>NC_141069.1:17057279-17439779 GCF_041138505.1 Cibotium barometz
TTTTGTCTCTCTAGGCCAAAAACAAGGGAAAATAATACCTTTTTGTATTTTGAAAAAGGGGATGATTACAGGGGACTGAAAGGAGAACTTATACATTTTAAGGGGCTGAGGAGGAGCCTTACAATGTTCAATTGAAGAGATGTTTCATGATGGGCTTGTGAAGAATAACAGCTTACACAACTTGTTCATTGTATCCGATTCGAAAACATTCGATCAATGTTCCAAAGAAGAAATACGTTTAGATGACAACATGCTAGATGATGAGCATACTATAAGGTGTTCCTCATCTAAACCAAGTGAAGCAATGGCAAAAGAAAGATCGATCTCAAAATTAACATTCCCCAAATTTTATGCAGCCTTGCTTAAAACCTTATAGCAGACATCTATAAGAGAGGATGAAACCTTCAAACCTAGACATCCTTGATGTCTCTAAAAGTGGGGAACGAAATGCCTTGTGTTGAATGTAATTACTACGACCATCCCATTCCTCATTGTGCATACAAGGCACCTATTCTTCTATACTACATATATAGTAAAACCTTTTACCACCATGATACTAAAAAGTGTCCCGCTTCATCCACAATGGTTTCAAAACCTCCATCTCCTGTGCATCAAACAAAAACACTCCAAAGGGTAGAAACTGCTCAGGAAGTAGTTAATCGGACACTTCAGTGTTTCTATTGTCGTGGATCTCACAAGGTGGCAGACTGCATAGTTTGGAATACTTCCATGCCCATAGTCACTAACACCTTGTACAACCAATGTGTGAACAATGTGGCATTGATCACATGTTTCAAGATTGCCCAAGACAAGTTGCATCAATGCAACTTGTCTCACAAAATACAACTCTTAACATCTTAGTGTATAAAATGGGCAATTGTCCACATTGCCATTGAATGTACTTACATGTTTACAAGCCAAGGCATGATAAATAGTAAAAAATAATGTAAAAGACAATACCTTAACATGGGTAGAAGAACATACCTTAAAACAGAATCCAAAAGAGAAAATAAAACTTCTAAACCCAAGAAAAACAAAGGACAACAAACTGTCAAAACCAAGGTCAAATTAAAAAACAAGGAAAAGGAGTCTGTAGAGGATATAAACCCAAAAGGGATCATAAACACAAAAGAGCCAAAAGCTATACATGATGCAGAAGCATCCACCTCAAATACCACCACATAAACCTCAACACCCATATGTAGGACACAAGATACAAAAACCCAAAAGAAAATTTGATCTCATCGCATGGGTAAATATAATGAAAAGCTGACAAACCAAAGAAAGTCAGAGAATAAAACAAGCTCTATTACATCACTAAGTGACGATGAAACAAGTTCTTACTCTTCGTTCAGTACACCACAGAGACCAATCAAGAAACTAGAACCCACCCAACCACCCCAAATGGATAATAATAATCACATGACATATGCAAAATGCAAAAAGAAAGCTCAGGACCTCAAAACCTCATTCGGAGGAATGCTCTTCTCTCATGATAAAGCCAGGATCACATCAGCACTTACACCTTTAATGGCTCAGCCTGAGTTATACAAGCACATAACAAACTCCATATAAAACAGGACTGTGTGGATTTTCAAGTTTCCAAACAGTCCTCATTAAGAATTGTCAGAGGGCCAAGTGTGCCAGTGTACGCATTGGGTACTCTTGAAAAAGCTAAGACAAAGGATGAAAGTGAACGGGAATATGAAACAGGCATAGGATCTAAAGCTGAAACAATAACTGAAACACCCATGGTTTCTTTGAAAGATTCTATCATAGTATGGTTGGATTTCCCTACAGGCAATGATGTTCAGTGCGAACACGCATTTATTAGCCCTCCAGCAAGTCATAACATCATGTGACAATAGACACTTGGGTGTCATTAGGACAACCTAAACTCATCCTACAAGAAATAGTCTTGTAAAAGAAACCAATGAACAAAACATTGAAGTTCCAGGTTACTTTAGATACACAACTCGAATAATCGATGGCAATATGGAATTTACATTTCATGTTATCCTAGATTCCCTTGAGTATGATGTCGTCTTTGATGGACCTTGGATAAGTGAATCGTTGTATTCACTAGATGAATCCATGCAAATAGTCTCCTTGAACACTCTTGCAAGCACTATAAAATTGCTAATATAGAGGAGGAAGAAACCTTGCACGATCTGGAACTTCCAACATATCATACAGAAAAGATCCTTAGGATTTTGTTTGGATTGGAAATTTCAAATAAAATCAACACAGCTCAAGCACAGCTTTATCCAACACACGAGAACACAATCTCATGACTCTCGAGCTATGGGATTTGTTAGGTCAACCAACACTCACGGCACATCCTGAAAGGATTACCTTTACACATGACTTGAACATGCCATGTTTGGGGTACTTTGAACATACAATGTATATTGAAACTAACCCCCTCACTTGCAAGTTTTTTGTGGTTGAGTATGTGTTGGAACCAGATTTAATCTTGGGACATAAATGGACTGTTGCTGCCCAAGCACCAATATGCTTTGCTAGCGATAAAGTCATCATGATGATTAACGACAAAAAGTTGACAATACCATACTGCAAGGAAGAGGATCCAACTTTAATAGATATCTATGATGCTGAAAAAAAAGGATACAAGCCTATTCCACAAAAGCCCCTCTACACAATGACCTACCATCTGTGTCAACAACCAACTCCGATAAAGCCTCTACTCCTTGAACCCCATCCTCACCTACGAAGTTTGATGCCAAAACCTCGCAATTAGCAGAGCTATTCTTGAAGAAGTTCCCAGAGCCCCAACCATCTATTGCTAACAAGGAACTCAAAGGAAAGGCCCCGGATCCTATGCATCTTCATGAACAAAAGGAGGCAATCACATGCTCAAAGGACACATCATCAACACCCACTCCACAAGAGACTCTAACCTCATCATCATCAATAATGCCCCCATGAGTCTCAAACCTGCAGCCTCAGCACCACCAGCCAAAGTCAAGGAGGGTCCCAAACCTTCTACATCAACCCTAAAGAAAACTCCACCAAGACTCCCACAATCATGATATCTTAATAGTATCAAAATGTGGGTGGAGAAGTAGCTACTTGTAGCTCAAGGCTACTATATGAAGGTGCCAATCAAATTTGGGTGCCTCGATAGTTAAAACCTCTTCCTTCAACGCAGCACTAGGAGGCTAACGAAGAAGAAGAGTGCTCCACAACACTGTCCCACAAAAGCTTATGCAAGTTCCTCAAAGAACTCCACCAATGCAACAAGTGTGGGTACCAAAAACACTGTTGCAAGTACAAGGGTACTACCAAAGAAATACCAAAGTTTGGGTCCCTAAGCGCATAACAAAGTCCCCTAAGCTTGCACAAAGAAAAAAGCCTCAACACTAAGCACATCGGCCACCAAATTATAGTGTTCGTTAAAGATGGGTGCCTGTGCATGTACTTCAATAACAAGGATACTATGATAGTAATTCCATCATATGGTTATAGTCAAAAAATGTGAAGAAAACCTCACCATTGAATTCAACCCCAACAACTTCACCTAAAGTTTGACAAGAAAGGAGGCCCAAACAACAGCAAGCAAATCACTCAACCACTCTCGTGCATTCCGCACCAACACAAGAGCTTGTCTGTTCAAGCAAACAATCAGCAGTCTTCCCTAGTGCCTCAACATCATTTCAGCAAACAAATTCAAGAACAAATACGGAGACTTAGGAGCACATCAAGAACAAAATAAAAATACTCTTGTCACCCCTCTGGAAGTGAGAAATGAGTGCACAAGAAGCTGTTGCTTACAAATCATGACCTAGATGACCCAAAAAATAAAAATAAAAACCCTCGAGGTCAAAAGTTACAAATTCACAGAATTCCATCTTATGGAATTA
This sequence comes from Cibotium barometz, assembly GCF_041138505.1. Taxonomy (NCBI): domain Eukaryota; kingdom Viridiplantae; phylum Streptophyta; class Polypodiopsida; order Cyatheales; family Cibotiaceae; genus Cibotium; species Cibotium barometz. The sequence goes on from NC_141069.1 coordinate 17,061,164, forward strand.
CAATTCACGGAGTTCCATCTCATGGATTAAGAACCTGCACTTTCATAATTTAAGCCCCATCACGCATTAAGCCATATCACGCAATAGCCACTATATAATTGTTAAGCTTATTGCTTACTATTCTTTTGGCTCAATTAATGTAGCAGATGCTCTATGAGTACGTATCCATACTCACGCAATGGAGAACATTTGTACCAAAGCCTCACTATCAATAACTTCCAGGTACATCCCTGGATGGGGGAGCCATGGTGGAGGAAATCCTGGTCAATGGTACAACCCATCGCTTGGAATTTTCTTTCAAATTACAAACGATGCCACAATCTTCACAACTCAATGATTTTCAATCTTTAGTAAAGATCTCTATATTATCCTCGCAAGCCGACGTAATTCTTTCAATCCTCACCAACAAGTGGCTACTTCAACACACAGCAATTTAATAAGAGTCTATATGACTCCATTCTTGGACCTCATGGGAGACACGGTGGAATTGCTTCTCAAGGAGTTGTAGAGCTTGGAGACCTCAAGAGTTATGAGCTCGGCCATTGGAAAGATCCTTACGACAGTTGCCATTCACCAGGTAATCTCTTTTTGGATGTGTTTTAAGGAGTGTTAGGTTGAGCCATAACAAGGTTCAAAGAAGTATCTCTCGCACTAGTTAGGTTGGTAGTGGTAGCACATCGAGGATCATGAGTGTTCTACTCATAATGTGGTGTGTGGCACAAAAATCGACCCATCACACACGCAAACGGCATAGGGACACAAGGCACAAGAAGGTTGGTGGCAAGAAGAGGAGTGCAAAATTCTAGGGCATGTGTGTGCAAAGTTTGGTGTCGATCTGGTATGATTTACTAAGGTTGGTAGTGGTAACACGTTGAGGATCATGAGTGTTCTACTCATAATGTGGTGTGTGGCACAAAAATTGACCCATCACACATGCAAACGGCATAGGGACACAAGGCACAAAAGAGAAGGTTGGTGGCAAGTAGAGGAGTGCAAATTTCTAGGGCATGTGTGTGCAAAGTTTGGTGTCGATCTGGTACGATTTACATGGTCATGCATGCATATGTGTGAGCAGCCGAGGACTTGGCTAGCTAGGCAGCCAAGCACAGAGGAGGTTGTAAGGGTCTTGTAAATTTGGAAAAATTAGAACAAAGCAAACATCATGGAGCATTACCTAGATGGAGGGAAGATGTGCGGACGGGAGGAGAAGTGGCAGACGGGAGGAGAAGTATAGGGCGATGGGCAACGAGCAAGCGGGCAGTGTAATGATGGATCGTATGTTTGAGCTGAGGGTGTCGATATGTTGAGAAGGAAGATGGCTCTTGCGAATTTGCGAGTCATCTGATTTGAGTTTTTTTTCAATTTCCCAGACCGTGGCTTACGTGATGTCTCTATAAGTGATGTCGTGTAAGGGACACTTTCCAGTATGCAACCATCGCTGTTGCCATCGTGTAAATGATGCTCAATCAGCATTCTCTAGAGATGTATCATTCTTATCAAATCTCTTGAGTGGCACATTCTGTTGATTGAAGAGAAAGAGTGTTTTGTTTGAGATAACTTCAGTAAGGCATTCAGAGGTGAGAGATATTTTTGCAATAGAGAGAATGACCTATTAACTCTACGTGAGTGAGATAAAAGTTGAAAGAAAACATTTCCATTTGAAAAGAGATGAAGAGAGTGATTTTTACTGATACTTTAAGTTTTCTTTTTAACAACTATTGAGGCCCTTCATTGTTTCTATGTGAAGCTCAAGAGTCCTTTGTAAAACTCCCACATCAAGGTGGCCAAGTAGTAGCAATGCAGTGAACAGCTACCACTTCTTTTCAGAGCCATAAGTGAGTATGGGCAGTAATATCCAAAGTGCAGATATGAACTAACGTGTGAAGTCTGGGAGCTACTCTTTCTTGGAGTGAGCTTCTCTATGTGTGAGACAAAAGACTAGCTCTCTATGAGTTGAGCAACAAGGCATTTGGAGCAACCTGAAATGAGCCAGTAGTGCTACAGCTTGGTGCAACGTCTAGCTGTCTTCCACATTTTTTATTTTCCAATTGCATAATCACCTCTACAGAGCTTCACCTATGTGGACTCTTGGGGGGTTCACTATGAAGAAATCCTATGTATCTCGTGCGTTCAAGGAGTATTTAAAAAACCCCTTGCACTTACATACTTTTTGTGAGTAAAATGATCCCATTTTCTTCATAAACTTATAGTTTTTTTTTTTTCAAAATTGGTTAAAAACCCCCTCCTGTAAATGTAATTCTGTAACTTTTTAAAATTAATATACCCCTTTTGATGAACTCATGTGCTACACTTACATAATTTTAGGTGAAGCCCCTGAGTGTGGACTGAAGCAGTAAAGATAAGCCCAAATCCAAGCTCATGGATCCATTTAGAGAGATTCTTCCTTTAGGACTTGAACAGACCCTAATCACTAGTAACACCTGAACAAAACCCCCCCCTTAGATAACGGGGCCAAAATGACGGGTTTTCCCAAACATGTAACTTAAATGATAACGAATGCTACTTAAGTGACGTTTTTGAAATGTGCTAATACACAAAATATCCGTCACATAAGTTCCCTCTCTCACTCTATGTTTGCCACACACAATAGAATGTGTAGATGTGCAATACCCATTAGATATTAACAAAAGACTCTTATCCCCTATCTTACACAAATATTAGGAAGGCTTAATCACTCTAAGTACTTCATATATTCACGACCCCAAACCATCACTCCAAAACACCTAGAGTTCAACCAAATAACACTGTCTTCTAGCTAATATGGTGTCTCACCAAGAATGATTGCCTTTACAACATAGATGTAGGTGTGTGACTTGTACATCCCCACCAAAATATGGAGCAATACAGCATCCTCTTCCCCCCCCTTCTTAAAGTTAGCTAGAGTTGAAGAGTGACATGAGTGTGTGGATGGAGAATGGTAGTTGATTCAATGGTTGCACACCATTTAAATGCATAGGATGGTGAGCGAGACCATACAAAGGTGTTCTCTCTAAAAGAGCTAGTTCTTGAACACATGTTGTTGGCATTGGTCAAGAGATCAATGGTCAAACATCAAAACAATGACCGATGGTGAAGATCCATGGAGAATCAATGATCAAATGTCATTATAGGCGGTCTACACCATTTAGACGAAATCTAATATGTGGAGCAATGCATGGAGGTTTGTGTGTAGTGTCACGCAAAATGGAGATGATTCATACATGTAGGACCCCAAAACATCACTCCAAGAGCTGAGTCGAAAAAAAGAAAAAGAAAAAGTTTTGTCTATCTAATGTTTTGCTCATCTCTACGTCCCCAAAAATCTACGCAATGCAACATTCTCCTCCCAATGTTCGGTAGAGCTGTAGCCCTCTCATGAAGTGGGGAAGAGTGACATTCAAGCGTAGTGTAGCTAATGCAATGGTTAATGTATGCACCCCATATTGCCACGTAGGATGGTAAAACTTAAATAAAATTTATTGAACTTGGTGAGTTTCAATAGTTACTAAAATTTGCTACATCGAGATATATTGAGAGCAGTGCATGGTAGCATAAAACTTTCTCCTTCTATCCCTTCCCCTTCTCCCAATGTCTCGGTACCTTAATGCATCTTGGTCTTCCTCTTGCTTCTCTTGGTAGGTCATAGTCTTGCCTCTAGATTAAAGCTTCTCAATCACAAAATTAACTTCTACTCACAACTACGCACCATAAGAAACTCCAAATGCATCCCCCTTTGCCCCTTTACCCATGCCATATGATCCTTGGAATGTAACTATTCATATAACCAAACTCCAAATTCCATTATGAGGAACGCTAGTAGTATGGAGAATGTCTCATGATTGTTCAATGTGCACTTGTAGAGGATGTCATCCAACAACAATGCATTCCCAAAAGCTATGTAGCATTTTGAAGAAGATTGACTTTCCACATGCAAAATTGAAACCAGTTGAATGCCACATATCTTGCCCCACACCAACCTACAAACTTTCTTATCATCTTTGGGACATTGTGGAGAGTTGTAGAACCCCATATCTAGACATTGTGGAGAGTTGTAGAACTTTGCAGGACATACAATGGAAAGGAGTCCTTTATATAGTGATAGGACTTATTGAAAGAGATTTTCTCACAAAGCTATGATTTTTCTAAACATTTTTCATACCAAGTGATGGTTTCCTTTTTAAAAGCAAACCATAGTTGATTTTCACAAAATATTTTATAACCTATAAAAACTTGCCTTATGCTAGCCTTTTAATGCACCAGCGCCATTTTCACCCTTGGAATAGAAATGTTCTACCGGCCGCCCATGTGCATTATACATAGCATGTGTTATGCTATGAGGAGTGCTGATTGAAGAGAGAAGACACGTAGCATGTGTTATGCTATGAGGAGTGCTGATTGAAGAGAGAAGACACGCCACCAGACTGGTTCTCTGGAAATGCAGCTCACAACACAGAGATCTCTACAAGTAGAACCGTTCCATATTTCCTTTAACTCACACAGAAAAGATGTTCATGATTGTGTTATGAAATACGATGCCCAAGATTCACTGTTGTTTGCTGTGCACCAACCCAAAAGGCAGATGCACCTTTTTATTGGTGATTAGGGTTTGTTCAAATCCCAAAGGAAGAATCTATGTAAATGGATCCATGAGCTTGGATTTGGGCTTATCTTTATTGCTTCAGTCCACATAAGTGAAGCTATATAGAGGTGATTATGCAATTGGAAAATAAAAAATGTAGAAGACATCTAGACATTACACCAAGCTATGCACTGCTGGCTCATTTCAAGTTGTTCCAAATGCCTTGTTGTTTAGCTCATAGAGAGCTGGTCTTTTGTTTCACACATAGAGAAGCTCACTCCAAGAAAGAGTAGCTCCCACATTTCACACATTAGTTCACAACTGCACTTTGGCTGTTACTACCCATACTCACATATGGCTCAGAAAAGAAGCCGTGGCTGTTCATCGCCTTGCTACTACTTGGCCACCTTGATGTAGGAGTTTTACAAAGGACTCTTGTGGAGCTTCACATAGAAACAGTAAAGAGCCTCAATGGTTGTTAAAAAGAAAACTTGAAATATCAGTAGAAATCACTCTCTTCTCCTCTCCGAGTCACATGGAAATGCTTTCTTTCAACCTTTTTCTCACTCACACAAAGTTAATAGGCTATCACTCTATTGCAAAAATCTCTCTCACCTCTGAATGCCTTACTTAAAAAGAAACACTCTTTCTGTTTCTCTTTCTCAACACAATGTGCCACTCAAGAGATTTGATGAGAATGATACATCTCTAGAGAATGCTTTTCCTCTGTCACTCTATGTTTGCCACACACAATAGAATGAGTAGATGTACAATATCCACGAGATAGTCACAAAGATTCTTAATCCCTATCGTACACAAAGATTAGGAAGGCTTAATCACTCTAAATATGCCACTTAGTTAGAGTAATGAAAAAAAGGACGTCCAACACAAAGAAGTTGCCTAGCGTAGTGTAGCTAATGCAATGCATTGTTAATGTAAACACCCCATATTACCCCGTAGGATGGTAATTAAAGCAGGAGCATACATACAAAGGCGATACTCTCGCCTGACTCGAGCATGTACATATCCAAGCTTTGAAAAAAAAAAACACGTATGTATATAAACCTCTTTTTTATTATTATTACTATAAAAAAGTTTTCCCCTCGATAGCGCCCAAAAAACCAAGATGGTCACTTCGATTTAAGACTTTCAGCAGCGCCTGCACAATGCTATCGGGATTCGGGATCGATACGATTACTTTTTCTTTTTCTTTTTTTTTTTGGGGGGGGGGGGGGGGGGGGGTGGTCTTTGTGGTCGATACGATTACTACTTTTATTATTCAGGCGTACTCTAGGTACCACCTTCATGCTATAAAGTTCTAGAAGACCATGGAATCGCCTACTCTTCTTCTCTCCCATTCCTTTTGCCTTTCAAATCCCAAAAGTTGAACGTTGACCCTCAGCCGCCCCCCGCTACCCTTGTACCCGACCGATATATATTATAATTCCGAGTTAATCCATCTCCAACTTAATTATTAATATAAAAAAATTCCCCCCTCGATGAAGATGGAGAGGATGACTAGAGTGATAGCCTAATGATGATGGTGGATAGAGATGAAGGGTAATGGCTCTTATGGATGGATCTCTATTCTCTCTTGTGTTGGTGCCAAGAGTATGACCCTTTTTATAGGCCTCCAAGAGTATAAAGATATTTCATATCATGAGATATTACAAGGTTTGGTGTCCTCTTAGCCTGCCATGTGGCGGGATACTTTGGATAGATGAGGATATTTTGATAGATGGAGATACTTTGGATATCCAAGGTGAGTTGGGGTTACATGAGCTAAGATATCTCCAAGTAATTCTCCAAAATGAGCCTCTCCAAGGATATGTAGATGGTGCGTAGAGGCTTAGTGAATCCTCATGGATGTTTCTAGAGATGGTGGGTTTCTCCACGAAAATCTTGAGATAATACCAAACTTTGATATTATGTTTCTTCATTACAAAAAAAGGAAGGTAGACTTTGCATGCCTTATTCCATAAATGGAAGGTTGGAAATTGTTGATGAAGCGGAGACCACCTTTGAATATCTCTTTTGGAGCCTTCTATCCTTATAGCAAAGTGTGCATCCTCATATGTCTTTATTGGCTTACATATTTTCAAAAGGTAGGCCTAGTGTGTGTGGGCCTAAGACTAGTGAGGCTATTTTTAGGAATATATATATATATATAATCCAAAGATGGTTTTGACTTTGATGATAAATCGTTTCTATATGCCCAAGGCCAGTAGGAGACAGATCGTGTATGCAAGAGGGCAGTCTCCTTTAACAATTACATGGAGGGTGGCATGTGTGTGCAAGATGGTTCGGGGTGGCCCACGTGGGCCGAGGTGGAGCATGAGGGTGTGAGGAGGGAGCTCCCAGCATGTTCAGTGTCTGTCTTAGCTTTATGGGATTCATTTATAGGAAAGGCACAAGCTACAAGCGCTCTTAGCTCCCCCGTATGCTCTTCCTTCTTCTCATACATATGGCGAAACCAACTGATCCAACTGCTGCAGCTGTAGCCCCTACCATCTCGGCTTTGATCTTGTGCCTTCTAGCATATATGTGGGATCCATGTAAACACATGGGCATGGGTGGGCTCATATGGGCCTCACGAGGTGGTGTCAGGAAAATTTGGACCCCTAGGATAAGGCCTTTTGAATAGATTAAAATTGATTTCTAATGCACCTTCTGAAAATCTTTTTGAACTTCAGAAAAAAGATTTTCAGAAGGTGCATTAGAAATCAATTTTAATATGTTCAAAAGGCCTTAACCTAGCTAGGGGTCCAGATTTTCAGAAAAAAATAAATTAAGGTTCTGAGGGGCCAATCAGATTCATCCAAATGTGTGGAGAAGATAAATAGAAGAAATAAAGAAAATCCCTCCAAAAATGAGTAAATACTCACATAAGATGAAGTCTTAGAGTGGCCTAAGGACCAAAGGAAATACTAAAAAAATGGATTTTTGACATCTCTTTTTTTAAATTATTAATATAAAAAAATTTCCCCCTCGATGAAGATCAATGGAGAATCAATGATCAAATGTCATTGTCGACGGTCTACACCATTTAGACAGAATCTAATATGTGGAGAAATGCATGGAGGTTTGTGTGTAGTGTATGGAGATGATTCATACATGTAGGACCCCAAAACATCACTCCAAGAGCTGAGCCGGAAAATAGAAAAAGAAAAAGTTTCGTCTATCTAATGTTGTGCATGACTCTACGTCCCCGAAAATCTACGCAATGCAACATTATCCTCCCAATGTTGTGGGTAGAGCTATAGCCCTCTGATCAAGTGGGGAAGAGTGACATGCGAGCGAGCGTAGTGTAGCTAATGCAATGCATTGTTAATGTAAACACCCCATATTGCCACGTAGGATGGTAATTAAAGCAAGGAGCATACATACAAAGGCAACACTCTCGCCGAGCATGTACATATCCAAGCTTTGAAAAAAAAAACGCACACACACATATGTATATAAACCTCTTTATTACTAATAAAAAGTTTCCCCCTCGATGAAGAAATACAAAAACGGCAGCGCCCAAAAAACCAAGATGGTAGTCCCTCCCGTTCGCTCAATCGTTTGCTCAAGAGCAGCCGACCTCATGAGAAGCCTTCGTATTTAAACAACCATTTGCCTAGGTAGAGAGAGGGGGGCCAGCTCCAAGATTCACTCCGTGTATAAGTCGCCGTGGGCGAGCAGGTATGCTTCCACTCCAGTGAAGCTGAGGGGCACCACCTCCTTAAGCGCCGCAGGGACGTGGGGCTGGTGCTTCTCGGACAGGGCCTCATATTCGAAGGACCAGTGCACCACGCATGTGCCGGGGTGCGCCCCTTCCTTCACCTTCACGGTGTACTTGTAGTGCTTCACCAGGACGCCCAGGAAGCCCCCTTCCACCACCTCCACCTTCAGCTTGAGGGCCTGGTGGTCCACCTCCTCCAGCCTCTCCTTGATGTGCAGCACCACGTGCTCCGGGTGCTTCTCTCGCGCAATGTGCTCAGCGTGGCCTGCGAGGAGCCATGAAAACTGTCATCAGTATTATCTAATTTACAATGATTCAATTCATTATGCAGCTAGCGCGAAGCTGCTTATTTAAATAAATCAATTCATTCATCGACCAGCCTGCATGCATACTCTTGTGGAAGTGGATGGTTCTCAGCGAGCCCGGCTGGAAGCCGCTGCCCGCGTACTCCACGCCCGCGATCACCTGCGGCAGAGCCTTGGGCAGGCAGTTATGGGCGTCCTCGAAGGCCCCGCGCCACAGCCTCTTGGCCGACACCTTGCACTCCACCTTGTCGCTGAACACCTCGATCGCCATTGCCGGGAGAGTTAACTAACTGCTGTGCAGGAATATTGCTAATAATTATTAACAATTATTAGCTCAAATTAAACAAGAAAGAGAGAGAGATAGAGAGTTACACGGGGATCCAGCCCACCTGCTTTTATACTGCAAGAGTTGCAACTCCATTCCATTTGTGATATCCACAAAAGTCCTCCTGGACCCCATTCCTTTCCGCCACGGCACCCATGAGCGTCCAATTACAAGAAGAAAAACCCGCAGGGCACGCCACTTCGATTTAAGACTTTCAGCAGCGCCTGCACAATGCTATCGGGATTCGGGATCGATACGATTACTTTTTCTTTTTCTTTTTTTTTGGGGGGGGGGGGTCTTTGTGGTCGATACGATTACTACTTTTATTATTCAGGCGTACTCTAGGTACCAAGTTCTAGAAGACCATGGAATCACCTACTCTTCTTCTCTCCCATTCCTTTTGCCTTTCAAATCCCAAAAGTTGAACGCTGACCCTCCCCCTGCCATAGCTACCCTTGTACTCGACCGATATATATTATAATTCCTTCTTTTTAAACCAATATAGATATGTATTAATATACCAAAAGGCCGTTACATCTCAAATAACAACTTGACAACCCTCAAACCCCATTCAACATGTTACAAATCATATCCCATCTCTCATCTTCAAATACAAAAAGAAGAGTTTTCCAAGGAAGTCAAAAACCCCAGCTGAATGCATGCTTCCATCAGAGCCTCAGTAATACATCCTTTGGATGACTGATCCTCAAAAACATCCCCCTTCCTTGACCATACTTTGACCACAGGTCTTGCACGTGTTGGATTTTCAATGAAGGCTACATAAGTATATTTGATTTGTTTCACTTTCCTATACCATCTTCTGGTCCTTGGGGACCTAAACGTGACTGGTCTCTGCACCTTGGCTTCTGCACAAAGATGACCTGAATACACATCAACAAGGATAGGCTCAGCCTAGTATGCTTGAAGGGATCCTCTTCCAAGTAGTGTCAAGACATGGCAGCGTGCAAAACATGAATAATCTGTAACATCCCTTCTTTATTCAGTTTATTGACTAAAAGTATAAACCAACACATATGTACACATTTATACATCAAACCGGTAGTATCCAACCTTGTATCACCTGTTTTCTAAAATAAGATACAATTTTTGGTATTCCATATTTCCCACAAACAATAGAATCTAATTATGTTAAAAATATCATCCACAATCTCCTCATTGTTTTTCCATCTCGCTAATACCTAGTCCCCCCCAGTGAGCCTGCACACCAATACAGTTATAATACCAATCTACTAACTCTGGTCCAAGTGCTTCTGATAGTAGGGCAATCCTAAAAGGCATGTTTTTCGTCTTCCAAAGCTGTTTTGCATCTAGGGCAACACCCATTAGTGAAGTTCCTTTACACCAGTTTACTCCAGAGGAAGGGCACCCATACAAACCCTCAAAGAAAGATTTGATCTTAAATAGAAATTTCCAGTTTCTAGATCATTTTCCATCTTTTCCTCCAAGTGTTGGGCCCCAAACTTGTTCTCCAAATCCTATTACAATACACCACATTCTCCTCAGTCCTTCTTAAATCCCTATACAAGTCTTTAGTAGTCCCTTTATCCAATTTAGCCCGATTCGTTGGGCATGTCTTTCGAGACCGTACACATGTGGTGATATGCCGATCGTACAGTTGAGGTTTAACGTTTAGCCGAAAATAGAAACTACTATTTTTTTTTCAAAGCTAGTTTCTAGTGTTAGTGGAGAGAGAGAGAGAGGGAGGGAGGGAGATCAAGATAGAGAGAGAGAGAGAGAGAGAGAGAGAGAGAGAGAGAGAGAGAGAGAGAGAGACTGAAGTTCTCTCTCTCTCTCTCTCGTGCGCACACACACACACACACACACATGCACCATCTCACAGATACATATATGCACATATACACAAGGCAAGACTTAGATGGCCATTTGGCACGCGATAAGGAGGTTATGTAGAATTTGTGATCTCCTATGAGCGCCAAAAGGCTCTACACTCTCTCTCTCTCTCTCTCTCTCTCTCTCTCTCTCTCTCTCTCTCACACACACACACACATAAATACCCACACATAAAACCTTTTAAAATACATAAAAAATGTGTGTGTTTTTGTGTTTATGTGAAAGAGTGCCATTTGGAGTGCATAAAGTATTCTAAAGCAACTCATGCACCCCTGTGGAGCGCATAAAGTATTCTTCTCTATCCCCTTAGCCATTTTAGCACACACATGGTTTTCTTTCACACACACACACACACACACACACACACACACAATCACCCACACAGACACACCTACATCACTATAAGTTGGTGTGTGTGTGTGTGTATGTGTGTATAAGATAGCCATTTGGAGCTATAAGAATACTCTAAAGCAACTCTACAGGAGCACAAGATACAAAGCCGATGGTCCATAGCCATTTAGCGTGCATACTACGTTCCAACATTGTTAAGGTCTAAATATCATGCCAAACGGCACTAGAATTCAGAGTATGTGTGTGTGTGTGTGCATGTGTGTGTGTGTGGGTGTGTGTGTGTGCACACACACAAACATATACATACATACATACATACATACACACACACACACACACACAATTCATCATACTTTCTTTCAAGTTTTCTTCTTTGCTAGAACATTTAGCACACAAAATAAACTTTCCCTCTCATCATCTTCCTCATTCATCTTCTCTATCCACTTAGTCTTTTTAGCAGACATGGCTATCTTTCACACACACACACACACACACACCCTACATCACTATAAGTTTGTGTGTTTGGGTGGGTGTGTGGGTGGGTGGGTCGGTGTGTGTGTGTGTGCGTGTGTAAAAGATAGCCATTGGAAGCTATAAGAAAATTCTAAAGCAACTTATGCACCCCTATGTGCACCAAATGGCTATCAAGAGGAAAGTGTTTTATCTGTAACACTTACTTCCTTTTTACTCTTCCCTTACATTCCAAAACTTAATTTTTGAAAGTGATTTATTTCATTCAAAGTTCACATTTGTTTGGATGCATGCATGTATACATGTGTGTGTGTGTGTTGAAATGGAAAAAGATATATGAAACTCGGGCTATCCTACGGCTCTTGGCCCAGCTGGGATTTGAACCCTAGACCCCTAGCTTAAGGAGCTCATGACCTATCCATGTGCATGTGAGGGATTTATTGATGCCGTAGGTGGCCATGTTTATTATAATTTTTTAACTTGGCCCCATTCCCTCAGCGAGAGTTTACTAAGCGTGCTCGAGCTCAATGCTGCCAATATCAAATACCTGCATTCTTCTAGTGATGTGTGCCCGTGTTTCGCGCCGTCAATTCCACATCTCTCACATCATAAATGCAATGTGGGGTATAGACATGAGGTACACGGACTTTATGACAAGCTTCCAAATGTTCTTAAAAGAAAGAATAGAACTTTTACATCTTGAAATTTAGTTTTTATTTATTCTATACACATTTTCTAGAGAGAGAAATTAGAAATTCGTGAATTTCTTACAAGGCCCTATAAATGACCTCGAAAATGTCCTAATGTTTATAGTGATAGGACTTATTGAAAGAGATTTTCTCATAAAGCCATGATTTTTTAAACAATGGCCGATGGTGAAGATCAATGGAGAATCAATGATCAAATGTCATTGTCGACGGTCTACACCATTTAGACAGAATCTAATATGTGGAGAAATGCATGGAGGTTTGTGTGTAGTGTATGGAGATGATTCATACATGTAGGACCCCAAAACATCACTCCAAGAGCTGAGCCGGAAAATAGAAAAAGAAAAAGTTTCGTCTATCTAATGTTGTGCATGACTCTACGTCCCCGAAAATCTACGCAATGCAACATTATCCTCCCAATGTTGTGGGTAGAGCTATAGCCCTCTGATCAAGTGGGGAAGAGTGACATGCGAGCGAGCGTAGTGTAGCTAATGCAATGCATTGTTAATGTAAACACCCCATATTGCCACGTAGGATGGTAATTAAAGCAAGGAGCATACATACAAAGGCAACACTCTCGCCGAGCATGTACATATCCAAGCTTTGAAAAAAAAAACGCACACACACATATGTATATAAACCTCTTTATTACTAATAAAAAGTTTCCCCCTCGATGAAGAAATACAAAAACGGCAGCGCCCAAAAAACCAAGATGGTAGTCCCTCCCGTTCGCTCAATCGTTTGCTCAAGAGCAGCCGACCTCATGAGAAGCCTTCGTATTTAAACAACCATTTGCCTAGGTAGAGAGAGGGGGGCCAGCTCCAAGATTCACTCCGTGTATAAGTCGCCGTGGGCGAGCAGGTATGCTTCCACTCCAGTGAAGCTGAGGGGCACCACCTCCTTAAGCGCCGCAGGGACGTGGGGCTGGTGCTTCTCGGACAGGGCCTCATATTCGAAGGACCAGTGCACCACGCATGTGCCGGGGTGCGCCCCTTCCTTCACCTTCACGGTGTACTTGTAGTGCTTCACCAGGACGCCCAGGAAGCCCCCTTCCACCACCTCCACCTTCAGCTTGAGGGCCTGGTGGTCCACCTCCTCCAGCCTCTCCTTGATGTGCAGCACCACGTGCTCCGGGTGCTTCTCTCGCGCAATGTGCTCAGCGTGGCCTGCGAGGAGCCATGAAAACTGTCATCAGTATTATCTAATTTACAATGATTCAATTCATTATGCAGCTAGCGCGAAGCTGCTTATTTAAATAAATCAATTCATTCATCGACCAGCCTGCATGCATACTCTTGTGGAAGTGGATGGTTCTCAGCGAGCCCGGCTGGAAGCCGCTGCCCGCGTACTCCACGCCCGCGATCACCTGCGGCAGAGCCTTGGGCAGGCAGTTATGGGCGTCCTCGAAGGCCCCGCGCCACAGCCTCTTGGCCGACACCTTGCACTCCACCTTGTCGCTGAACACCTCGATCGCCATTGCCGGGAGAGTTAACTAACTGCTGTGCAGGAATATTGCTAATAATTATTAACAATTATTAGCTCAAATTAAACAAGAAAGAGAGAGAGATAGAGAGTTACACGGGGATCCAGCCCACCTGCTTTTATACTGCAAGAGTTGCAACTCCATTCCATTTGTGATATCCACAAAAGTCCTCGTGGACCCCATTCCTTTCCGCCACGGCACCCATGAGCGTCCAATTACAAGAAGAAAAACCCGCAGGGCACGCCACTTCGATTTAAGACTTTCAGCAGCGCCTGCACAATGCTATCGGGATTCGGGATCGATACGATTACTTTTTCTTTTTCTTTTTTTTTTTGGGGGGGGGGGGGTCTTTGTGGTCGATACGATTACTACTTTTATTATTCAGGCGTACTCTAGGTACCAAGTTCTAGAAGACCATGGAATCACCTACTCTTCTTCTCTCCCATTCCTTTTGCCTTTCAAATCCCAAAAGTTGAACGCTGACCCTCCCCACCACCACAGCCGCCCCCTTGTACTCGACCGATATATATTATAATTCCGAGTCCAACTTATAATTCTTAGAGAGGAGTCCAATAAACCACCCAAATTGCACCCCTCCTCTAAGAAAAAGCCACATCATCAACTCCTCAGCTTCAAAATTATTATGTTGCAACTCAAAAGTTAAATGAAGCCCCCCCCCCCCAAAAAAAAAACCAAAAGAAAAAGAACATGAAATTATTAGTGGTTAGGATAAAAGTATGAAAATGCCCGCTTCTTTGAGGACACGTATGAAGAGACTCATGTCGTCAAATCTATGAAAGATCCTTCAATGTGCCAATGCTTTGTGAACATACAAAAGATCAAGATTATATATAACGAGCTTTCAACTACCACCCTTCAAAAGTCTTCAAGGTGTAGAACTTTCAGAAAGATGAGAATCATAGTCCACTTGAATATGCACTTATTAGGGCCCAGGTTGAGGCATCCTTAGGCCTTCGTGCTACATTTTATAGAGCTTTCTACGCTTGGCCTCCTACTCCTTCGCTACTTCTCTTTCATGTTTATGGGATGTGTTGGCAATAGCATTTGTAAATATCATTGATAACTGGCATGGGGGAGTAGCAACGAGCTCTACATGCTCCTATGATATTTTATCTACAAAAGCATTTTTTAAACCATCAACCACACCTCACTTACATCCACATCCAAGGAAACCTGCACATCCAATGAAACATTAACGCCTGCAGCACTATCCAAGGTATGTATCTATCTACTTGTGACAGTGGCATTGGCATTGGCATTGTAACATATAGGTATTACAATGTCACTTTAAAGGTCCACTTCCAATCGAGTTGTGCATTCTTGATACAACATAGGGTTTTTCTAAAAAGAGCTACAATGGAATATGGATACGTTTGGCAAGTTTCTTAAGGTTGTAATGGAGACTACACTATCCCTAGCATAGTTTATCTTGTTATTATTCTTGAATATGAGAGAGATGGTCAATCTCAAGGATGTTGTGGCTAAGGTTGTAGGCTGGTATTAAAGATTTGTAGGCATCATCCATAGAGACAAGATCCCACTCATGGGTGTGACAAAGACCTTTTGTGTTCTAACACTCTTGAGCAAGGAGGGTAGCTTTGGGGGAAATGATCACTTGTTAGAAGACATCCATCCCTACTCTAACTCATAGCATCCATCCTTAACATAGATGAGGATGAAGTGGCAAAAGAAGCACAGGAGCATATGAAAGGCAATGTCTTCTATGCAAGGAAGATCAATATGTTATTGACCTTTGCACTAGAGGATCAAGTCAATATAGGCATTGGCGTCTCAAAGAAAAGTAGTTTCATTGGTAAGGATGCATCAACAAGCCAGCGATGTCAAGTTGATGCGTGTGGCTTTTGCATCAAACGATCCATTGATCAAGGTATGGGATGGAATCCAGGAGGCACTCAAAGCAACTACTGAAGTGAAGACACCTGTACTTGATCCAAAAGGAGATAGTGAGCCCATTAGTTAGGCCCACTATAAAAAATTCAAGAAGTTATGACAATTGAAGACTTAGAAGGTGCTCTACAATTCTGCTCATATTACATTACCACCGCTCCTGTAGTTTGGACGTTGTTGTCCACACCTCCAAAACGGCATCCAATATTGGTTCTTTTTCTTTTAGGTGCATGAAAGTTCAAAGAGATTTAATCAAGATTCTTGCAAACATTGTATTATTAGAGGTATTGGTGGATGAGCTCATGATAATAGAGATGAAGAGATTGACGGGGCATAGAGTATTTGAGAGGGTGAAAGGGAGAGAGGAAAGAGTTTGAGGGAGAGGACAGTGAGAGTGAGAGTGGCTAGTAATTATGGTAGAGAGAGTGGAGGGTTTGAGAGGGGTGCGATAGTGTGAGAGGGGAGAGGAGGGTTTGAGATCATGAGAGTGGAGGATTTGAGGGTAAGAGAGGTGTGAGAGGGGGTGAGAGTGGAGGGTTTGAGAGGGTGAGAGGGGTGCGAGAACATTTAAATGGCACCGCCCCATGGTGGCAAGCCACACATGTTATGCATGTGTTGCATGCATAACACACGCATCTAGCACATGGTGGCATGCACCACACACATGTATTTTACGTATGCAACACATGTGATGCCTTCATGCACGGCAAATCAATCGACTCATGGTCTTCCAAATCAATGGAGCCTTGCACATCTGGATCAAAACCAATGGATTACAGGTCATCATGGATTATCTCATTATTATTTATGATACAAAGGTTACATGGATACATAGACAAGAAAAAAATTTTTAATGACCTCCTCTCAAATTTGTAGTCAAAGGTTGTGACCATGTGTGTTTTTCACATCCTTAGTACCCTAAACCTTTGTCCTACCTATATCAACTTATCTTAAGAATGCTTTATTTAATTTTGTGATTTACACGATTTTTAATTTTCTTTGAGATTTTATTGGCTACTATTTACTATTTGGAATGAGTTTTTAAAGATTTTTTGGTGATAAAAAATAAAAAAATCATAAAAAATCTAAAATATTTTAAAGTTAAGAAGAATAGTCCCCTAAAAGTTGATGTTTTACATCAAAGTTGATGGAAAACATCAACTTATAGGCTAAGAGTTGATCTTTTGCATCATCAAAGTTGATGCTGCAAAACATCAGCTCTACCACAAAACTTGATGTCTTGTATCGAGTTTCAGATGTTTAGGAGAAGAAATTTAAAGGATTAGAGGTCAATTTTCACAAACGGCCTATTTTAGCGATTCTATTTACGTGAGTATGCTCAGAAGATCTATTCCACAAATTTTGAATACTAACACAACTATGTTTCAATGCGATATGCAGACGTCACATAGCACTTTGCTGATGCTTAGACGACCTATTCCACAAATTTTGAGTACCAACACAACTATGTTTCGATGCGATATGCAGACATCATAGAGCTATTTGCTGATGCAGCAAATAGCTCTATGACGTCTCCATATCGCATCGAAACAACATCAGCAAATAGCTCTGTGACTTCTGCATATCGTATCGAAACATAGTTGTTTTGGTACTCAAAATGTGGAGAATAAGTCATCCTGAGCATGCAATCATGAAGAGAATTGCTAAAACAGGCCGTTTGTGAAAATCAACCCCTGATCCTCCAACTTTCTTCTCAAGCATTTGAAACTTGATGCAAAACATCAAGTTTTGTGGTAAAGCTGATGTTTTGCATCAAAGTTGATGCAAAACATCAAGCTTTATGGAAAAGTTGATGTTTTGCATCAAGGTGATGCAAAAAGAGTAACTTTTCCATAAAACTTGATGTTTTGCATTAATGATGCAAAACATCTTTTGTGGAAAAGTTAATGTTTTTCATAACATTGATGCAAAACATTGAGTTTTGCAAAAAAGTTGATCTCTTGCATAGAAACTTGATGTTTTACATATAAAGTTTATGTTTTGCATCAACTTGATGCAAAATATCATTTTTTCATAAAAGATGTTTTGTATCAAATTGTTGCAAAACATCAACTCTTAGTTTGTTGAGAAGTTGTTACTTTGCATTAAGTTGGCTGCAAATTCTGTAGCTAAAAGATCCTTACCATGTGTAGTAACCAATAGGATTCGAACCCAAATCCCTGCCTAATATTTTACAAAAAAGTATTTTGGAAAGTATAATTTTTTGTTTCTTAAAGAGAGTTTTTTCATGCTTTCTAAACTCATTTAATAACTAAAATTACCATCTTAACCCCTTTTTGTCACATTAAGGACACATCTTCTTTAAAAATTATTGGGCAATTATTTTTTAAAATTAGATAACTTTGAAATAGATTATTCATGATATTTTAAAATTAATCTATACATAATATTATCAATTAAGAAATTATGATACTCAAGAGCTTCAAAATGGATTTTAATGCTACTCTCACCAAGAGCAAAAATAGGATTTTGTAATAAATATAATAACTATATCAAGATAACACTTTTGTAATATATTTATATAAATAGATAGCTTTTTATAGTTGCACTCTATAGCACATCCTCAATCATATTAACATGGCAGATGACCCAAGGAGTCTAAGCTTCAAGTGTACACATAGAAGAAAAAATGAAGAGGATGTCTCATCTACCTTCTCAGGGAAAGGCACATCAACTAGTGATGGTGTTGGTATACATAGCAATGATTATGAGGAACCATAACAATTCCATAAGCTATATGTTTAGAAAATAGCTTCTTTTTATAGTTGTATCAATTTCTTTTTGGATTGAAGATGGCAATAATAAACATTGTCTCTATTTTGGCATGTTTTTTGAAAACTTATTATTAGATTTTCAATTATAATCTCAGAAAGTAAGCAAAACCAAGTCTTTTTGGCAATGTTATACGCATGCGTAGACCTCTTTTTAAAAAGAGGTAAAAAGTGAACCTTTTTTATGGACTCTTTGAAATATGCCAAATTTTTCTCGTTTTCAGGAAATATTAGCTATTTTGTCTGCCGCCGCCGCCGCCAATGTTTATAGCGGGTGGTCTTGCCCTTCTCTCTACTCTCAAATAATTTGCTTACATTTCTTTTCATAGGAAAGAATTTTGTACGTTGTCTTGAAGGACAAATGAAGAATATTAAGAATTGGGATTTTATAATAGTTTACATAGATTTTATAAAGATATGCCACACACACACATACACAATCTTATGCATGCACCACACATAAATGCACACACTCTTTCACATGCATCAAACAAAACATTCGCAACACTTTAACACAAGTGAAGATTTAATGGTCCATCGAATGAGCTCTTCTTGAAGAGATTAGTTATCATGATGCTAGTTGGTAATAAAAGAGAAGATCTCAATGTTGCTAAGGCTGCAAAGGTATTAGGGATTCTTATCAAAGAAACTTTTATTCAGCAAAATCCCATCTATCCTTTTTGAAAAGGATGGAATATTTCCCTTATCCACATGTCAAAGACAACCATGTACTATCAAAATCACACATGAGGTTAGGGGCCTTGTGTTTTCCTTTTAGGCGTCAGAGACACGAGTCTCTCCAAACAAGAAAGATGTTCAAGTCTCTCTGCTTTTTTGTGTTTTATTTTATAGTGCTTCACTTTTCCTAGTGCTTCAAAGTATTACAAATGTGTTTCCTTGCTATTTGAATGTTTTTTAAAGCAGCTTGAAAGCAGTTTGCACATCATAATGTTTAAGTGCTTTTGTGTGCTTTATAGTGGTTCACTACTTTTTAAAGGAGTTCACACAGATTTAAAGCGCTTTCAATTGCTTCATTAGTTGTGTGAACTTTAAACTTCTTTATAGTAGTGTATTACTTTTAAGTGATTGACAATGTTTCATTGGTTGCTGTCAGTGTTTTCATTAGTATATGAAGTATATTAATTTTAAGTGCTTTATAGTGTTTCATTGGTCAGTGTTTTAACTACTTATAAGTAGTACTTATTGGTTATCAATGCTTTTAACTACTATAAAGTAGTATTTATATTTACTAGTTAATGCTTTTATTATATTAATATTCACTAGTTATTAGAACTTTCAGCTAGTTTAAAGGAAGCAGTATATTACTTTTAAGTGCTTTGCGCTGTTTCACTAGTTGTCACTACTTTAAAGTAGTATTTGGTGTAAGTGCTTTTACCTACTTTAAAGCAATATTTATTAGTTATCAATGCTTTTATCTCCTTTAAAGCAATATTCACTGGTTATTTATCAATGGAGTCCATTGGTTACTTTAAAGTAGTGTTCATTATAGTTATAAATGCTTTTAACACTTTAAAGAAATATTCACTTGTTATGAGTGCTTTGAATTATTGTAAAGCAGTATTCATTAGTTCTTAATGATTTTAACTACTTTAAAGCAGTATATTTCTTGTAAGTGCTTCATTGTGCTTTTAATTAATTTAAGGCACTCTATAGCTTCTAAGTGCTTGATTGGTTGTCATTTATTTTAACAATGCTTCATTGGTTGTTAGTACTTTAACTGATTTAAAGCAGTATATTACAGTGCTTCATTGGCCACAATGATTTTAACTACTTCGAAGCTTTATACAAATTTTCCTTCATCATGCTTCCTATTGTTTTGGTAAGTTAATACAACATTCCAAGAGTGCTATCTAGAGTTAGAGATCGTTGTATAATGTTTTGGGGGCCTAAAGCTATATTTTGTGTGCAAGTTGAGATTTCAATACATTTGTTGCTATGTTGCACATGTGCATATGATGTTTCTCAAGGATGCAGTCAATTAAATGTGACAACAATTCTTTGGGTTCCATGGGCTAGCATGCACATATACTTATTAGGGTTACTTGGTTCAACAATTGTTGAATATGCATATAAGAGTGTCATAAAAACTTGGGAATCCATATTGTCCCAAGCACATTACATCTATGTTTCATGCACATAAATGTTTGATGGGAAAGTGTGGCTAGTGTGGTGTTTAAAGGATGGTGTTATGTCTACAAGAGAATGAGAAAAGTATTTAAAGGTCTTTGTCAACGTTTTTGAGGACATCGAGACTGGCAAAGTTGATAAGGAGGGGAATAACAAGAAAAGGAAGGATCTTATAGTGTAAAAGTTGGCATGCATGGATGGATCTACTTTCCTTGTTCAAAGCACAATTCAATAGCTTTATCAATCATAACTTCTTCTATAGGTGACACGCTCAATAATTTAGGGAATGTCTATCAAGGTTTCCAAGTGATACGATGGTCTTGGTCATTGACTTCATGGAAAATTATTTGTTTAAAGTGCAAAATGAGATATAATCAATATACTAGTACTCAAACCAAATCACTATATTGGTTCACATTTCATATTACTAACTTGCATTAGGTGATGTGAATAAGACTATCCATTTCTATGTATCACAAGGTAAGGTACAAGATATGCTATTTTTCCAAGAATGCTTTCTCCAACATGATAGGTCGCTATATAAGATCAAGGGACTAAATTGAAGTGACATCGGGTGTGGTTTAGCCATGCTAGATATCAAAATTTAAAGTAAAGAGAACTCTTTACTTTGTTTGCAAGATATTACAAACTTATAGTCTAGAGATGGAGTGGATTAATCTTGGTTTCAGTAGTTCATGGGAAGGGGAAGCATGATGGGGCTGGTGTAGTAATCTAGAGGGCACTCACACAAAGACAAATTTAGGAATTTTGGGAATTATTCGAGTCCCATTTCTTATAGGATTGGTTGGAAACTTGGTATTTTTGTGTAGTTTGAGCTAACATCTATTTGTTGGTGCACTCTTTGTGCCATTAGATTATATCTTGACACAACTATTTGGCATATTTGTTTGTAGTTGTATAGATACATACATCAATGCAACAATATTGGAAGGACAAGGGAAACATGACACTAAATTTAATTGAGATTATACACCTTTCATATGAAGAAGATAATGTTAAATACTATCTCCACTTTGAGACATTGAAGTAAAAACATGGGCTTTATTTAATTTGCCAAAATAATTCTAAATATCACTTAAAAAGGAACCTTAGGAATGAGAGATCTCTAAAGGGTGTGGTGTTAGAAACAACAAAACAAAAAGTAAATCTCAATGACAGTAACAATGTGCTAAGTTTACGATTGATCCACAGATAAAAACCCATCTTAGACACTATATCAAGATTATAAATCATGATATATATGCTCAAATTTGAGGGACATTGAAGTAAAAACATGGGATAATAATGCCAAAGAACACTTGGAAAAGGAACCTTAGAATTGAGGGATCTCCAAAGAGTATGGTGTTTAGAAACACCAAAAGCAATCAAATTTCAATGAGATTGTTACATTCAAGTTTACAATCCGAAGACAAAAACCCTTCGTAGATAATAGACACTTTGTCAAGATAATAATTGAGTACAAATTGTATCTCGAACATAGCGTTTTCTCATGTATTGCTCCAATACATACAAAGTTTCTCTATCATAAGCTGCTTCATTTACTAAAGTGTTGCAAGTATACTCCCGTTTGTTCTTTGCATAAATCCAACCAAGTAACCATGCGCTGATTGTTGTCTCTAAAAAACTTTGAAGCTCCTCTATATTTTGATTCCACATCTTTGGAAAAATCAAGTAGGTTCCGGGCATATTCCACATTACATTGTCGAGGGTATCATAAAAAATTAGCGTGTTATTTCCATCCAGGTCATGAAAAATTCTCCATGCTACATCCAAGTTTTTGTGGTATACAAATCGATATCCAATTAGAAGATTCGTCTTTTGACATGCTGCCTGCCCTGCTACGACCTTAAACTTTCGATGGTGTCGAGGAAAGCACAAATCAAGAATGCGTTGAGTCCTTTGTAGTCTATTAGTACTCCAGATCCATACCTCAAACCATTGCATACAAAAATCAAGGAAAGTGAATGCATCTTTGCGAATCAAATGCCAAACACTTGTATTCTCTTCCACAAGATGCATATGTTTGGCCCAGTCTGGACATACATCACCATGTTGCATCTCAATGGTCTTAAGTAAAACACCATTGAGTTCAAGTATCAATACTCTTCTTTGTTTCCTTATTGTATCTGGGGGTGGTGGAACTCTTTTGCTTCTAGGTACATGAGTCACCAATGATTGGTGCCACCTCAATAGTAAGTTTTCTGTACACTTGAAATCAAAGCTATATGCTTCAACATATCCTGTTGAAAACAAAATGTATGGTTAATGGACATTCAAAATTTTAAAAAAATATATTATGTGCCAACAACATAAATTCATCCATGATATGGATGGTCTTTAACCTTCATAGACAAACGCTCCAATACCTCAGAAGTTCAACCAAAAAAATAAAAGAGCGAGTATATTGTCAATGCTAAGTTTCATCAAATTTATTGAATATGATGTATAAAAGATTTTCACTGTTGAGATAATTGAGTCTATCCAAATTAAATTATAATATTCATACCCTTACACCTTGACAAGGTAATATCTTCAATAAAAAACGAACACATCTTCGTTGCAATCGAATGGCAAATATTGACAAAAGAGATAATCAAATGATAGTAAGTTTAGAGGCATTTGAATGGCAAATATTGACAAAAGAGATAATCAAATGATAGTAAGTTTAGAGGCATTTGATTGCTTGATACAATAGTATAAAGATTTGGCTCGTACAATCCAAAAATTAAACCCATCTAAGCACATTGTTTTGGCCAAAGCCTAAGTCTATCTTATGGGCTTTTGTTGAAAATACAAGTGAATAGGGTGTGTGCGGGAATAAGCCCTTGGTTAGAGGCTGTAAAAGAGGATGTGTAAATGTGAAAGAACCTGTGAAAAGGTGAGAAGAATCTACTGGGAGAGAATAAAGGGTAGCATGAGAAGATTCAAGAAGTGTGGAGATATTCTGGGAGATATCTTGGGAAAAGTGAAGAGGTGGAGAGAATCAAGTAAAAGAGGTGGAGATATTCTCGGAGAGGTGGAGTGAATCAAGGAAATTAGTGGGATTAGATGCTTGGATATGTAAACTCTATAAATTGAGGCATTGGCCTAATGAGAATTTGCTAGTTTTTGATTATCCATTCCTACATTAAGTTATTTGTTGCTAATTACTCACTAATTACGTCTTAAATTATATCTTAATTATTTGCTAATCAATTTATTAATGATGTTGATTCTAGTATTTGATCCACCATAGCTCATCACATTGCTCTAATTTCAACATGGTATCAGAGCCATGCCTAGAATCCATTAGGTTTATGAGCCCATTATCTAATTAATTAGGATTAGTAGATAATTAGGAATTAATTAAATTTTTAGTTATTTTTCAACTCACCTCTGTACCCCCAGCCAGTTA
The DNA here is from genome assembly GCF_041138505.1 of Cibotium barometz. Taxonomy (NCBI): domain Eukaryota; kingdom Viridiplantae; phylum Streptophyta; class Polypodiopsida; order Cyatheales; family Cibotiaceae; genus Cibotium; species Cibotium barometz. The sequence continues at coordinate 17,085,265 of NC_141069.1, forward strand.
AGGAGATCCCTCTCCTTGCACACATCAAATTAGCCCAAGCCCTTTTAGGTACTCAAACTAGACTCAAGGGGCTACACTCACCTCAAAGGAATTGAAGCAAATCAGTGCAGAATGCTGGCGGGGGCAGCCCGATTTGGAGGCGTGTTTTTTCTTAGAAAATTTGACATTGCAGCTGCTCCAAATCAAATTGGTCTAATTCCTCATAGCTCCAGGGGTTTTCAAGCATGCTCTACAAGCTGGTGAAGTCAGAATTCAATTTCATCAAGTCTACAGTGAGATCCAAGCTCTTCATGAAATCTGCAGCGGTGACTTTGGTAAAATAGAGATTAAGCTTTCAATATTTGGTCAAATCTTGTGTTTCTTGGCTTAATCCTCTACTAGACTCATTGCTATTGATGGCCTTGGAAGCATTTAAGCTCATTTGAAGTCTAAGGCACCAGATCTGGACTCCCCACATACTCTGTTTTTTGCACACAAAATAGTGGATTAATTTGATAATTAGTGGATTAATCAATGCTAATCACTATATTTTGGTGCAATTAAGGGTTTAAATTAACCATTAGGTATCTGATACAGATCCCTATAACTTCATATTGCAATTCGGAGTTGATTTAATACTCCAACCATTCCTCGTACAAATTGGTTACCCTTGATTTAATGTAATTTTTGGTAAAACTATGCTGATAAATTTGTGAAAATCATCATTTTGCATTTAACCCTTGGTTAATGCCTGTAAATCTCACTCAAAATCAAGATTATTCACAGTCAGAGTTGCATTTGGGAATGAGCATAAGAATGAATGCTATACGCATTATGTATTGGGCACATTACATTAGTGTAAAAATGGGATCATCATATGAGATTGGAAAGTCCATTTTGTTCTCGCGCCTGGTTGAGCTAAAATACAACCAATTGCAAAAGGCGAAGCATCTATATGTACATGGAATAAATTATCCCAATCCGGCGGCCTGAGAATAGGTGCCGTCACTAATGCTTTCTTCAGCTTCTCAAAGGCTTCTTCACAATCCTCTGTCCATTCAAATACAACAAGGAGTGCGTACAATGGCCGTGCTATTTCAGCGTACATGTAGATAAATCTACGATAGTAGCCGCAATGACCCATGAAAACTTGTACCCCTTTTGCATTGTAAGGTCTAGGTAGCTCAACAATAACAGCTATCTTTTCCGCATCCGTGGATATACCATTCCTAGACACAATGTGGCCTAAAATCTTCCCTTGCCTAACCATAAACTTGCATTTATCAGGGTTAAGGCATATGTGATACACTCTGCATTTCTCAAAGATATTTTTGAGATGCTCTATGTGTTCTTCTCTGTTTATGGAATGCACACACAAGTCATCCATGAATATTTCAAGAAATAATCGCAGGTATTCTTTGAACGCATGGCTCATCAACCTCTGAAAGGTGGCTGGAGCGTTAGTCAAACCAAAAGGCATGACTCTATATGCAAACACTCCTCATTCTGTAGTAAATGCGATTTTGTGTTGATCCTTGGGATCAATAGATACTTGGTTGTAGCCCGAAAATCCATCAAGAAAACTGTAAGCTACCCTCTCTAATACATGATCAGTGTGAGTGGAAGCGGATAGTGGTCCCGGACAGTAGCAACATTTACTTTCTTTAGATTGACACATACTCGTAGTTTTCCATTCTTCTTAGGTACTACCACAATCGGTGAAACCCATTCTGTATGTTCAATCTCATAAATAAATTCAGCCGCTAATAGCTTGTCAATCTCTTCTTTGATCTTTTTGGCAAAATTATCATTATACGTGTAAGGACGCTGCTTAGACGGCTTGGCATTCTCTCGCATGGGAATTGTATGTTGGCAGATCTTTGGATCTACCCCCTTAAGGTCTTTGTAACTCCAAGCAAATATATCTCGATACTCTCTCAGAGTAGAGATTAGCGATTCTTCCTTCGCTTGGGTTAAGTCTGTGTGGCAATCCACATGTTACGTGGCTCTTCGCTTAGTTCTGCCAGGTCTATTTTCTTGGTGTCCTCAGGGCCATCATAGAAAACTCCTGGTTCCTCAGGTTTCTATCGAATAGGTTGTTGCAAGACTATTTTCCGATCTTGTATGGTGAATTTCTTGAAGTTTGAGGGGATATTTGTGGTATCCTCTTCTTCCTTTGAGTCATCACTCATGGAAAACCATGCTGCTTTTAGCATTCTCTTCCGTTCTTGCACTAGAGCTTTACGCTCCACTCTCGTCATGGTGCTTTGTTCAGTCTTGACTGAATGCACTAAAGCCTTAGATTTTAGCTTCGGTTTCCGTTTCCTCTTCTTCTTTGGGTTGTCACTCTTCCTTCTCGTTTAGCTTTTGCACTAATTGAAAGCCGTATCTCCATTTCATCTCGTCTTTGATGCAATCATCAGCTCCCAAGTAGTACAAGTACTCGTTCTTACCGACAAAGGTTGGAGGTGGAATAAAGTCCTCTTTATCCACATCTTCTCTTTCTTTTTGTTGTTGTTGTCTCTTTTCCTTGACTTTCTGTTTGCGGAACTTCCGGTGACTCTTGCAAAACTTACGTTTCGGTTTGTCACTAGGAATACTCAGCAAGACTTCTCTGTCCTTTAACAACAATCTTATCTTTTCTAACTCTGATTCAAGGACTATGGCATCGTCTCATCAGAATCCTTCCCATCAGAGGATTCTAAGCATCTATCCTCATCTCCTTCGTCAGCTGAGCTGTACTCAAGAGGGGATACTTCCTCTATAGATACCATATCTCCTAGCAATAATGATTTGTTTGCTTCATACCTAAGGGCTTCTTGAGGTTCCTCTGCATAGATTGGTCTTAGCATTCTTACGGGAATAATGTCATACCCATCTGGATCACAGAACTGTGTTTGCCTTGGCAATGCACAAGTGTCTATGGTAGCTACAACATGGTTCCATTCTAAGGGATCTATCAAGTTCTCAGGAAAAGGTATAGGGATATACGCCTCATCCGTCACACTTCTGTCTATGGTAACATTTCTAGGTTGCAAGTCTCGACAAGATGCTCCACAGATCCATAGATCAGCTCTTCCTTCAGACATAGTTGCTCCCGATGCTTATGAAGAAGCGGAATCAAACTCATCCACAGGAGAGTGCGTCACATCTCGATAAGCATGGTTTTTCAGATTCACCCTCGTGGTTACATTCTCATGTCTGAGGTACAAGTAATTGTAACCCCAGTCTTGAATCATTTTGAATTGGCACATGAATGGCCTTCCTAGGATCACTTTGTAATTTGTGTTCTTGCCAAAGTCTACAATAGCAAAGGTATGTCTGTACTCAATGCCACATGACTTGACTCTAACGTTCTCAAGCAATCCTATGGGACTCTAGATTTTCGTCTACCAATTGCAAACTCATCCTTGTACTTCTAACTGCAGGTTTTTCCCACATTTCCCATATAGTTTTTGTTGCTATACTCACCCCTGCTCTGCTATCTAGAATAGCTATAGATTCAATCTTGTTGATCTCCACAGGAAGCGTAGTATTTCCTTCATCGTCCTCACAATGCTTGCCAACTTTGTTCACAGGAACCGGAATTGTTTGCTTAAGCATTAGCTTAGAAGCCTTTGCCTTCAACAACTCCTTAACCTAGATGTTCTGGTTCCACAAACCTTGCTCAGTTATTTGTGTAGCCACTTCTCCCCACAATCTTGGCCTAAGCTTTAAGAACTCTGCGAGTGGAATGGTACACGTAACTGGTGCTGACATTAAAGCTTGCAAACTCCCTATGTCTCGTTCCTGATGAGGTTGTCGTGTCATTGATGGTACTCACATGATTTGGCTATGTGCCTCGTACAGTCCTAAATATGAGGGCAGTGTCTTGCATGTGAGCTTGTTGCTCTGAGTTGAGACAACAGTCTGAGCATCATCTGGTAGAGATAAAGCATCTAATTCTTGAACCCTTTGATTCGAGAATTCTACTATAGATAACGGTGGTGACATGTCAAAAGATGCTAGATCCTCAACTTGTTTTTGCACCGCTTCCCACATCTCCCTTGCTACTGCTTCCTCTATTTCAGGAATTTCATCTCCAAAATCTGCGGTAGTCAATGGTTTTGACTCGTCTGCATTGGTATGAGGTAAATCATCTCCTTCAGGCATTTTTGGGAAATGTAGAGATACAACTTCACTTCCCTTTTCCATGCTTGGCGTGGCTTCTGGTATCGTCTCTAAGTTAGGCTTCAGAGAAGCAGGTCCTCTTGTGTACATAGGTGGTGGGCCGTCTATTAGAGTCTGAGTATCCCTAATCAACTGCTTATGGATAGCCAAGTTGATTGTCTCTTCACGAGGGTTGGGATATTCTTGCAGCTTCTTAGGCAGCTCGGTCAGAGCTGTGATCCTACTATTATACGCTTGAAGCGCTGCATCTAAAGGCTCATACACCTTGTCCACAAGGACTGATCCTCCTGAGCTTTCCTCAGACTCGGATGCTCTTCCCTTTTGCTCATTTTGAGTTTTCTCTCCGATTTGTTTCGTTTTCAACATTCCTTCTAGCTCTTTTGGGATAGAGTTTCCTCCATCAGAGCTCTTCTGCTCCTTCGACTTCTTACTCCCCTTGCTGCGTGGTTTACGTCGAATTGATTTCTTTCTCTCTTTTCCATCTTTGGATAGAACCTTAATCTCAAAGGGTTTCTCAACAACCTCTTTGACATTCTTTTGCGCTTGGGCTCTAGTCACTACTCTTAGCGACACTAGTTCGTTCTCCTCCTCAGATGTCATGGGTGATGGAATCACTTCAACATAGTTGAGGGGTGCTTTAGCTTTTTGTGCTGCCGGATCCGCAGGCTTCAACAAGCAATCCTCAGATGTCGTGGGTGATGGAATCACTTTAACATAGTTGAGGGGTGCTTTAGCTTTTTGTGCTGCCGGATCCGCAGGCTTCAACAAGAAATCCTTTGGTAGATGGTCAATGCTACACCCTTGGCAAAACCTCTCTATAGGTGGAAACGTAGATGTTGTGCCTATGTTAGCTAAGAGGGGTCGTTTCTTGTTTGGACATTCTCTCGCCCAATGTGGTCCACCACATTCGTAGCATGGTCCTGTTTGTTGCGTGGGGTATAGCCTCTTTGTAGGACATGGTCCTGGATAACCTTGAGTCTTGGTTGGCTGAGATCCTATAAGCATCAAAGAGCTTGGGTCTCCATTAAAGTCATGAACTAGGCTTGGTCTGGTTGGGTTCTCAAAGTAGGGTTCGACAAGAGGATGCTCCATTTCGATGTAGCATGGTTGAGAGCTAACCATCACCATTCCTAATTCAGGATTCTCATATTCCACATATCTAAAGGAAGCTGTGCCAGGTGGAGAAGGTTGAGCTCCTAGCACCGGCCGTGCTTGCTCTTGAGCAACTAAGGTTCTCTCATGGTTCACAACTTGCTGTCTAGGTGCAGAGTTGGCTGCTTGTTCCCTTTGTATCCTTGCAATGTGATTGCAGTCCGAAGTCACATGTGTGTAGTTCCATTTACAAAGCTGGCAGCACTTCTTTGTTGGTTGATTGCCAACCAATGGTGAGAAGGTTGGGCACTGCTCGGTTTTATGGCTACCTCCACATCCTCCACAGACATAGGGGCCTGTAGGTACAGTATGCATGTATGATGGTTGGGGTCGGTAGGAAGGTCTGTAGTATTGCCCCATCTTTTTCAATACTATCTCGGCAATCTGATCTGGATTAACTAGTGGCACACTAGAGTTAGAGCCCTTCCCAGAGCTACGTTTATCGTCTGGATGACTATCTTGGTTTCCCATGCCAGTCATGTCAAAGTTGTCATTGTAATCCATGGCATCCATGCAACACACACTCATTCAAGATGACATGCTTCTTTGTGTACAAGTGAGCGTGAAGCATCTTGTTTCGTAAGCCTTCCGGGAAGATAGAAATTAATCTTCCTTGGCTTGGCTTCCCATCGTCAGGGCATCGATTGATGTACTTCTTTAGCCTATTTATGCAATCTCGCACCGATTCTTGATCTTTTTGCTTAAAGGCGTAAATTTGAGCTACCGCATTGTGCTTAATTTCCATTTTTGAAAACGCAGCTATAAAGCTCTTTTCCAGCCCATCGAAAGATCGCTTTAACTCAGGCTCTAAAGTCTGAAACCATGATAAAGACTTACTCTCTAGCGTCAAGCCAAATCCTTCGATTTGTGTATGCATATCCGTGACTTGCTCTGCATGTATAGCTTGCTTAAAAGCTGTTATATGGTCATATGGGTCACCGGATCCGTCATACTTCTTGACAAGCTTTTGCAGTGCAGATGGTCTCACTTTTCTAGAATATTCATCGTCATGTCCCCTATATGAGTCTCGGCCTCTAAATCTAGGCTCTTCAAATGTCAGTTCACTTGGTCTATGGGATTCTCTTGGAGGTACATATCCACTTGCTCGTGGTCTTTCTTCTCCCCTAGATTCTCTAATAGCCCCGGGTCTCCTCGTAGGATCAATCATTGAAAGACTGGTCCTTTAGCAGTTGTTCGTATGGAAGGTGTTGGTCGAGCCACACTTGGGGTTCTAGCCCATGGTAGTGCTAGTGTTTCTCCTCGAAAGGCAGATTCATCTGGACGTGCCGTGTCTAAGGTAGACACCTCAGTAAAAAGGGGCCTTCCTTTTCATGTCATTTCCCTAACCTCTGGCCATTCAAGGGTTCTAAAGTCGTTCCCCCATCTATCATGAACACGCTTAGTGAAACCTTCTAGATGCTCTACAGTTATTGTATGCGTGACTGGAAGCTCTAAGCTCGAGTGCTTAGTGGTTGCATAGTAGGTTTCTACCACATCCCTATACACCTCTTTAATTGGGTCATCCTGATAGATTTTAACTACTGGAATTTCTTTTACTATGTCCCATGGGTTTTTCTTGGTCTCTTTTTCTTTTCCCATTCTTTCTCTATGCTCCCAATTCCTGTCGGAAAACAATTCTTCAAGTAAAGAAATGGGCGTACCAGGTCTGCGCGATGATCCTGGCACATTTGGGTCCGATGGAAGCTCCTTCTTCTGCTTTGCTTGTGCGCTAGGTTGAAGTACACCCAAAGCATCCACTTGTTCAGGATTTTTGGTGACTCGTAGCGTACTCCATTTCTACCCATGTACATATCATGGAGACCTTTTTCTAATGAAATGCAAGGGATAATTAGAGGGGTAAATTGAGGGGACTGAGGAAAAGACACAACAAAGAGGTAGGTGGAGTGAACTTCTAAACCATCTTCATAAAAAAAGACAGATTGGAAAGCTGTCAGAAAATGAGATTTTTTCGTATATGAAATGTCAGGAAGAGCTAAAGGGAGAGGATGAGAATTGTTCAAGGCAAGGAGACAATAGGCAGAAATGGTAACTGTTTAGCAATAAGAGGAATCTTTGTAGGTATCTATTTAAGTTACTTGAAGGGAAGGACACTAAGGAGGTGATGGGGAGAATTCTGGATGAGAATGGCAAAGAGATGGAGGGTATAGACTCCCCCATCACCAAGGAGGTGATGGGGAGAATTCTGGATGAGAATGGCCAAGAGATGGAGGGTATAGAATTGATTGCTGAAAAGTGGGTGAACTTTTTAAGAGCTACTCCTAGCATGAAAGAGGACTGGTCTACCAAAAGCTTTAAAGCTGAGAGTAAGTTGCTTGAATTAATAAGTAATAGCATAGACACTGACAAAGCTAGATGGCTAGAAAGAGATATTGGAGTGGATGAATGCTGGGACACCTTAAACAAATTGGGAAAGGAAAAGTCACCTGGATGGGATGGGTTGTCTGTAGAATTTTTCATAGCTTTCAGGCCTTCTCTAAAGGATCTAGTTGGGAGAGTATGTAGAGATGCTTTTAGAATAGGGAACTTGGATAAAGATCTTAAGGAGGGGCTGATAACGCTCATTCCTAAGCAAGCAACCTGTGAAAGGATTAATCATTGGAGACCCATGACTCTAGTCACTATCATCTATAAGATCTTGGCTAAGGTAATCGCTATGAGGATTACCCTTGTGTTGCAGAGGATTGTCTCTAAAAGACAATATGGATTTATAAAAGACAGATCTATATATGATAACATATATGCTGCAATGTTGGGCAGAGATTTGGCTCAGAGGACTAATCAGAAATGCATCCTTATGTAGCTGGACTTAGAGAAAGCCTATGACAACAGAATACATTGGGCCTTTGTAGCTAGGGTTATGGAAAAACTTGGCTTTGGCATGAGGATGGAAACTTGCATCTATACCCTTACATTTGGAGCTCATTCTAAAATTCTTTGTAATGGCATAATTGTTGATGTAGATGTGACCAACAAACAACTTACAGACTAGGCCTTGGACAGGTTTAATTTGAAATTGAAGAAATGGGAAGGAATCAGAGTTTCTTTCCATGATAGAGCGACCTTATGCAATGCAGTACTAAATTTCTTACATTATGTTTTTGTGCCCTGTGCTAGACTTTGGCAAAGGACATTGCAGAGGATAATTAAACCCATAAGACAATTCTTATGGAGAAATGGTAATTCTAATAAGAAGACTTTAGCCTGGTGGCTTGGGACAGATTGTCTGTTCCCAAAGAGGAGGGCGGGTTTGGCATTCTACATTTGCCCTCTCACACTAAGGCAAGGATGGCACTGTTGCTCCCTAACTGTCTGCATTAGGAGAAAGTGTGGACAAAAATGTTGAGAGAATTAGTTGAAAATGCTAGGGTATATTATGAAGGTTAATGGCATGATCTGGAGGACTGGAAAGATAAGATATTCTCTTATGCTCCTCTGAAGGTTACAAGCTCTTCTCTAGCCAAAATGCTGTGTACCAACTTGAAAGAGATATTGGAGTTAATGCTCTGGGATGGCTGTGCTGCTAGAGTCACAGGGAATTCTTTACAAGGCTTGGGTATTTGGTGGTCACATAAGTTTAGCCCTCCCCTAGCTCTGGAGGATCCTAAACTTAGCTAAAAGCTTGAACAACAAAGGTCTCAAGAGTTTGTCTGACTACTGGGCTCCTACTGGGATAGGGCCTTACTGGGATGGAAGGACCTTGGTCAAATAGTTGAGGAGTTTGATCTAAATTCCAGGGAGGGACGTTTGGTTAGAGTAGTGCTGGATGAGGTCCAGAAAAGCTAGTATTCTACTGCTTTTGATGAGTCCTATTGGCTAAACGACTGGGTATGGTATAATGGGGCTAAATTGGATAAAGGGACTACTAAAGACTTGTATAGGGATTTAAGAAGGACTGAGGAGAATGTGATGTATTGTAATAGGATTTGGAGAACAAGTTTGGGGCCCAACACTTGGAGGAAAAGATGGAAAATGATCTAGAAACTGGAAATTTCTACTAAAGATCAGATCTTTCTTTGAGGGTTTGTATGGGTGCCCTTCCTCTGGGGAGTAAACTGGTGTAAAGGAACTTCACTAATGGGTGTTGCCCTAGATGCAAAACAGCTTTGGAAGATGAAAAACATGCCTTTTAGGATTTCCCTACTATCAGAAGCACTTGGACCAGAGTTAGTAGATTGGTATTATAACTGTATTGGTGTGCAGGCTCACTGGGGGGGACTAGGTATTCGCGAGATGGAAAAACAATGAGGAGATTGTGGATGATATTTTTAACATAATTAGATTCTATTGTTTGTGGGAAATATGGAATACCAAAAATTGTATCTTATTTTAGAAAACAGGTGATACAAGGTTGGATACTACCGGTTTGATGTATAAATGTGTACATATGTGTTGGTTTATACTTTTAGTCAATAAACTGAATAAAGAAGGGATGTTACAGATTATTCATGTTTTGCACGCTGCCATGTCTTGACACTACTTGGAAGAGGATCCCTTCAAGCATACTAGGCTGAGCCTATCCTTGTTGATGTGTATTCAGGTCATCTCTGTGCAGAAGCCAAGGTGCAGAGACCAGTCACGTTTAGGTCCCCAAGGACCAGAAGATGGTACAGGAAAGTGAAACAAATCAAATATACTTATGTAGCCTTCATTGAAAATCCAACACGTGCAAGACCTGTGGTCAAAGTATGGTCAAGGAAGGGGGATGTTTTTGAGGATCAGTCATCCAAAGGATGTATTACTGAGGCTCTGATGGAAGCATGCATTCAGCTGGGGTTTTTGACTTCCTTGGAAAACTCTTCTTTTTGTATTTGAAGATGGGAGATGGGATATGATTTGTAACATGTTGAATGGGGTTTGAGGGTTGTCAAGTTGTTATTTGAGATGTAACTGCCTTTTGGTATATTAATACATATCTATATTGGTTTAAAAAGAAGGAATTATAATATATATCGGTCGAGTACAAGGGTAGCTATGGCAGGGGGAGGGTCAGCGTTCAACTTTTGGGATTTGAAAGGCAAAAGGAATGGGAGAGAAGAAGAGTAGGTGATTCCATGGTCTTCTAGAACTTGGTACCTAGAGTACGCCTGAATAATAAAAGTAGTAATCGTATCGACCACAAAGACCCCCCCCCCCCCCAAAAAAAAAAGTAGGTGATTCCATGGTCTTCTAGAACTTGGTACCTAGAGTACGCCTGAATAATAAAAGTAGTAATCGTATCGACCACAAAGACCCCCCCCCCCCCAAAAAAAAAAAGAAAAAGAAAAAGTAATCGTATCGATCCCGAATCCCGATAGCATTGTGCAGGCGCTGCTGAAAGTCTTAAATCGAAGTGGCGTGCCCTGCGGGTTTTTCTTCTTGTAATTGGACGCTCATGGGTGCCGTGGCGGAAAGGAATGGGGTCCACGAGGACTTTTGTGGATATCACAAATGGAATGGAGTTGCAACTCTTGCAGTATAAAAGCAGGTGGGCTGGATCCCCGTGTAACTCTCTATCTCTCTCTCTTTCTTGTTTAATTTGAGCTAATAATTGTTAATAATTATTAGCAATATTCCTGCACAGCAGTTAGTTAACTCTCCCGGCAATGGCGATCGAGGTGTTCAGCGACAAGGTGGAGTGCAAGGTGTCGGCCAAGAGGCTGTGGCGCGGGGCCTTCGAGGACGCCCATAACTGCCTGCCCAAGGCTCTGCCGCAGGTGATCGCGGGCGTGGAGTACGCGGGCAGCGGCTTCCAGCCGGGCTCGCTGAGAACCATCCACTTCCACAAGAGTATGCATGCAGGCTGGTCGATGAATGAATTGATTTATTTAAATAAGCAGCTTCGCGCTAGCTGCATAATGAATTGAATCATTGTAAATTAGATAATACTGATGACAGTTTTCATGGCTCCTCGCAGGCCACGCTGAGCACATTGCGCGAGAGAAGCACCCGGAGCACGTGGTGCTGCACATCAAGGAGAGGCTGGAGGAGGTGGACCACCAGGCCCTCAAGCTGAAGGTGGAGGTGGTGGAAGGGGGCTTCCTGGGCGTCCTGGTGAAGCACTACAAGTACACCGTGAAGGTGAAGGAAGGGGCGCACCCCGGCACATGCGTGGTGCACTGGTCCTTCGAATATGAGGCCCTGTCCGAGAAGCACCAGCCCCACGTCCCTGCGGCGCTTAAGGAGGTGGTGCCCCTCAGCTTCACTGGAGTGGAAGCATACCTGCTCGCCCACGGCGACTTATACACGGAGTGAATCTTGGAGCTGGCCCCCCTCTCTCTACCTAGGCAAATGGTTGTTTAAATACGAAGGCTTCTCATGAGGTCGGCTGCTCTTGAGCAAACGATTGAGCGAACGGGAGGGACTACCATCTTGGTTTTTTGGGCGCTGCCGTTTTTGTATTTCTTCATCGAGGGGGAAACAATAATAAAAAAGAGGTTTATATACATATGTGTTTTACTAATTTTTGTGTAATGTTAAAGCTCTAATACTTAACATGTAATGTAGGATGCATTGCTAGGAATGCTTGTGTGGAATTTATATTTGGAAGCTTGCTATTATATCACGAGGTCATTCAATAACTTGTTTGCAAAAGTATTTACTAGTTTAAAAAACTTAACATTGTTTTGGCATGACAAATTGAGATAGGGTGCAATGAACCTATCAAGTGCATGTGTATGTCTGAGCTAGTGGGTCTGATAGTGGAACCAAAGCATTTGCAAGCTTATGTGGGTACTCTTCAATATATTACACTTAAAAAATCTAGATAAAGTTGTAAACTTCTACCTATCTATATGAAGAAATTATTGCTTCTATTGAAGAAATGTTGAGCCATCATGCATGTAATATTTTATAGCCAAAATGTAAATGTGATTCCTCTAGAGATGTTCAAAAAAAAAATGAACAAAGGTGATTTTTATTCTCATCATAAGATAATAAATGTACAAAGGTCCAAGAGATTAAAAGGACCCATCATATAAAATATTACAATAGATGTTAGTCTAATATCAAAACAAGGAATGCATGTTAGGAGACCATGAGACATAGGTGGGAAGTCCCTATTCTAATTCTCAAACTCCTCTATGCATAGGTGGGAAGTCCCTATTCTAATTCTCAAACTCCTCTATCCTACGTGGCAATATGGGGTGTTTACATTAACAATGCATTGCATTAGCTACACTACGCTTGCTCGCATGTCACTCTTCCCCACTTGATCAGAGGGCTATAGCTCTACCCACAACATTGGGAGGATAATGTTGCATTGCGTAGATTTTCAGGGACGTAGAGTCATGCACAACATTAGATAGACGAAACTTTTTCTTTTTCTATTTTCCGGCTCAGCTCTTGGAGTGATGTTTTGGGGTCCTACATGTATGAATCATCTCCATACACTACACACAAACCTCCATGCATTTCTCCACATATTAGATTCTGTCTAAATGGTGTAGACCGTCGACAATGACATTTGATCATTGATTCTCCATTGATCTTCACCATCGGCCATTGTTTAAAAAATCATGGCTTTATGAGAAAATCTCTTTCAATAAGTCCTATCACTATAAACATTAGGACATTTTGGAGGTCATTTATAGGGCCTTGTAAGAAATTCACCAATTTCTAATTTCTCTCTCTAGAAAATGTGTATAAAATAAATAAAAACTAAATTTCAAGATGTAAAAGTTCTATTCTTTCTTTTAAGAACATTTGGAAGCTTGTCATAAAGTCCGTGTACCTCATGTCTATACCCTCTCTATACCCCACATTGCATTTATGATGTGAGAGATGTGGAATTGACGGCGCGAAACACGGGCACACATCACTAGAAGAACGCAGGTATTTGATATTGGCAGCATTGAACTCGAGCACGCTTAGTAAACTCTCGCTGAGGGAATGGGGCCAAGTTAAAAAATTATAATAAACATGGCCACCTACGGCATCAATAAATCCCTCACATGCACATGGATAGGTCATGAGCTCCTTAAGCTAGGGGTCTAGGGTTCAAATCCCAGCTGGGCCAAGAGCCGTAGGATAGCCCGAGTTTCATATATCTTTTTCCATTTCAACACACACACACACATGTATACATGCATGCATCCAAACAAATGTGAACTTTGAATGAAATAAATCACTTTCAAAACTTAAGTTTTGGAATGTAAGGGAAGAGTAAAAAGGAAGTAAGTGTTACAAATAAAACACTTTCCTCTTGATAGCCATTTGGTGCACATAGGGGTGCATAAGTTGCTTTAGAATATTCTTGTAGCTTCCAATGGCTATCTTTTACACACGCACACACACACACCGACCCACCCACCCACACACACACACACCCACCCAAACACACAAACTTATAGTGATGTAGGGTGTGTGTGTGTGTGTGTGTGTGTGTGAAAGATAGCCATGTCTGCTAAAAAGACTAAGTGGATAGAGAAGATGAATGAGGAAGATGATGAGAGGGAAAGTTTATTTTGTGTGCTAAATGTTCTAGCAAAGAAGAAAACTTGAAAGAAAGTATGATGAATTGTGTGTGTGTGTGTGTGTGTGTGTGTGTGTGTGTGCGTGTGTGTATGTTTGTGTGTGTGCATGTACACACACACACACACACACACACACACACACACACACACACACACACACACATACTCTGAATTCTAGTGCCGTTTGGCATGATATTTAGACCTTAACAATGTTGGAACGTAGTATGCACGCTAAATGGCTATGGACCATCGGCTTTGTATCTTGTGCTCCTGTAGAGTTGCTTTAGAATATTCTTATAGCTCAAAATGGCTATCTTATACACACATACACACACACACACACCAACTTATAGTGATGTAGGTGTGTCTGTGTGGGTGATTGTGTGTGTGTGTGTGTGTGTGAAAGAAAACCATGTGTGTGCTAAAATGGCTAAGGGGATAGAGAAGAATACTTTATGCGCTCCACAGGGGTGCATGAGTTGCTTTAGAATACTTTATGCACTCCAAATGGCACTCTTTCACATAAACACAAAAACACACACATTTTTTATGTATTTTAAAAGGTTTTATGTGTGGGTATTTATGTGTGTGTGTGTGTGTGTGTGTGTGTGTGTGTGTGAGAGAGAGAGAGAGAGAGAGAGAGAGAGAGAGTGTAGAGCCTTTTGGCGCTCATAGGAGATCACAAATTCTACATAACCTCCTTATCGCGTGCCAAATGGCCATCTAAGTCTTGCCTTGTGTATATGTGCATATATGTATCTGTGAGATGGTGCATGTGTGTGTGTGTGTGTGTGCGCGCATGAGAGAGAGAGAGAGAGAACTTCAGTCTCTCTCTCTCTCTCTCTCTCTCTCTCTCTCTCTCTCTCTCTCTCTCTCTCTCGATCTCTCTCGATCTGCCTCCCTCTCTCTTTCTCTCTCTCTCCACTAACACTAGAAACTAGCTTTGAAAAAAAAATAGTAGTTTCTATTTTCGGCTAAACGTTAAACCTCAACCGTACGATCGGCATATCACCACACGTGTACGGTCTCGAAAGACATGCCCAACAAATCAATTTTTGAGTTTCAATTCGATGATACCATGTGTCGAACGGTACTCACACACGTGTAAATCCAAGGTCTATTTTGCTTAACTAAACTCGTGTTTGCTGTGAGTTTATTGCTTCATCTACTTTAGTAAGCTTATAGGTACATTTAAATCCAAAAACTCCCACATGCACACCCATAGCCATCTGGCGCATATTCTTAAGTGGACAAGTTAGCACCAAGGGGGGATGTTGGAAAGGGGTGCCTGCATGTAGTTAAGTGCACTCGTGTAGTGATAGTACTTGGATGGGTGACCTCCTGGGAAGTTTTTCCCTCATTACATTTTAACATCATAGCCATTTAGCACACATAAGTGTTTTGATTCTCCTTTCTCTCTTATATCGCTCCAAATGGCTATCATAGCCATTTCAATCGTATTGGTGCTTTGATTCTCCTTACTCTCCCTTGTATGGCTCCAAATGACTATCATAGCCATTTCAAGCACATTGGTGCTTTGATTCTCCTTAGTCTCCCTTGCACATAAGGTGTTTTGGCATTTTTTCTAAGAGAAGGATTTTTGCATTTTTTTATACTACTAGTTGCAAAAGAGGAGGAGGGAGCATTTTGGTTGTTGAGGTTCATAGGTACTTGCTCAATTGCAGGATGGGAATAGGATACATGGCAAGTGTACACGTTCATTGGGTAAAGGTAGGTCCCAGTGGAGCAGCACTTTGGAGCAGATGATTGACATCAAATTGTGCTTTGGTATGATGAGTTGTGGATGGTTGGTTCCACCTGGACAAGTGACTGGTTGGTTTGGAGGCTTGCTAGCTGGGGGTGTCAGGTTTTGGCAGGAGAGATTTCTTGAGCTCAATGGCATAGTTAACACCAAAGAGCTTACAAGATGTTGCCATGTGATTGGGTAGGGGTGTGTGAGTAGTAGTCCCATCACGTGAATGGAGAGTTATGGATACAGGTTTTAAAGGTCAGGTGCGACAGAATTGTCAGCTACAGTGTTGGAGGTATGTTTCTTCCACTTGGAGTGTTAACAGGATAGAGAGGCATTCCTGGAATGAGGGATACATGGAGATCCGAAAACCTTCTATCTGGAGATTGGTGCTCAACAAGCTCATAGTTGGAGGCTTGAGTACTAGCTGATGTAAACATTGTGGGACTCTAGGGTGTCTACAGGGGGTGCTAAACAGGGAGACAGTTTAGCAGTGTTCTCTAAGGAGCAGATTTTTTTTCTTGGAGAGGTAGATAGTTAGATGACGTCCTTTTTTGGGATGAAGAGGGAGCAAATTGTGTGACAGGTGTGATGATATAGATTGGGTTGGAGATATGGACATCTAGTGGTTCATTTTTTGGATTTTGCTTAACTTCTAGATTGGAATAGTTTCTTGGAATAAGTACAGAGGCAGGAGTAGATCTACTTCTCGACTTGCTTTGGAGTTTTCCTTTTTTCCAACTCTCCTTGGACCAGTTTCTCTCCCAAGATCTAAGAGGGGGTGTTAGCATTATTCATCTCTTGGTAGTGTGTCCAAATTGAGTATCAAGGGTGCCCAGATTTATCCTGGGTAGCACCATATTTTTCCTTCTGGTCAGGGCCCTTGGTTGTAGGGTTTGCCACCCATTTTCACATGTTTATTATTAGCTACTCATGAGTCCTTTTTAGATCAAGTCGGCCAGCTCCTGTAGGGGCTATAAAGGCCAGGCTCTTATCTCATTTATAGATACTTTGACATGGGCTTCAGTTCCTTCCTTACAGGAGTAGTTGTTCATCATGCCCTCACCTACCGGGACCACCCCTTGCATAGGGATGTTTGTATCATTGCTTCTTCATCATTATGCAGATTCATTTCTTTCTCTGTGTGCCTATGTCTCACGCTTTCCGCTGTGCACTTTGACATGTGCATATGCTATTGTCACTTTTATTCCAGCACATTTTGGAGGCTCATGGCCCCTACTTTGCAAATCACGGAAGCTTAGCTATTTGGTTGACCCAAGGCATGGAGCAGTCACATTGGCAAGCTTGTTGTGGGTTTTAGAAGGCTACCTCTCATGGTGGTGGAATCCATGAAGTCAGTGCATTGAGATAATTACTCATGTCGTGGTATAGGAGGATTGGAGTTAGGATAGAGTAGAAAAAAGAAGCCAAAGCCAATAGAACACAATGAATTCACGGGGCTTAATGCTTTAAATATTGAAAATTCTAAATCAATGACTTCAGTAAAATTTTGATTTGTTTCAATTTATGCTTCTCTATCACCTCCCAAGGATACTTTCAAACTTTTAGACACTAAAAACATGGCCATAATAGAGCTGAATCAAAAAAGGCCATACTCCAGAAGTGTCATTGTATTATATAAAAAAGTGATGCTTTTACAACGATGGATAGGATTCTACTACTACTCTTGATCCTACCTAGCATCCTCTGGTGCTTGAAGCTTTTGCCTCTTTCTAGATGGCTTGGCATCATCTTGTTATCATAGAACTGGTGGAACTCTTGGTCTTTTGAATCTAAGAAGCTTCCTTTTGCCATATTCACTTAACATCTTGGGATCCCTGATTCCACATGTTAATCCATATGTGGTGTAGGCTAAGTACTATTTTCTCCTTAGATAATACACTTTGGGGCCTCGCCCGAAGGTTTGCACCACTACCTGCTTCTTTAGATGCATGATTTTATCTACATTTCACATGACAGGGAATCCCCCAGGATATCTAGATAATGTTTTGATTGCAAATAATGGGAATTTAGCTTTGTCCTTTGAGAACATTTTGTGGAAGATAATGACCTCTGGAAATTTAAGCCGGTTAATGTACTCGCCCAGTTATCCATAAGCCAACAAACCAAATGCACTATCTAGTAGCTTCATCACAATATTGAAAATTATTTTAATCATACCTTCTGATTCTCATCTTTAGTAAATCATTTGTCCATAAGTTGATTGATGACTTGGCATCTTGGATAGTTGAAGACTCCTCTTCCCTTTACGGACTATTTAGTCTTTGTTAAACATCTTGAAATTCCTCTTCACTAGGAAGGTTGGCTTCATAGTGACTAGCATCCTTATACATCATTGATAATATCTGAGCAAAAGTATGGTACTCACTGTCCTTGACATTTGAATCCAATAGAAGATACTTATCCACACTTGGATTGACAACAACGAAATCATCTTCTTCTTCAAGATTATGTGCGATGATGGTGAGATAGTAGTCCTCCCTGATGTTAAACAAAGCTTGAATATCTATTAGGAGGACATATTGGTGGTCACCTATTGGAAACATAGGGAGAGATAAGGTTGGAACGTGCCCTATTTCCACTACCACACCAGGCTCCTCGTGAGCAGCTATAACAACTGGGGTGCCTTCTCTTCTGAGGGCATCAATATCAAACTGCTTACCTAGTTCCCTCTCCGAGGCAAAGTCAATCTCCTCTAAAACCTAGTGAACCTCATCATCTTCTGCTCTTAAAGGTTCCTCTGACCTTTCCTCATCTCCTTATGTTAAACCTTTCTCATCCTCAAGCAACAAATGCAAATAGCAAATAAACCAATATAACACAATATGGGGGTTTCAATTTGTTGGAACTCTTTTCATCGCATTGTAGTGCATTGAATCCAAATATGTTGTTGCGTTTGTTTGATTTTTAATGCAACGCAACACTATTTACTGGTTTGAATATGTTGTTTGTTTGCATATAGCATTGTATTTGGGCTAATTTTTCATGTTTGAGTTTGCTTCATTATTGATTCAATACAACGTGATATGGAACATTTTACGTGTTGGATGTCCTCTTATCGCGTTGTAGTGAATTTTATCGAACATGTTTTCATTGTTTGTCACTTGACCCTTTTTTGCATGTCAGAGCTCCTTTGTTTGTGAATGTAGTACAATTTGATATGGGGGATTCAGTGTGTTCTTATCGCGTTGTAGTGATTTTTGTTAAAAATTTATCCTTAGTAGTCCTTTAAGTCTATTTTGCGTGTTGTAGTTCCTTTGATTGTTAATGCAGTACATTGCAATATGGGGGATTCAATGTGTTTGAAGTACTTTCATTGCATTGTAGTGAGTTTTATTAAAAAACTATCCTTCATGGTCCTTTAGGCCTATTTTACGTATTGGAGGTCATTTCATTGTTAATGCAGTACAATGCGATATGGGGGATTCAGTGTGTGTTTGAAATCCTCTTATTGCATTTATAGTGAGTTTTGTTCAAAAATTATCCTTAGTGGTTCTTTAAGCCTATTTTGCGTGTTGGAGTTCCTTTGATTGTGAATGCAGTACAACATGATATGGGGTATTCAGTGTGTCAGAAGTCCTCTTATCGCATTGTAGTGAGTTTTGTTCAAAATTTCTTCTTATTGTTCCTTTGAGCCGATTTTATGTGTTGGAGTTTCCTTTAACAACACGAATTTAATACAACACATATGTTTGTTTTCTACATATCACGTTGTAGTGATATTTATCCAAAAATTTTCCTACTTAGTCATTTGAGCCATCCGTCTAAAACTTTTATAGACGGTGGGACACAAAGAAGACATTGAGGGTCTCCTCATCTAAGGATCCCAAAATAGGGTAGAAATCTCAGAAAGATAGACCAAGGAAGAATATTTCCAGCCTTCGCTCAATGAGGACTCGAGGATACGAGAGCAGCAAAGCTCCATCTTACGTGAGCTGCGAAAGGTGCAAAGGCACATGTAGTGTGCCATTCCAAAGCTTCCATTCTAACGCCTTGTCAGATCTATTTGTGAAAGGAACTATTATAATGTGCATTGGCAGGCCTTGGCATTGGGGTGCTTGCATAAGGCTAGATGTAAGACTTTATAGGGCCACAACAATTAAGACTCTAATTAACAATATTATGCCATGAGAGCTTGATATGCCATATGCATTAGTGCCCCTCCACAATGGCCAAGACCAATGCCGCTGCCGCAAGACAATATCCACAAACGCCGCCACAAGTGATAGGGAGTGGATTCACCTTGGAGATTCGTCGTCTCCTCAGAGGGAGCAAGCACAGCAAGAGCACTCCCCTGCACAACAAGAGCAGGCTTCCCATACCAGACAATAATATTATGCATCATGTTGAAAATACAAGTGAATAGGGTGTGTTGTGTGCGGGAACAAGCCCTTGGTTAGAGGCTGTAAAAGAGGATGTATAAATGTGAAAGAACCTGTGAAAAGGTGAGAAGAATCTACTGGGAGAGAATAAAGGGTAGCATGAGAAGATATAGGAAGTGTGGAGATATTCTGGGAAGTGTGGAGATATTCTAGGAAAAGTGAAGAGGTGGAGATAATCAGGGAAAAGAGGTGGAGTGAAGCATAGAGAAATCAATGGGATTTGATGCTTGATGTAAACTCTATAAATTGAGGCATTGCCCTAATGAGAATTTGCTGGTTTTTGAGTATCCATGCCTACATTAATCTATTTGCTAATTACATCTTAATTATTTACTAATCACTTTATTGATGATGTTGATTCTAGTGTTTGATCCACCATAGCACATCACAATGCTCAAATTTCAACATGGTATCAGAGCCATACTAATTTGTGAGCCCATTATCTTGCTAATTATTTTGCTAATTAGGATTAGTAGAAAATTATAATTTTTCCTCTTTTTTCAACTCACCTCTGTACCCCCAGCTGGTGGAGGAGCTCTAGCTCCTTGCATACTCAATCATTGGCCAAACCCTTCTAGCCCAAGGTAGCTAACCCAAAGGGGCTCCAACCTATGCAATCAAAAGCGCAAACCGCCCACGCTAGCTCTCAATTTTCGCAGATTTGCAGGCGTCGATTTTTTGAGGGGAATTTGAGATCTTCTCTTCCACAAGTCAAATCAGTCTAATTCCTCTTAGCCCCGAGGGTTTTCAAGCATGCTCTACAAGCTGGTGAAGACAGAATTTAATTTCATCAAGTCTACAGTGAGATCCAAGCTCTTCATCAAATCTGCAAGTGACTTTGGTAAAACAGAGATTAAGCTTTTAATATTTGGTCAAATCTTCTGTTTCTTGGCTTAATCCTCTACTAGACTCATTGCTATTGATGCCTTTGAAAGCATTTAAGCTCATTTGAAGTCTAAGGCACCAGATCTGGACTCGCCGCATACTCTATTTTTTGCACACAAAATAGTGGATTAATTTGCTAATCAATGATTAATCAGTGCTAATCACTATATTTTGGTGCAATTGAGGGTTCAAATTAACCATTAGATATCTGATACAGATCCCTATAACTTTAGACTGCAATTTGGAGTTGGTTTGATACTCCAACCATTTCGTACAAATTGGTTACCCTTGATTTAATGTAATTTTTGGTGATTTTATGCTGATAAATCTATTGTAATCATCTCTTAAACACTAGATTGAGTTGTAAAAGGGTAGACACTGCCCTTGAATCTTGAAATTGGATCAAGAGGTAAGACCCCCTTGATTTAATGTAATTTTTGGTGATTTTATGCTGATAAATTTATTGTAATCATCTCTTAAACACCAGATTGAGTTGTAAAAGGGTAGACACTGCCCTTGAATCTTGAAATTGGATCAAGAGGTAAGACCCCCTTCACATCACCATGAGTACAGCACAGGAAATAGCCAAATTTAATGAGGAGCAGTTTTACACATGGCAGACAAAAACCATGTATTTGCTCATGAGAAAAAATTTGTGGGGATTAGTTGAAGGGAGAGATAAATGCCCAGAGAGAGGGGAAAATGAGTGGAAGAGCAGGAATGAAAAAGCATTGGGACTTATTGCGCTCAGTTTAAATGATGAAATCATTCATCACATCACAGGATACAATGGGCAAAAGATGCATGGGATGAACTCAATAAATTATTTGGTACACAAGGTAAAAATTCAAAGATAAATCTGTTAGTGCAATTCTACAAATTGGACATGAAGGAAAGTGAACCTTTAATCACACACTTAAACAAATATAAAAGCATTAAGCAACAGCTGGCAGCTATTGGCAAAAAGGTAGCAGATGATGAGACACTAGCAGTGCTTTGGAAGAGTGTGGACAAAGGTGATTATGAAAACATTGTAGCAACACTAAAGAATGTACCTGAATTGAAGCTACACGAGATAGAAGCAGCTCTACTAGAGCAAGAGAGCAGAGGCAAAGAGAAGAAATGGCTCGACTCAACAGCAGGAGAAGAAAAAGCATTCTTCACCCAAGGAGGATTCTCTCAAGGACGAGGACGAGGAAGAGGCAGAGTAGGAGGAAGGACCTTCACTTGCCACAAATGTGGAAAGCCAGGACACATGGTGAGAGACTGCTACAGCAAACCTAGTGGAGAAGGAACGACATCGGCAAAATTCATGGAGGCTCCAAAGGAAGTGGAGTCGGATCATCTTTTCTGAGAGAGAGAGAGAGAGAGAGATAGACCCCATAACCCAATGTAACCTGCCCCAACAAAGTAAAACCACCTCTGAGCCACCGATGATGTAGGCCACGTGGTAGATGTATGTGTGAGCACTTTAGTCAAGGTCACGGGCACTTATAGTAGCCTTGGACACATAGAGAGAGAGAGCATCAAGGACTATGGAGTTTAGGGACTTGAGGCACTGGGGTGGTCGCGGGCTATCAAGTAAGAGGGAAACTTGGTATAGGGTCCAGGTGTGCTAGGGAGTATTCACTTGAGGGGAGGTGTTGAAAATACAAGTGAATAGGGTGTGTGCGGGATCAAGCCCTTGGTTAGAGGCTGTAAAAGAGGATGTGTAAATGTGAAAGAACCTGTGAAAAGGTGAGAAGAATCTACTGGGAGAGAATAAAGGGTAGCATGAGAAGATTTAGGAAGTGTGGAGATATTCTGGGAAGTGTGGAGATATTCTGGGAAAAGTGAAGAGGTGGAGAGAATCAGGGAAAAGAGGTAGAGTGAATCATGGAGAAATCAATGGGATTTGATGCTTGATGTAAACTCTATAAATTGAGGCATTGCCCTAATGAGAATTTGCTGGTTTTTGAGTATCCATGCCTACATTAATCTATTTGCTAATTACCCACTAATTATGTCTTAATTATTTGCTAATCACTTTGTTAATGATGTTGATTCTAGTGTTTGATCCACCATAGCACATCACAATGCTCAAATTTCAACACATCAGCCCATTCACTTTTGATGCAATGTGTAAATTTATATTGACAATGTGTAAATTATTTGTATTAACTACTCTCAACATGTTCAAAATTTTGTCATGCCGAATTTTAACAAGGAATTTTTGTATCTCCATGTTGCAATGATGATCTCTAAGAGAACTCGATTTACGATAATGTCTTAACATTAAATGTTCCTTTCATTCTCCACAGTTCCAAATAAATTTGTCATGCCGAATTTTAACAAGGAATTTTTGTATCTCCATGTTGTAATGATGATCTCTAAGAGAACTTGCTTTATGGTAATGTCTTAACATTAAATGTTCCTTTCATTCTCCACGGTTTTGAATTCAAGCTATACTAAGTTTGTGTTGTAAAATTTAAGCAAACATGACTATGAGATAGAGATATGGAATAGGGTTCCATATTCAAGCTGACGAGGAGAGGCCTTATATTGTGTTGTAATGACTTGCACTATACAAGATCTATATTGCACTAATATGGGCTTATATGTAGAATTCAAAGTAACGTATATAATAATAGCCAATTATGGCTTAATGTTGAAATCTATACATTTTCAAGGTAGAGGGAGCAAGGATGCCCAAGATGTGTGGTTGCCATCGAAAGAAAAAAATGCAAAAAGAAGTAACATTTGTACAACATCATGTAGACTACAGATAACTCTTGAAATTTTATCATAGATGGAAAGGTTACAATCTCAAGGTTTCCACAACCTCTAGGATATGTGGTTCTATACAAGCAGAGTAAGTTTTGGAAGCTTCACTCCTGCTTTTGATTTTCCTACCATCTAACTTAAAATAGAAATCCCTCGGTACACCACTATACATCGATTGGATCTCTTGTCAAAGAAAGGCCAATGGTGGCCTATGGCTTTCTAGATTGACCACTAACGAGTCTCAACCTTGTAATTGGATGATAACATCGATGATGGAAGAATGTGTTCCATTACGCATGTCTTGATCCAAGATTTGCTAGATGCCTCTCCATAGTCCATCTTCTGTAAAACGAAATCGCATACATAATGTTTGCGTCTCCCAATGAAAAACCTGGTTTTGATTTCACCTGAATGTAACATATGGTATTGTTACTTTACATTCAATGGCATCTTCTATAGATGTCTTCTTTACATCCCATCTCTCTCCCAAACATTGACCCAATCATTATCAAGGGACCTCACTTGATATGTTAACTTTGTTTGCTTGACACCCTCACATGATGCAAGCATATGTGCAAAGGAACTAAATGGTAAAAATCAACTCAAATGGACGTCCTTAGAACCTGTTGATGGTTTCATTTTGTTGCATGCATATCTGTTCTTATCTTATTCGTGTATGCTACAATGATGTCTGTGTAGGGACAAACCCATTCTTGGCTAGACAATGGTGGTAGTGAGATAGACTCTAGTCTATCAACATTATCATTTGCATTAGCAAAAACATACATGGAATTATAAAAGAAGATTCCCTATGCTGCAAAATGGCTAGGTGGGCTATCATATAGTAATGTGTCTATCTCTATATGAGATAGACTCTAGTCTATCAACATTATCATTTGCATTAGCAAAAACATACATGGAATTATAAAAGAAGATTCCCTATGCTGCTAAATGGCTAGGTGGGCTATCATATAGTAATGTGTCTATCTCTATATGGAAGACATTAATTCTTCCACTGATGCACTCTAGATTTTGCCATTCCTCCACATTCGATGGATATAAAGCTACAAGAAAATTTTAATGCTTAGCTATATCACACAAAACAATTAGGCATTGAACATAGAAAACAAAGACTACTTATTGAATCCTACTATTTGTCTTAGATCTTGTACCTTCATCGTGGTGATGTAGCATTATGTCCGTGTGCATATAAATATGTTGCACACAAGGACCTTGATTACACCATTTGGCCATCTATAGAACTCCACGATCATACCTTTCCAATGCTTGTTAGAATCACCAATGTCTTTTCGTTTTACCTTGAATGCTCCTCAAGTGTTGGGTCTCATCGTGATCTAGTCTGACTTCCTAAACCACTAAGGGATCCAACTGCCACCATCAGCATCCTTCTTGTTATTGAAAAGCTCCACACTTTCAATGCCGTAGATGTGTTTTCTCCTATAGCTGATCTACAAAGGGAAAAGAGAACATTATTACCATTTTATTGAGCGTAACAATCTAAATGACAAAAATAAAGCTTTAAAGAAATGTTGTGAACCTTGCACTCCATTTGTCTTCTAGTCAAGTTGACAAAAAACCCTGTAAGTTTTCACAAATGATATACATCATGGTCAGGAAGATTAACGAACATAACAAAAAAAATAAAAATCATGATTAGCAAACATAGCTTAATAAAGTTTACCAAACTATTAAGATGGAATTAAAAAAGAGGTTGAGAGAAGAAGAAGAAGAGATGAAGCAGATATGGCGGAAATAAGTGATGCTATAAGAGAGAACTAAGTTCAAATTGTGGAGAACGACTTCAATCATACTAGCTTTCAATCAGTTTGTCCTCTTTTCCTAATATTCCTTCTGACATAAGTTTTGGTAAGTGGTATTTAGGCCTACATTCTTTTATTTTTGAGTTTTTTACCAATATATTTTATTCCTCTTTTTTGAACTCAAAATTTTGGGGACCACTATGACAAAAAAGATCCATGTTACATGGATCTAGAATCCAAGCACTCTCATTGGCTGGCCTTATATTATTTTAATGGGCTCTAAATGGACCCATTTGGTGCTCGAATTTTTCCTAATGTTAAGTATTATTTGCATAATAATATACTTTACAAAATACTTTAACCAATTCTCTTTGTCTTGTTTTGCAGGAAAAATGCAAAATCAAAGGAGAACATACTTTACATGGTGTTTGTTAACACCACCCTCTTGTATGATTATCAACCTCTAGCAATCCATTACATCACTAAATGGTGTTTATTAACAACACCAATTATATGATTCTCAATCTCTCGAAACCCTTTACGCACATCGTCACTACTACATGTGGGTGCTTCCCAAAATTAACAAAATTTTCCATAGTTAACAAAATTTTCCAAAATAAACAAAACTCATCCAATTTTAAAATTTTCAAAATGCTTGATTTTTTCCACTTTATCTAATATGAATATCGGTATCATCTTTTCACCTTCTTTGGTTGCTTTATCATAATATATATATGTGTGTGTGTGTGCGCGCATTTGGGGGACGTGTGTGGGTTAATATAAGAATGCAATTATACATAAATTATTTTACACATATATAGTGAGTGGTCTTGTCCTTTTTTCTCTCAAAGAATATATTTATACATATATAAACACTATTGTGAGAAAAATAGGTAATTGACAAGGGTTACATAAAAATATTTGCTCCCCAAATGTGTAAAATCTAGAAAATGGCTTAAAAACTTAGTTTTTTGAAAACACATTTATAATTCCATGTGTAGATTTAAAAATTTCATGAATTTTGATTATTTTTTCAAGATTCAGAACATGTGTGACCTTCATAAATTTATAAACTGCTATTGTTTATGACATAAAAATAAAGTTGACTTAAAAAATGGCATAGGAATCTACACAACTTAAAGAAATATCAATCTTTTTCAAATCAATTTTATTTTATAAATTTCATGAATGTAAGACACTTTTTTTAATGGACTTTCCTGGGATAAATTCTACCACTATGCATAAATATGCATATTATTTGAGAAGAACTTAGAAAATATTAGAATACATAACATTATAAGCTCCATAATTTATGTAAAAATCCTACAAACATCCTTGAGTCTATTTCTAGACCCAAATAGCCAAGCCTTGAGTGTATACTTACCTTGACAATTTGCATGACATAATTACTTGCTTTATTATTTATAAGCAGGTAGTGGCATGATATACAACCAATGGTAAGAGTTTAAAGAGGTCAGCTTATAGGTGTGCAAAGGTCTCGCAAAGGTACACTTCTATTAATATACATGTAGCAGACAGTAACTATGGAGGCTTTGAGTAAACCTAAGCATGTTAAAAGAGTACAAAATTAAAATATTTTTTTTGGGAGGACAATTTTAGAGGCATAAATCATATAGCCTATAAGTGTAACTTTTGACCCACGTAGGCATTTGTTGTCATGAAGGAAATTCTTGTTATGCAATATGGATAATGATGGCAGGAACAAATTGTAGCCTAATCATGTAGATATGTGGTGGTGGAAAAAAATCATAGTATGCATATGTTGATGTTTGATCCAGATAGCCATTATCATGAACGTAGGTGATTGTATGTCTAAGAGTAGTGTAGGAATGAGCTCTAGTCACAATTATTTAGAGTACATGTGAAGGATGTTGAGAGATGGTATGTCTAAGGGTAGTGTAGAATGAGCTCTAGTTATAATTATTTGGAGGACGTGCGAAGGATTCTGGGAGATGCAATCTTCGCCCACATTATTGTCTTTGTGTACAAAGAGAAAAGAGAGGAGCTTAGGGCTTCTTGAATGGTGGTAAAGAGGAGCGTGGGGCTTTCACGCTCCTTTCATGACGACGGTAGATTCAAGGTATCCTATGTTGGAGAGCATATTACTGCACATAGGTATGGCAAAGTCCAGGCTTACATGCACCCCCCTCCCTGCCATAGATGGTCCCACCACGTGCATTTGCTTATAGTTCTTCAGCTTTAAAATTGAATCGTAGAACAAAAATTAGGATTGGCAAATCAATCGACTCATGGTCTTCCAAATCAATGGAGCCTTGCACATCTGGATCAAAACCAATGGATTATAGGTCATCATGGATTATCTCATTATTATTTATGATACAAAGGTTACATGGATACATAGACAAGAAATTTTTTTTAATGACCTCCTCTCAAATTTGTAGTCAAAGGTCGTGACCATGTGTGTTTTTCACATCCTTAGCGCCCTAAACCTTTGTCCTACCTATATCAACTTATCTTAAGAATGCTTTATTTAATTTTGTGATTTACACGATTTTTAATTTTCTTTGAGATTTTATTGGCTACTATTTACTATTTGGAATGAGTTTTTAAAGATTTTTTGGTGATAAAAAATAAAAAAATCATAAAAAATCTAAAATATTTCAAAGTTAAGAAGAATAGTCCCCTAAAAGTTGATGTTTTACATCAAAGTTGATGGAAAACATTAACTTATAGGCTAAGAGTTGATCTTTTGCATCATCAAAGTTGATGCTGCAAAACATCAGCTCTACCACAAAACTTGATGTCTTGTATCGAGTTTCAGATGTTTAGGAGAAGAAATTTAAAGGATTAGAGGTCAATTTTCACAAACGGCCTATTTTAGCGATTCTATTTACGTGAGTATGCTCAGAAGATCTATTCCACAAATTTTGAATACTAACACAACTATGTTTCAATGCGATATGCAGACGTCACATAGCACTTTGCTCATGCTTAGACGACCTATTCCACAAATTTTGAGTACCAACACAACTATGTTTCGATGCGATATGCAGACATCATAGAGCTATTTGCTGATGCACCAAATAGCTCTATGACGTCTCCATATCGCATCGAAACAACATCAGCAAATAGCTCTGTGACTTCTGCATATCGTATCGAAACATAGTTGTTTTGGTACTCAAAATGTGTGGAATAAGTCATCCTGAGCATGCAATCATGAAGAGAATTGCTAAAACAGGCCGTTTGTGAAAATCAACCTCCGATCCTCCAACTTTCTTCTCAAGCATTTGAAACTTGATGCAAAACATCAAGTTTTGTGGTAAAGCTGATGTTTTGCATCAAAGTTGATGCAAAACATCAAGCTTTATGGAAAAGTTGATGTTTTGCATCAAGATGATGCAAAAAGAGTAACTTTTCCATAAAACTTGATGTTTTGCATTAATGATGCAAAACATCTTTTGTGGAAAAGTTAATGTTTTTCATAACATTGATGCAAAACATTGAGTTTTGCAAAAAAGTTGATCTCTTGCATAGAAACTTGATGTTTTACATATAAAGTTTATGTTTTGCATCAACTTGATGCAAAATATCATTTTTTCATAAAAGATGTTTTGTATCAAATTGTTGCAAAACATCAACTCTTAGTTTGTTGAGAAGTTGTTACTTTGCATTAAGTTGGCTGCAAATTCTGTAGCTAAAAGATCCTTACCATGTGTAGTAACCAATAGGATTCGAACCCAAATCCCTGCCTAATATTTTACAAGAAAGTATTTTGGAAAGTATAATTTTTTGTTTCTTAAAGAGAGTTTTTTCATGCTTTCTAAACTCATTTAATAACTAAAATTACCATCTTAACCCCTTTTTGTCACATTAAGGACACATCTTCTTTAAAAATTATTGGGCAATTATTTTTTAAAATTAGATAACTTTGAAATAGATTATTCATGATATTTTAAAATTAATCTATACATAATATTATCAATTAAGAAATTATGATACTCAAGAGCTTCAAAATGGATTTTAATGCTACTCTCACCAAGAGCAAAAATAGGATTTTGTAATAAATATAATAACTATATCAAGATAACACTTTTGTAATATATTTATATAAATAGATAGCTTTTTATAGTTGCACTCTATAGCACATCCTCAATCATGTTAACATGGCAGATGACCCAAGGAGTCTAAGCTTCAAGTGTACACATAGAAGAAAAAATGAAGAGGATGTCTCATCTACCTTCTCAGGGAAAGGCACATCAACTAGTGATGGTGTTGGTATACATAGCAATGATTATGAGGAACCATAACAATTCCATAAGCTATATGTTTAGAAAATAGCTTCTTTTTATAGTTGTATCAATTTCTTTTTGGATTGAAGATGGCAATAATAAACATTGTCTCTATTTTGGGATGTTTTTTGAAAACTTATTATTAGATTTTCAATTATAATCTCAAAAAGTAAGCAAAACCAAGTCTTTTTGGCAATGTTATACGCATGCGTAGACCTCTTTTTAAAAAGAGGTAAAAAGTGAACCTTTTTATGGAATCTTTGAAATATGCCAAATTTTTCTTGTTTTCAGGAAATATTAGCTATTTTGTTTGCCGCCGCTGCCAATGTTTATAGCGGGTGGTCTTGCCCTTCTCTCTACTCTCAAATAATTTGCTTACATTTCTTTTCATAGGAAAGAATTTTGTACGTTGTCTTGAAGGACAAATGAAGAATATTAAGAATTGGGATTTTATAATAGTTTACATAGATTTTATAAAGATATGCCACACACACACATACACAATCTTATGCATGCACCACACATAAATGCACACACTCTTTCACATGCATCAAACAAAACATTTGCAACACTTTAACACAAGTGAAGATTTAATGGTCCATCGAATGAGCTCTTCTTGAAGAGATTAGTTATCATGATGCTAGTTGGTAATAAAAGAGAAGATCTCAATGTTGCTAAGGCTGCAAAGGTATTAGGGATTCTTATCAAAGAAACTTTTATTCAGCAAAATCCCATCTATCCTTTTTGAAAAGGATGGAATATTTCCCTTATCCACATGTCAAAGACAACCATGTACTAGCAAAATCACACATGAGGTTAGGGGCCTTGTGTTTTCCTTTTAGGCGTCAGAGACACGAGTCTCTCCAAACAAGAAAGATGTTCAAGTCTCTCTGCTTTTTTGTGTTTTATTTTATAGTGCTTCACTTTTCCTAGTGCTTCAAAGTACTACAAATGTGTTTCCTTGCTATTTGAATGTTTTTTAAAGCAGCTTGAAAGCAGTTTGCACATCATAATGTTTAAGTGCTTTTGTGTGCTTTATAGTGGTTCACTACTTTTTAAAGGAGTTCACACAGATTTAAAGCGCTTTCAATTGCTTCATTAGTTGTGTGAACTTTAAACTTCTTTATAGTAGTGTATTACTTTTAAGTGATTGACAATGTTTCATTGGTTGCTGTCAGTGTTTTCATTAGTATATGAAGTATATTAATTTTAAGTGCTTTATAGTGTTTTAGTGGTCAGTGTTTTAACTACTTATAAGTAGTACTTATTGGTTATCAATGCTTTTAACTACTTTAAAGTAGTATTTATATTTACTAGTTAATGCTTTTATTATATTAATATTCACTAGTTATTAGAACTTTTAGCTAGTTTAAAGGAAGCAGTATATTACTTTTAAGTGCTTTACGCTGTTTCACTAGTTGTCACTACTTTAAAGTAGTATTTGGTGTAAGTGCTTTTAACTACTTTAAAGCAATATTTATTAGTTATCAATGCTTTTATCTCCTTTAAAGCAATATTCACTGGTTAGTTATCAATGGAGTCCATTGGTTACTTTAAAGTAGTATTCATTATAGTTATAAATGCTTTTAACACTTTAAAGAAATATTCACTTGTTATGAGTGCTTTGAATTATTGTAAAGTAGTATTCATTAGTTCTTAATGATTTTAACTACTTTAAAGCAGTATATTTCTTGTAAGTGCTTCATTGTGCTTTTAATTAATTTAAGGCACTCTATAGCTTCTAAGTGCTTGATTGGTTGTCATTTATTTTAACAATGCTTCATTGGTTGTTAGTACTTTAACTGATTTAAAGCAGTATATTACAGTGCTTCATTGGCCACAATGATTTTAACTACTTCGAAGCTTTATACAAATTTTCCTTCATCATGCTTCCTATTGTTTTGGTAAGTTAATACAACATTCCGAGAGTGCTATCTAGAGTTAGAGATCGTTGTATAATGTTTTTGGGGCCTAAAGCTATATTTTGTGTGCAAGTTGAGATTTCAGTACACTTGTTGCTATGTTGCACATGTGCATATGATGTTTCTCAAGGATGCAGTCAATTAAATGTGACAACAATTATTTGGGTTCCATGGGCTAGCATGCACATATACTTATTAGGGTTACTTGGTTGAATATGCATATAAGAGTGTCATAAAAACTTGGGAATCCATATTGTCCCAAGCACATTACATCTATGTTTCATGCACATAAATGTTTGATGGGAAAGTGTGGCTAGTGTGGTGTTTAAAGGATGGCGTTATGTCTACAAGAGAATGAGAAAAGTATTTAAAGGTCTTTGTCAACGTTTTTGAGGACATCGAGACTGGCAAAGTTGATAAGGAGGGGAATAACAAGAAAAGGAAGGATCTTATAGTGTAAAAGTTGGCATGCATGGATGGATCTACTTTCCTTGTTCAAAGCACAATTCAATAGCTTTATCAATCATAACTTCTTCTATAGGTGACACGCTCAATAATTTAGGGAATGTCTATCAAGGTTTCCAAGTGATACGATGGTCTTGGTCATTGACTTCATGGAATATTATTTGTTTAAAGTGCAAAATGAGATATAATCAATATATTAGTACTCAAACCAAATCACTATATTGGTTCACATTTCATATTACTAACTGGCATTAGGTGATGTGAATAAGACTATCCATTTCTATGTATCACAAGGTAAGGTACAAGATATGCTATTTTTCCAAGAATGCTTTCTCCAACATGATAGGTCGCTATATAAGATCAAGGGACTAAATTGAAGTGACATCGGGTGTGGTTTAGCCATGCTAGATATCAAAATTTAAAGTAAAGAGAACTTTTTACTTTGTTTGCAAGATATTACAAACTTATAGTCTAGAGATGGAGTGGATTAATCTTGGTTTCAGTAGTTCATGGGAAGGGGAAGCATGATGGGGCTGGTGTAGTAATCTAGAGGGCATTCACTCAAAGACAAATTTAGGAATTTTGGGAATTATTCGAGTCCCATTTCTTATAGGATTGGTTGGAAACTTGGTATTTTTGTGTAGTTTGAGCTAACATCTATTTGTTGGTGCACTCTTCGTAGATAATAGACACTTTGTCAAGATAATAATTGAGTACAAATTGTATCTCAAACATAGCGTTTTCTCATGTATTGCTCCAATACATACAAAGTTTCTCTATCATAAGCTGCTTCATTTACTAAAGTGTTGCAAGTATACTCCTGTTTGTTCTTTGCATAAATCCAACCAAGTAACCATGCGCTGATTGTTGTCTCTAAAAAACTTTGAAGCTCCTCTATATTTTGATTCCACATCTTTGGAAAAATCAAGTAGGTTCCGGGCATATTCCACATTACATTGTCGAGGGTATCATAAAAAATTAGCGTGTTATTTCCATCCAGGTCATGAAAAATTCTCCATGCTACATCCAAGTTTTTGTGGTATACAAATCGATATCCAATTAGAAGATTCATCTTTTGACATGCTGCCTGCCCTGCTACGACCTTAAACTTTTGATGGTGTCGAGGAAAGCACAACTCAAGAATGCATTGAGTCCTTTGTAGTCTATTAGTACTCCAGATCCATACCTCAAACCATTGCATACAAAAATCAAGGAAAGTGAATGCATCTTTGCGAATCAAATGCCAAACACTTGTATTCTCTTCCACAAGATGCATATGTTTGGCCCAGTCTAGACATACATCACCATGTTGCATCTCAATGGTCTTAAGTAAAACACCATTGAGTTCAAGTATCAATACTCTTCTTTGTTTCCTTATTGTATCTGGGGGTGGTGGAACTCTTTTGCTTCTAGGTACATGAGTCACCAATGATTGGTGCCACCTCAATAGTAAGTTTTCTGTACACTTGAAATCAAAGCTATATGCTTCAACATATCCTGTTGAAAACAAAATGTATGGTTAATGGACATTCAAAATTTTAAAAAAATATATTATGTGCCAACAACAACATAAATTCATCCATGATATGGATGGTCTTTAACCTTCATAGACAAACGCTCCAATATCTCAGAAGTTCAACCAAAAAAATAAAAGAGCGATTATATTGTCAATGCTAAGTTTCATCAAATTTATTGAATATGATGTATAAAAGATTTTCACTGTTGAGATAATTGAGTCTATCCAAATTAAATTATAATATTCATACCCTTACACCTTGACAAGGTAATATCTTCAATAAAAAACGAACACATCTTCGTTGCAATCGAATGGCAAATATTGACAAAAGAGATAATCAAATGATAGTAAGTTTAGAGGCATTTGATTGCTTGATAAATGGTGTAAAGATTTGGCTCGTACAATCCAAAAATTAAACCCATCTAAGCACATTGTTTTGGCCAAAGCCTAAGTCTATCTTATGGGCTTTTGTTGAAAATACAAGTAAATAGGGTGTGTGCGGGAATAAGCCCTTGGTTAGAGGCTGTAAAAGAGGATGTGTAAATGTGAAAGAACCTGTGAAAAGGTGAGAAGAATCTACTAGGAGAGAATAAAGGGTAGCATGAGAAGATTCAGGAAGTGTGGAGATATTCTGGGAGATATCTTGGGAAAAGTGAAGAGGTGGAGAGAATCAAGCAAAAGAGGTGGAGATATTCTCGGAGAGGTGGAGTGAATCAAGGAGAAATTAGTGGGATTAGATGCTTGGATATGTAAACTCTATAAATTGAGGCATTGGCCTAATGAGAATTTGCTAGTTTTTGATTATCCATTCCTACATTAAGTTATTTGCTAATTACTCACTAATTACGTCTTAAATTACATCTTAATTATTTGCTAATCAATTTATTAATGATGTTGATTCTAGTATTTGATCCACCATAGCTCATCACATTGCTCTAATTTCAACATGGTATCAAAGCCATGCCTAGAATCCATTAGGTTTATGAGCCCATTATCTAATTAATTAGGATTAGTAGATAATTAGGAATTAATTAAATTTTTAGTTATTTTTCAACTCACCTCTGTACCCCCAGCCAGTTGAGGAGCTCCCTCTCCTTGCACACATCAAATTAGCCCAAGCCCTTTTAGGTACTCAAACTAGACTCAGGGGACTACACTCACCTCAAAGGAATTGAAGCAAATCAGTGCAGAACGCCGGCGGCAGCCCGATTTGCAGGCGTGTTTTTTTTGAGAAAATTTGACATGCTGCTCCAAATCAAATTGGTCTAATTCCTCATAGCTCCAGGGGTTTTCAAGCATGCTCTACAATCTGGTGAAGTCAGAATTCAATTTCATCAAGTCTACAGTGAGATCCAAGCTCTTCATGAAATCTGCAGAGGTGACTTTGGTAAAACAGAGATTAAGCTTTCAATATTTGGTCAAATCTTGTGTTTCTTGGCTTAATCCTCTACTAGACTCATTGCTATTGATGGCCTTGGAAGCATTTAAGCTCATTTGAAGTCTAAGGCACCAGATCTGGACTCCCCACATACTCTGTTTTTTGCACACAAAATAGTGGATTAATTTGCTAATTAGTGGATTAATCAGTGCTAATCACTATATTTTGGTGCAATTGAGGGTTCAAATTAACCATTAGGTATCTGATACAGATCCCTATAACTTCATATTGCAATTCGGAGTTGGTTTAATACTCCAACCATTCCTCGTACAAATTGGTTACCATTGATTTAATGTAATTTTTGGTAAAACTATGCTGATAAATTTGTGAAAATCATCATTTTGCATTTAACCCTTGGTTAATGCCTGTAAATCTCACTCAAAATCAAGATTATTCACAGTCAGAGTTGCATTTGGGAATGAGCATAAGAATGAATGCTATACGCATTATGTATTGGGCACATTACATCAATGTAAAAATGGGATCATCATATGAGATTGGAAAGTCCATTTTGTTCTCGTGCCTGGTTGAGCTAAAATACAGCCAATTGCAAAATCCGAAGCATCTATATGTACGTGGAATAAATTATCCCAATCCGGCGGCCTGAGAATAGGTGCCGTCACTAATGCTTTCTTGAGCTTCTCAAATGCTTCTTCACAATCCTCTGTCCATTCAAATACAACAAGGAATGCGTATAATGGCCGTGCTATTTCAGCGTACATGTAGATAAATCTATGATAGTAGCCGCAATGACCCATGAAAACTTGTACCCCTTTTGCATTGTAAGGTCTAGGTAGCTCAACAATAACAGCTATCTTTTCCGCATCCGTGGATATACCATTCCTAGACACAATGTGGCCTAAAATCTTCCCTTGCCTAACCATAAACTTGCATTTATCAGGGTTAAGGCATATGTGATACACTCTGCATTTCTCAAAGATATTTTTGAGATGCTCTATGTGTTCTTCTCTGTTTATGGAATGCACACACAAGTCATCCATGAATATTTCAAGAAATAATCGCAGGTATTCTTTGAACGCATGGCTCATCAACCTTTGAAAGGTGGCTGGAGCGTTAGTCAAACCAAAAGGCATGACTCTATATGCAAACACTCCCCATTCTATAGCAAATGCGATTTTGTGTTGATCCTTGGGATCAATAGATACCTGGTTGTAGCCCGAAAATCCATCAAGAAAACTGTAAGCTACCCTCTCTAATACATGATCAGTGTGAGTGGAAGCGGATAGTGGTCCTGGACAGTAGCAACATTTACTTTCTTTAGATTGACACATACTCGTAGTTTTCCATTCTTTTTAGGTACTACCACAATCGGTGAGACCCATTCTGTATGTTCAATCTCATAAATAAATTCAGCCGCTAACAGCTTATCAATCTCTTCTTTGATCTTTTTGGTAAAATTATCGTTATACGTGTAAGGACGCTGCTTAGACGGCTTGGCATCCTCTCGCATGGGAATTGAATGTTGGCAGATCTTTGGATCTACCCCCTTAAGGTCTTTGTAACTCCAAGCAAATATATCTCGATACTCTCTCAGAGTAGAGATTAGCGATTCTTCCTCCGCTTGGGTTAAGTCTATGTGGCAATCCACACGTTACGTGGCTCTTCGCTTGGTTCTGCCAGGTCTATTTTCTTGGCGTCCTCAGGGCCATCATAGAAAACTCCTGGTTCCTCAGGTTTCTGTCGAATAGGTTGTTGCAAGACTATTTTCCGATCTTGTACGGTGAATTTCTTGAAGTTTGAGGGGATATTTGTGGTATCCTCTTCTTCCTTTGAGTCATCACTCATGGAAAACCATGCTGCTTTTAGCATTCTCTTCCATTCTTGCACTAGAGCTTTACGCTCCACTCTCGTCACATGGTGCTTTGTTCAGTCTTGACTGAATGCACTAAAGCCTTAGATTTTAGCTTCGGTTTCCATTTCCTCTTCTTCTTTGGGTTGTCACTCTTCCTTCTCGTTTAGCTTTTGCACTAATTGAAAGCCGTATCTCCGTTTCATCTCGTCTTTGATGCAATCATCAGCTCCCAAGTAGTACAAGTACTCGTTCTTACCTACAAAGGTTGGAGGTGGAATAAAGTCCTCTTTATCCACATATTCTCTTTCTTTTTGTTGTGTTGTCTCTTTTCCTTGACTTTCTGTTTGCGGAACTTCCGGTGACTCTTGCAAAACTTACGTTTCGGTTTGTCACTAGGAATACTCAGCAAGACTTCTCTGTCCTTTAACAACAATCTTATCTTTTCTAACTCTGATTCAAGGACTATGGCATCGTCTCATCAGAATCCTTCCCATCAGAGGATTCTAAGCATCTATCCTCATCTCCTTCGTCAGAGCTGAGCTGTACTCAAGAGGGGATACTTCCTCTATAGATACCATATCTCCTAGCAATAATGATTTGTTTGCTTCATACCTAAGGGCTTCTTGAGGTTCCTCTGCATAGATTGGTCTTAGCATTCTTACGGGAATAATGTCATACCCATCTGGATCACAGAACTGTGTTTGCCTTGGTAATGCACAAGTGTCTATGGTAGCTACAACATGGTTCCATTCTAAGGGATCTATCAAGTTCTCAGGAAAAGGTATAGGGATATACGCCTCATCCGTCTCACACTTCTGTCTATGGTAACATTTCCACGTTGCAAGTCTCGACAAGATGCTCCACAGATCCATAGATCAGCTCTTCCTTCAGACATAGTTGCTCCCGATGCTTATGAAGAAGCGGAATCAAACTCATCCACAGGAGAGTGCGTCACATCTCGATAAGCATGGTTTTTCACATTCACCCTCGTGGTTACATTCTCATGTCTGAGGTACAAGTAATTGTAACCCCAGTCTTGAATCATTTTGAATTGGCACATGAATGGCCTTCCTAGGATCACTTTGTAATTTGTGTTCTTGCCAAAGTCTACAATAGCAAAGGTATGTCCGTACTCAATGCCACATGACTCGACTCTAACGTTCTCAAGCAATCCTATGGGACTCTCTAGATTTTCGTCTGCCAATTGCAAACTCATCCTTGTACTTCTAATTGCAGGTTTTCCCCACATTTCCCATATAGTTTTTGTTGCTATACTCACCCCTGCTCCGCTATCTAGAATAGCTATAGATTCAATCTTGTTGATCTCCACAGGAAGCGTAGTATTTCCTTCATCGTCCTCACAATGCTTGCCAACTTTGTTCACAGGAACCGGAATTGTTTGCTTAAGCATTATCTTAGAAGCCTTTGCCTTCAGCAACTCCTTAACCTAGATGTTCTGGCTCCACAAACCTTGCTCAATTAATTGTGTAGCCACTTCTCCCCACAATCTTGGCCTAAGCTTTAAGAAATCTGCGAGTGGAATGGTACACGTAACTGGTGCCGACATTAAAGCTTGCAAACTCCCTATGTCTTGTTCCTGATGAGGTTGTCGTGTCATTGATGGTACTCGCATGATTTGGCTATGTGCCTCGTATAGTCCTAAATATGAGGGCAGTGTCTTGCATGTGAGCTTGTTGCTCCGAGTTGAGACAACAGTCTGAGCATCATCTGGTAGAGATAAAGCATCTAATTCTTGAACCCTTTGATTCGAGAATTCTACTATAGATAACGGTGGTGACATGTCAAAAGATGCTAGATCCTCAACTTGTTTTTGCACCGCTTCCCACATCTCCCTTGCTACTGCTTCCTCTATTTCAGGAATTTCATCTCCAAAATCCGCGGTAGTCAATGGTTTTGACTCGTCTGCATTGGTATGAGGTAAATCATCTCCTTCAGGCATTTCTGGGAAATGTAGAGATACTTCACTTCCCTTTTCCATGCTTGGCGTGGCTTCTGGTATCGTCTCTAAGTTAGGCTTCAGAGAAGCAGGTCCTCTTGTGTACATAGGTGGTGGGCCGTCTATTAGAGTCTGAGTATCCCTAATCAACTGCTTATGGATAGCCAAGTTGATTGTCTCTTCACGAGGGTTGGGATATTCTTGCAGCTTCTTAGGCAACTCGGTCAGAGCTGTGATCCTACTATTATACGCTTGAAGCGCTGCATCTAAAGGCTCATACACCTTGTCCACAAGGACTGATCCTCCTGAGCTTTCCTCAGACTCGGATGTTCTTCCCTTTTGCTCATTTTGAGTTTTCTCTCCGATTTGTTTCATTTTCAACATTCCTTCTAGCTCTTTTGGGATAGAGTTTCCTCCATCAAAGCTCTTCTGCTCCTTCGACTTCTTACTCCCCTTGAGCACTGCGTGGTTTACGTCGAGTTGATTTCTTTCTCTCTTTTCCATCTTTGGATAGAACCTTAATCTCAAAGGGTTTCTCAACAACCTCTTTGACATTCTTTTGCGCTTGGGCTCTAGTCACTACTCTTAGCGACACTAGTTCGTTCTCCTCGTCAGATGTCGTGGGTGATGGAATCACTTCAACATAGTTGAGGGGTGCTTTAGCTTTTTGTGCTGCCGGATCCGCAGGCTTCAACAAGCAATCCTCAGATGTCGTGGGTGATGGAATCACTTCAACATAGTTGAGGGGTGCTTTAGCTTTTTGTGCTACCGGATCCGTAGGCTTCAACAAGCAATCCTTTGGTAGATGGTCAATGCTACACCCTTGGCAAAACCTCTCTATAGGTGGAAACGTAGATATTGTGCCTATGTTAGCTAAGAGGGGTCGTTTCTTGTTTGGACATTCTCTCGCCCAATGTGGTCCACCACATTCGTAGCATGGTCCTGTTTGTTGCGTGGGGTATAGTCTCTTTGTAGGACATGGTCCTGGATAACCTTGAGTCTTGGTTGGCTGAGATCCTATAAGCATCAAAGAGCTTGGGTCTCCATTAAAGTCATGAACTAGGCTTGGTCCGGTTGGGTTCTCAAAGTAGGGTTCGACAAGAGGATGCTCCATTTCGATGTAGCATGGTTGAGAGCTAACCATCACCATTCCTAATTCAGGATTCTCATATTCCACATATCTAAAGGAAGCTGTGCCAGGTGGAGGAGGTTGAGCTCCTAGCACCGGCCATGCTTGCTCTTGAGCAACTAAGGTTCTCTCATGCTTCACAACTTGCTGTCTAGGTGTAGAGTTGGCTGCTTGTTCCCTTTGTATCCTTGCAATGTGATTGCAGTCCGAAGTCACATGTGTGTAGTTCCATTTACAAAGCTAGCAGCACTTCTTTGTTGGTTGATTGCCAACCAATGGTGAGAAGGTTGGGCACTGCTCGGTTTTATGGCTACCTCCACATCCTCCACAGACATAGGGGCCTGTAGGTACAGTATGCATGTATGATGGTTGGGGTCGGTAGGAAGGTCTGTAGTATTGCCCCATCTTTTTCAATACTATCTCGACAATCTGATCTGGATTAACTAGTGGCACACTAGAGTCAGAGCCCTTCCCAGAGCTACATTTATCGTCCGGATGACTATCTTGGTTTCCCATGCCAGTCATGTCAAAGTTGTCATTGTAATCCATGGTATCCATGCAACACTCATTGAAGATGCATCTCCCTTGCTACTGCTTCCTCTATTTCAGGAATTTCATCTCCAAAATCTGCGGTAGTCAATGGTTTTGACTCGTCTGCATTGGTATGAGGTAAATCATCTCCTTCAGGCATTTCTGGAAAATGTAGAGATACAACTTCACCTCCCTTTTCCATGCTTGGCGTGGCTTCTGGTATCGTCTCTAAGTTAGGCTTCAGAGAAGTAGGTCCTCTTGTGTACATAGGTGGTGGGCCGTCTATTAGAGTCTGAGTATCCCTAATCAACTGCTTATGGATAGCCAAGTTGATTGTCTCTTCACGAGGGTTGGGATATTCTTGTAGCTTCTTAGGCAGCTCGGTCAGAGCTGTGATCCTAATATTATACGCTTGAAGCGCTGCATCTAAAGGCTCATACACCTTGTCCACAAGGATTGATCCTCCTGAGCTTTCCTCAGACTCGGATGCTCTTCCCTTTTGCTCATTTTGAGTTTTCTCTCCGATTTGTTTCGTTTTCAACATTCCTTCTAGCTCTTTTGGGATAGAGTTTCCTCCATCAGAGCTCTTCTGCTCCTTCGACTTCTTACTCCCCTTGCTGCGTGGTTTACGTCGAGTTGATTTCTTTCTCTCTTTTCCATCTTTGGATAGAACCTTAATCTCAAAGGGTTTCTCAACAACCTCTTTGACATTCTTTTGCGCTTGGGCTCTAGTCACTACTCTTAGCGACACTAGTTCGTTCTCCTCCTCAGATGTCATGGGTGATGGAATCACTTCAACATAGTTGAGGGGTGCTTTAGCTTTTTGTGCTGCCGGATCCGCAGGCTTCAACAAGCAATCCTCAGATGTCGTGGGTGATGGAATCACTTTAACATAGTTGAGGGGTGCTTTAGCTTTTTGTGCTGCCGGATCCGCAGGCTTCAACAAGAAATCCTTTGGTAGATGGTCAATGCTACACCCTTGGCAAAACCTCTCTATAGGTGGAAACGTAGATGTTGTGCCTATGTTAGCTAAGAGGGGTCGTTTCTTGTTTGGACATTCTCTCGCCCAATGTGGTCCACCACATTCGTAGCATGGTCCTGTTTGTTGCATGGGGTATAGCCTCTTTGTAGGACATGGTCCTGGATAACCTTGAGTCTTGGTTGGCTGAGATCCTATAAGCATCAAAGAGCTTGGGTCTCCATTAAAGTCATGAACTAGGCTTGGTCTGGTTGGGTTCTCAAAGTAGGGTTCGACAAGAGGATGCTCCATTTCGATGTAGCATGGTTGAGAGCTAACCATCACCATTCCTAAT
This sequence comes from Cibotium barometz, assembly GCF_041138505.1. NCBI lineage: Eukaryota > Viridiplantae > Streptophyta > Polypodiopsida > Cyatheales > Cibotiaceae > Cibotium > Cibotium barometz. Next base: position 17,126,974 of record NC_141069.1, read on the forward strand.
TCAGGATTCTCATATTCCACATATCTAAAGGAAGCTGTGCCAGGTGGAGGAGGTTGAGCTCCTAGCACCGGCCGTGCTTGCTCTTGAGCAACTAAGGTTCTCTCATGGTTCACAACTTGCTGTCTAGGTGCAGAGTTGGCTGCTTGTTCCCTTTGTATCCTTGCAATGTGATTGCAGTCCGAAGTCACATGTGTGTAGTTCCATTTACAAAGCTGGCAGCACTTCTTTGTTGGTTGATTGCCAACCAATGGTGAGAAGGTTGGGCACTGCTCGGTTTTATGGCTACCTCCACATCCTCCACAGACATAGGGGCCTGTAGGTACAGTATGCATGTATGATGGTTGGGGTCGGTAGGAAGGTCTGTAGTATTGCCCCATCTTTTTCAATACTATCTCGGCAATCTGATCTGGATTAACTAGTGGCACACTAGAGTCAGAGCCCTTCCCAGAGCTACGTTTATCGTCTGGATGACTATCTTGGTTTCCCATGCCAGTCATGTCAAAGTTGTCATTGTAATCCATGGCATCCATGCAACACTCATTCAAGATGACATGCTTCTTTGTGTACAAGTGAGCGTGAAGCATCTTGTTTCGTAAGCCTTCCGGGAAGATAGAAATTAATCTTCCTTGGCTTGGCTTCCCATCTTCAGGGCATCGATTGATGTACTGCTTTAGCCTATTTATGCAATCTCGCACCGATTCTTGATCTTTTTGCTTAAAGGCGTAAATTTGAGCTACCGCATTGTGCTTAATTTCCATTTTTGAAAACGCAGCTATAAAGCTTTTTTCCATCCCATCGAAAGATCGCTTTGCCTCAGGCTCTAAAGTCTGAAACCATGATAAAGACTTACTCTCTAGCGTCAAGCCAAATCCTTCGATTTGTGTATGCATATCCGTGATTTGCTCCGCATGTATAGCTTGCTTAAAAGCTGTTATATGGTCATATGGGTCACCAGATCCGTCATACTTCTTGACAAGCTTTTGCAGTGCAGATGGTCTCACTTTTCTAGAATATTCATCGTCATGTCTCCTATATGAGTCTCGGCCTCTAAATCTAGGCTCTTCAAATGTCAGTTCACTTGGTCTATGGGATTCTCTTGGAGGTACATATCCACTTGCTCGTGGTCTTTCTTCTCCCCTAGATTCTCTAATAGCCCCGGGTCTCCTCGTAGGATCAATCATTGAAAGACTGGTCCTTTAGCAGTTGTTCGTATGGAAGGTGTTGGTCGAGCCACACTTGGGGTTCTAGCCCATGGTGGTGCTAGTGTTTCTCCTCGAAAGGCAGATTCATCTGGACGTGCCGTGTCTAAGGTAGACACCTCAGTAAAAAGGGGCCTTCCTTTTCATGTCATTTCCCTAACCTCTGGCCATTCAAGGGTTCTAAAGTCGTTCCCCCATCTATCATGAACACGCTTAGTGAAACCTTCTAGATGCTCTACAGTTATTGTATGCGTGACTGGAAGCTCTAAGCTCGAGTGCTTAGTGGTTGCATAGTAGGTTTCTACCACATCCCTATACACCTCTTTAATTGGGTCATCCTGATAGATTTTAACTACTGGAATTTCTTTTACTATGTCCCATGGGTTTTTCTTGGTCTCTTTTTCTTTTCCCATTCTTTCTCTATGCTCCCAATTCCTGTCGGAAAACAATTCTTCAAGTAAAGAAATGGGCGTACCAGGTCTGCGCGATGATCTTGGCACATTTGGGTCCGATGGAAGCTCCTTCTTCTGCTTTGCTTGTGCGCTAGGTTGAAGTACACCCAAAGCATCCACTTGTTCAGGATTTTTGGTGACTCGTAGCGTACTCCATTTCTACCCATGTACATATCATGGAGACTTTTTTCTAATGAAATGCATGGGATAATTAGAGGGGTAAATTGAGGGGACTGAGGAAAAGAGACAACAAAGAGGTAGGTGGAGTGAACTTCTAAACCATCTTCATAAAAAAAAGACAGATTGGGAAGCTGTCAAAAAATGAGATTTTTTCGTATATGAAATGTCAGGAAGAGCTAAAGGGAGAGGATGAGAATTGTTCAAGGCAAGGAGACAATAGGCAGAAATGGTAACTGTTTAGCAATAAGAGGAATCTTTGTAGGTATCTATTTAAGTTACTTGAAGGGAAGGGCACTAAGGAGGTGATGGGGAGAATTCTGGATGAGAATGGCCAAGAGATGGAGGGTATAGACTCCCCATCACCAAGGAGGTGATGGGGAGAATTCTGGATGAGAATGGCCAAGAGATGGAGGGTATAGAATTGATTGCTGAAAAGTGGGTGAACTTTTTAAGAGCTACTCCTAGCATGAAAGAGGACTGGTCTACCAAAAGCTTTAAAGCTGAGAGTAAGTTGCTTGAATTAATAAGTAATAGCATAGACACTGACAAAGCTAGATGGCTAGAAAGAGATATTGGAGTGGATGAATGCTGGGACACCTTAAACAAATTGGGAAAGGAAAAGTCACCTGGATGGGATGGGTTGTCTATAGAATTTTTCATAGCTTTCAGGCCTTCTCTAAAGGATCTAGTTGGGAGAGTATGTAGAGATGCTTTTAGAATAGGGAACTTGGATAAAGATCTTAAGGAGGGGCTGATAACGCTCATTCCTAAGCAAGCAACCTGTGAAAGGATTAATCATTGGAGACCCATGACTCTAGTCACTATCATCTATAAGATCTTGGCTAAGGTAATTGCTATGAGGATTACCCCTGTGTTGCAGAGGATTGTCTCTAAAAGACAATATGGATTTATAAAAGACAAATCTATATATGATAACATATATGCTGCAATGTTGGGCAGAGATTTGGCTCAGAGGACTAATCAGAAATGCATCCTTATGTAGCTGGACTTAGAGAAAGCCTATGACAACAGAATACATTGGGCCTTTGTAGCTAGGGTTATGGAAAAACTTGGCTTTGGCATGAGGATGGAAACTTGCATCTATACCCTTACATTTGGAGCTCATTCTAAAATTCTTTTGAATGGCATAATTGTTGATGTAGATGTGACCAACAAACAACTTACAGACTAGGCCTTGGACAGGTTTAATTTGAAATTGAAGAAATGGGAAGGAATCAGAGTTTCTTTCCATGATAGAGCGACCTTATGCAATGCAGTACTAAATTTCTTACATTATGTTTTTGTGCCCTGTGCTAGACTTTGGCAAAGGACATTGCAGAGGATAATAAACCCATAAGACAATTCTTATGGAGAAATGGTAATTCTAATAAGAAGACTTTAGCCTGGTGGCTTGGGACAGATTGTCTGTTCCCAAAGAGGAGGGCGGGTTTGGCATTCTACATTTGCCCTCTCACACTAAGGCAAGGATGGCACTGTTGCTCCCTAACTGTCTGCATTAGGAGAAAGTGTGGACATAAATGTTGAGAGAATTAGTTGAAAATGCTGGGGTATATTATGAAGGTTAATGGCATGATCTGGAGGACTGGAAAGATAAGATATTCTCTTATGCTCCTCTGAAGGTTACAAGCTCTTCTCTAGCCAAAAGGCTGTGTACCAACTGGAAACAGATATTGGAGTTAATGCTCTGGGATGGCTGTGCTGCTAGAGTCACAGGGAATTCTTTACAAGGCTTGGGTATTTGGTGGTCACATAAGTTTAGCCCTCCCCTAGCTCTGGAGGATCCTAAAACGGCTAAAAGCTTGAACAACAAAGGTCTCAAGAGTTTGTCTGACTACTGGGCTCCTACTGGGATAGGGCCTTACTGGGATGGAAGGACCTTGGTCAAATAGTTGAGGAGTTTGATCTAAATTCCAGGGAGGGACGTTTGGTTAGAGTAGTGCTGGATGAGGTCCAGAAAAGCTGGTATTCTACTGCTTTTGATGAGTCCTGTTGGCTAAACGACTGGGTATGGTATAATGGGGCTAAATTGGATAAAGGGACTACTAAAGACTTGTATAGGGATTTAAGAAGGACTGAGGAGAATGTGATGTATTGTAATAGGATTTGGAGAACAAGTTTGGGGCCCAACACTTGGAGGAAAAGATGGAAAATGATCTAGAAACTGGAAATTTCTACTAAAGATCAAATCTTTCTTTGAGGGTTTGTATGGGTGCCCTTCCTCTGGGGAGTAAACTGGTGTAAAGGAACTTCACTAATGGGTGTTGCCCTAGATGCAAAACAGCTTTGGAAGATGAAAAACATGCCTTTTAGGATTGCCCTACTATCAGAAGCACTTGGACTAGAGTTAGTAGATTGGTATTATAACTGTATTGGTGTGCAGGCTTACTGGGGGGACTAGGTATTAGCGAGATGGAAAAACAATGAGGAGATTGTGGATGATATTTTTAACATAATTAGATTCTATTGTTTGTGGGAAATATGGAATACCAAAAATTGTGTCTTATTTTAGAAAACAGGTGATACAAGGTTGGATACTACCGGTTTGATGTATAAATGTGTACATATGTGTTGGTTTATACTTTTAGTCAATAAACTGAATAAAGAAGGGATGCTACAGATTATTCATGTTTTGCACGCTGCCATGTCTTGACACTACTTGGAAGAGGATCCCTTCAAGCATACTAGGCTGAGCCTATCCTTGTTGATGTGTATTCAGGTCATCTCTGTGCAGAAGCCAAGGTGCAGAGACCAGTCACGTTTGGGTCCAAGGACCAGAAGATGGTATAGGAAAGTGAAACAAATCAAATATACTTATGTAGCCTTCATTGAAAATCCAACACGTGCAAGACCTGTGGTCAAAGTATGGTCAAGGAAGGGGGATGTTTTTGAGAAAGGGGATGTTTTTGAGGATCAGTCATCCAAAGGATGTATTACTGAGGCTCTGATGGAAGCATGCATTCAGCTGGGGTTTTTGACTTCCTTGGAAAACTCTTCTTTTTGTATTTGAAGATGAGAGATGGGATATGATTTGTAACATGTTGAATGGGGTTTGAGGGTTGTCAAGTTGTTATTTGAGATGTAACTGCCTTTTGGTATATTAATACATATCTATATTGGTTTAAAAAGAAGGAATTATAATATATATCGGTCGAGTACAAGGGTAGCTATGGCAGGGGGAGGGTCAGCGTTCAACTTTTGGGATTTGAAAGGCAAAAGGAATGGGAGAGAAGAAGAGTAGGTGATTCCATGGTCTTCTAGAACTTGGTACCTAGAGTACGCCTGAATAATAAAAGTAGTAATCGTATCGACCACAAAGACCCCCCCCCCCCCAAAAAAAAAAAGAAAAAGAAAAAGTAATCGTATCGATCCCGAATCCCGATAGCATTGTGCAGGCGCTGCTGAAAGTCTTAAATCGAAGTGGCGTGCCCTGCGGGTTTTTCTTCTTGTAATTGGACGCTCATGGGTGCCGTGGCGGAAAGGAATGGGGTCCACGAGGACTTTTGTGGATATCACAAATGGAATGGAGTTGCAACTCTTGCAGTATAAAAGCAGGTGGGCTGGATCCCCGTGTAACTCTCTATCTCTCTCTCTTTCTTGTTTAATTTGAGCTAATAATTGTTAATAATTATTAGCAATATTCCTGCACAGCAGTTAGTTAACTCTCCCGGCAATGGCGATCGAGGTGTTCAGCGACAAGGTGGAGTGCAAGGTGTCGGCCAAGAGGCTGTGGCGCGGGGCCTTCGAGGACGCCCATAACTGCCTGCCCAAGGCTCTGCCGCAGGTGATCGCGGGCGTGGAGTACGCGGGCAGCGGCTTCCAGCCGGGCTCGCTGAGAACCATCCACTTCCACAAGAGTATGCATGCAGGCTGGTCGATGAATGAATTGATTTATTTAAATAAGCAGCTTCGCGCTAGCTGCATAATGAATTGAATCATTGTAAATTAGATAATACTGATGACAGTTTTCATGGCTCCTCGCAGGCCACGCTGAGCACATTGCGCGAGAGAAGCACCCGGAGCACGTGGTGCTGCACATCAAGGAGAGGCTGGAGGAGGTGGACCACCAGGCCCTCAAGCTGAAGGTGGAGGTGGTGGAAGGGGGCTTCCTGGGCGTCCTGGTGAAGCACTACAAGTACACCGTGAAGGTGAAGGAAGGGGCGCACCCCGGCACATGCGTGGTGCACTGGTCCTTCGAATATGAGGCCCTGTCCGAGAAGCACCAGCCCCACGTCCCTGCGGCGCTTAAGGAGGTGGTGCCCCTCAGCTTCACTGGAGTGGAAGCATACCTGCTCGCCCACGGCGACTTATACACGGAGTGAATCTTGGAGCTGGCCCCCCTCTCTCTACCTAGGCAAATGGTTGTTTAAATACGAAGGCTTCTCATGAGGTCGGCTGCTCTTGAGCAAACGATTGAGCGAACGGGAGGGACTACCATCTTGGTTTTTTGGGCGCTGCCGTTTTTGTATTTCTTCATCGAGGGGGAAACTTTTTATTAGTAATAAAGAGGTTTATATACATATGTGTGTGTGCGTTTTTTTTTCAAAGCTTGGATATGTACATGCTCGGCGAGAGTGTTGCCTTTGTATGTATGCTCCTTGCTTTAATTACCATCCTACGTGGCAATATGGGGTGTTTACATTAACAATGCATTGCATTAGCTACACTACGCTCGCTCGCATGTCACTCTTCCCCACTTGATCAGAGGGCTATAGCTCTACCCACAACATTGGGAGGATAATGTTGCATTGCGTAGATTTTCGGGGACGTAGAGTCATGCACAACATTAGATAGACGAAACTTTTTCTTTTTCTATTTTCCGGCTCACCTCTTGGAGTGATGTTTTGGGGTCCTACATGTATGAATCATCTCCATACACTACACACAAACCTCCATGCATTTCTCCACATATTAATGCATCCAAACAAATGCGAACTTTGAATGAAATAAATCACTTTCAAAACTTAAGTTTTGGAATGTAAGGGAAGAGTAAAAAGGAAGTAAGTGTTACAAATAAAACACTTTCCTCTTGATAGCCATTTGGTGCACATAGGGGTGCATAAGTTGCTTTAGAATATTCTTATAGCTTCCAATGGCTATCTTTTACACACGCACACACACACACCGACCCACCCACCCACCCACACACACACCCACCCAAACACACAAACTTATAGTGATGTAGGGTGTGTGTGTGTGTGTGTGTGTGTGTGAAAGATAGCCATGTCTGCTAAAAAGACTAAGTGGATAGAGAAGATGAATGAGGAAGATGATGAGAGGGAAAGTTTATTTTGTGTGCTAAATGTTCTAGCAAAGAAGAAAACTTGAAAGAAAGTATGATGAATTGTGTGTGTGTGTGTGTGTGTGTGTGTGTATGTATATGTTTGTGTGTGTGCATGTACACACACACACACACACACATACTCTGAATTCTAGTGCCGTTTGGCATGATATTTAGACCTTAACAATGTTGGAACGTAGTATGCACGCTAAATGGCTATGGACCATCGACTTTGTATCTTGTGCTCCTGTAGAGTTGCTTTAGAATATTCTTATAGCTCCAAATGGCTATCTTATACACACATACACACACACACACACCAACTTATAGTGATGTAGGTGTGTCTGTGTGGGTGATTGTGTGTGTGTGTGTGTGTGTGTGTGTGTGTGTGTGAAAGAAAACCATGTGTGTGCTAAAATGGCTAAGGGGATAGAGAAGAATACTTTATGCGCTCCACAGGGGTGCATGAGTTGCTTTAGAATACTTTATGCACTCCAAATGGCACTCTTTCACATAAACACAAAAACACACACATTTTTTATGTATTTTAAAAGGTTTTATGTGTGGGCATTTATGTGTGTGTGTGTGTGTGTGTGTGTGTGTGTGTGTGAGAGAGAGAGAGAGAGAGAGAGAGAGAGAGTGTAGAGCCTTTTGGCGCTCATAGGAGATCACAAATTCTACATAACCTCCTTATCGCGTGCCAAATGGCCATCTAAGTCTTGCCTTGTGTATATGTGCATATATGTATCTGTGAGATGGTGCATGTGTGTGTGTGTGTGTGCGCGCGCACGAGAGAGAGAGAGAGAGAACTTCAGTCTCTCTCTCTCTCTCTCTCTCTCTCTCGATCTCCCTCCCTCTCTCTTTCTCTCTCTCTCCACTAACACTAGAAACTAGCTTTGAAAAAAAAATAGTAGTTTCTATTTTCGGCTAAACGTTAAACCTCAATCGTACGATCGGCATATCACCACACGTGTACGGTCTCGAAAGACATGCCCAACAAATCAATTTTTGAGTTTCAATTCGATGATACCATGTGTCGAACGGTACTCACACACGTGTAAATCCAAGGTCTATTTTGCTTAACTAAACTCGTGTTTGCTGTGAGTTTATTGCTTCATCTACTTTAGTAAGCTTATAGGTACATTTAAATCCAAAAACTCCCACATGCACACCCATAGCCATCTGGCGCATATTCTTAAGTGGACAAGTTAGCACCAAGGGGGGATGTTGGAAAGGGGTGCCTGCATGTAGTTAAGTGCACTCGTGTAGTGATAGTACTCGGATGGGTGACCTCCTGGGAAGTTTTTCCCTCATTACATTTTAACATCATAGCCATTTAGCACACATAAGTGTTTTGATTCTCCTTTCTCTCTTATATCGCTCCAAATGGCTATCATAGCCATTTCAATCGTATTGGTGCTTTGATTCTCCTTACTCTCCCTTGTATGGCTCCAAATGGCTATCATAGCCATTTCAAGCACATTGGTGCTTTGATTCTCCTTAGTCTCCCTTGCACATAAGGTGTTTTGGCATTTTTTCTAAGAGAAGGATTTTTGCATTTTTTTATACTACTAGTTGCAAAAGAGGAGGAGGGAGCATTTTGGTTGTTGAGGTTCATAGGTACTTGCTCAATTGCAGGATGGGAATAGGATACATGGCAAGTGTACACGTTCATTGGGTAAAGGTAGGTCCCAGTGGAGCAGCACTTTGGAGCAGATGATTGACATCAAATTGTGCTTTGGTATGATGAGTTGTGGATGGTTGGTTCCACCTGGACAAGTGACTGGTTGGTTTGGAGGCTTGCTAGCTGGGGGTGTCAGGTTTTGGCAGGAGAGATTTCTTGAGCTCAATGGCATAGTTAACACCAAAGAGCTTACAAGATGTTGCCATGTGATTGGGTAGGGGTGTGTGAGTAGTAGTCCCATCACGTGAATGGAGAGTTATGGATACAGGTTTTAAAGGTCAGGTGCGACAGAATTGTCAGCTACAGTGTTGGAGGTATGTTTCTTCCACTTGGAGTGTTAACAGGATAGAGAGGCATTCCTGGAATGAGGGATACATGGAGATCCGAAAACCTTCTATCTGGAGATTGGTGCTCAACAAGCTCAGAGTTGGAGGCTTGAGTACTAGCTGATGTAGACATTGTGGGCCTCTAGGGTGTCTATAGGGGGTGCTAAACAGGGAGACAGTTTAGCAGTGTTCTCTAAGGAGCAGATTTTTTTTCTTGGAGAGGTAGATAGTTAGATGACGTCCTTTTTTGGGATGAAGAGGGAGCAAATTGTGTGACAGGTGTGATGATATAGATTGGGTTGGAGATATAGACATCTAGTGGTTCATTTTTTGGATTTTGCTTAACTTCTAGATTGGAATAGTTTCTTGGAATAAGTGCAGAGGCAAGAGTAGATCTACTTCTCGACTTGCTTTGGAGGTTTCCTTTTTTCCAACTCTCCTTGGACCAGTTTCTCTCCCAAGATCTAAGAGGGGGTGTTAGCATTATTCATCTCTTGGTAGTGTGTCCAAATTGAGTATCAAGGGTGCCCAGATTTATCCTGGGTAGCACCATATTTTTCCTTCTGGTCACGGCCCTTGGTTGTAGGGTTTGCCACCCATTTTCACATGTTTATTATTAGCTACTCATGAGTCCTTTTTAGATCAAGTCGGCCAGCTCCTGTAGGGGCTATAAAGGCCAGGCTCTTATCTCATTTATAGATACTTTGACATGGGCTTCAATTCCTTCCTTACAGGAGTAGTTGTTCATCATGCCCTCACCTACCGGGACCACCCCTTGCATAGGGATGTTTGTATCATTGCTTCTTCATCATTATGCAGATTCATTTCTTTCTCTGTGTGCCTATGTCTCACGCTTTCCGCTGTGCACTTTGACATGTGCATATGCTATTGTCACTTTTATTCCAGCACATTTTGGAGGCTCATGGCCCCTACTTTGCAAATCACGGAAGCTTAGCTATTTGGTTGACCCAAGGCATGGAGCAGTCACATTGGCAAGCTTGTTGTGGGTTTTAGAAGGCTACCTCTCATGGTGGTGGAATCCATGAAGTCAGTGCATTGAGATAATTACTCATGTCGTGGTATAGGAGGATTGGAGTTAGGATAGAGTAGAAAAAAGAAGCCAAAGCCAATAGAACACAATGAATTCACGGGGCTTAATGCTTTAAATATTGAAAATTCTAAATCAATGACTTCAGTAAAATTTTGATTTGTTTCAATTTATGCTTCTCTATCACCTCCCAAGGATACTTTCAAACTTTTAGACACTAAAAACATGGCCATAATAGAGCTGAATCAAAAAAGGCCATACTCCAGAAGTGTCATTGTATTATATAAAAAAGTGATGCTTTTACAACGATGGATAGGATTCTACTACTACTCTTGATCCTACCTAGCATCCTCTGGTGCTTGAAGCTTTTGCCTCTTTCTAGATGGCTTGGCATCATCTTGTTATCATAGAACTGGTGGAACTCTTGGTCTTTTGAATCTAAGAAGCTTCCTTTTGTCATATTCACTTAACATCTTGGGATCCCTGATTCCACATGTTAATCCATATGTGGTGTAGGCTAAGTACTATTTTCTCCTTAGAGAATACACTTTGGGGCCTCGCCCGAAGGTTTGCACCACTACCTGCTTCTTTAGATGCATGATTTTATCTACATTTCACATGACAGGGAATCCCCCAGGATATCTAGATAATGTTTTGATTGCAAATAATGGGAATTTAGCTTTGTCCTTTGAGAACATTTTGTGGAAGATAATGACCTCTGGAAATTTAAGCCGGTTAATGTACTCGCCCAGTTATCCATAAGCCAACAAACCAAATGCACTATCTAGTAGCTTCATCACAATATTGAAAATTATTTTAATCATACCTTCTGATTCTCATCTTTAGTAAATAATTTGTCCATAAGTTGATTGATGACTTGGCATCTTGGATAGTTGAAGACTCCTCTTCCCTTTACGGACTATTTAGTCTTTGTTAAACATCTTGAAATTCCTCTTCACTAGGAAGGTTGGCTTCATAGTGACTAGCATCCTTATACATCATTGATAATATCTGAGCAAAAGTATGGTACTCACTGTCCTTGACATTTGAATCCAATAGAAGATACTTATCCACACTTGGATTGACAACAACGAAATCATCTTCTTCTTCAAGATTATGTGCGATGATGGTGAGATAGTAGTCCTCCCTGATGTTAAACAAAGCTTGAATATCTATTAGGAGGACATATTGGTGGTCACCTATTGGAAACATAGGGAGAGATAAGGTTGGAACGTGCCCTATTTCCACTACCGCACCAGGCTCCTCGTGAGCAGCTATAACAACTGGGGTGCCTTCTCTTCTGAGGGCATCAATATCAAACTGCTTACCTAGTTCCCTCTCCGAGGCAAAGTCAATCTCCTCTAAAACCTAGTGAACCTCATCATCTTCTGCTCTTAAAGGTTCCTCTGACCTTTCCTCATCTCCTTATGTTAAACCTTTCTCATCCTCAAGCAACAAATGCAAATAGCAAATAAACCAATATAACACAATATGGGGGTTTCAATTTGTTGGAACTCTTTTCATCGCATTGTAGTGCATTGAATCCAAATATGTTGTTGCGTTTGTTTGATTTTTAATGCAACACAACACGATTTACTGGTTTGAATATGTTGTTTGTTTGCATATAGCATTGTATTTGGGCTAATTTTTCATGTTTGAGTTTGCTTCATTATTGATTCAATACAACGTGATATGGAACATTTTACGTGTTGGATGTCCTCTTATCGCGTTGTAGTGAATTTTATCGAACATGTTTTCATTGTTTGTCACTTGACCCTTTTTTGCATGTCAGAGCTCCTTTGTTTGTGAATGTAGTACAATTTGATATGGGGGATTCAGTGTGTTCTTATCGCGTTATAGTGATTTTTGTTAAAAATTTATCCTTAGTAGTCCTTTAAGTCTATTTTGCGTGTTGTAGTTCCTTTGATTGTTAATGCAGTACATTGCAATATGGGGGATTCAATGTGTTTGAAGTACTTTCATTGCATTGTAGTGAGTTTTATTTAAAAACTATCCTTCATGGTCCTTTAGGCCTATTTTACGTATTGGAGGTCATTTCATTGTTAATGCAGTACAATGCGATATGGGGGATTCAGTGTGTGTTTGAAATCCTCTTATTGCGTTTATAGTGAGTTTTGTTCAAAAATTATCCTTAGTGGTTCTTTAAGCCTATTTTGCGTGTTGGAGTTCCTTTGATTGTGAATGCAGTACAACATGATATGGGGTATTCAGTGTGTCAGAAGTCCCCTTATCGCATTGTAGTGAGTTTTGTTCAAAATTTGTTCTTATTGTTCCTTTGAGCCGATTTTATGTGTTGGAGTTTCCTTTAACAACACGAATTTAATACAACACATATGTTTGTTTTCTACATATCACGTTGTAGTGATATTTATCCAAAAATTTTCCTACTTAGTCATTTGAGCCGTCCGTCTAAAACTTTTATAGACGATGCGGACACAAAGAAGACATCGAGGGTCTCCTCATCTAAGGATCCCAAAATAGGGTAGAAATCTCAGAAAGATAGACCAAGGAAGAATATTTCCAGCCTTCGCTCAATGAGGACTCGAGGATACGAGAGCAACAAAGCTCCATCTTACGTGAGCTGCGAAAGGTGCAAAGGCACATGCAGTGTCCCATTCCAAAGCTTCCATTCTAACGCCTTGTCAGATCTATTTGTGAAAGGAACTATTATAATGTGCATTGGCAGGCCTTGGCATTGGGGTGCTTGCATAAGGCTAGATGTAAGACTATATAGGGCCACAACAATTAAGACTCTAATTAACAATATTATGCCATGAGAGCTTGATATGCCATATGCATTAGTGCCCCTCCACAATGGCCAAGACCAATGCCGCTGCCGCAAGACAATATCCACAAACGCCGCCACAAGTGATAGGGAGTGGATTCAACTTGGAGATTCGTCGTCCCCTCAGAGGGAGCAAGCACAGCAAGAGCACTCCCCTGCACAACAAGAGCAGGCTTCCCATACCAGACAATAATATTATGCATCATGTTGAAAATACAAGTGAATAGGGTGTGTTGTGTGCGGGAACAAGCCCTTGGTTAGAGGCTGTAAAAGAGGATGTATAAATGTGAAAGAACCTGTGAAAAGGTGAGAAGAATCTACTGGGAGAGTATAAAGGGTAGCATGAGAAGATATAGGAAGTGTGGAGATATTCTGGGAAGTGTGGAGATATTCTAGGAAAAGTGAAGAGGTGGAGAGAATCAGGGAAAAGAGGTGGAGTGAAGCATAGAGAAATCAATGGGATTTGATGCTTGATGTAAACTCTATAAATTGAGGCATTGCCCTAATGAGAATTTGCTAGTTTTTGAGTATCCATGCCTACATTAATCTATTTGCTAATTACATCTTAATTATTTACTAATCACTTTGTTGATGATGTTGATTCTAGTGTTTGATCCACCATAGCACATCACAATGCTCAAATTTCAACATGGTATCAGAGCCATACTAATTTGTGAGCCCATTATCTTGCTAATTAGGATTAGTAGAAAATTATAATTTTTCCTCTTTTTTCAACTCACCTGTGTACCCCCAGCTGGTGGAGGAGCTCTAGCTCCTTGCATACTCAATCATTGGCCAAACCCTTCTAGCCCAAGGTAGCTAACCCAAAGGGGCTCCAACCTATGCAATCAAAAGCGCAAACCACCCACACTAGCTCTCAATTTTCGCAGATTTGCAGGCGTCGATTTTCTGAGGGAAATTTGAGATCTTCTCTTCCACAAGTCAAATCAGTCTAATTCCTCTTAGCCCCGAGGGTTTTCAAGCATGCTCTACAAGCTGGTGAAGATAGAATTTAATTTCATCAAGTCTACAGTGAGATCCAAGCTCTTCATCAAATCTGCAAGTGACTTTGGTAAAACAGAGATTAAGCTTTCAATATTTGGTCAAATCTTCTGTTTCTTGGCTTAATCCTCTACTAGACTCATTGCTATTGATGCCTTTGAAAGCATTTGAGCTCATTTGAAGTCTAAGGCACTAGATTTGGACTCCCCGCATACTCTATTTTTTGCACACAAAATAGTAGATTAATTTGCTAATCAATGATTAATCAGTGCTAATCACTGTATTTTGGTGCAATTGAGGGTTCAAATTAACCATTAGATATTTGATATAGATCCCTATAACTTTAGATTGCAATTTGGAGTTGGTTTGATACTCCAACCATTTCGTACAAATTGGTTACCCTTGATTTAATGTAATTTCTGGTGATTTTATGCTGATAAATTTATTGTAATCATCTCTTAAACACTAGATTAAGTTGTAAAAGGGTAGACACTGTCCTTGAATCTTGAAATTGGATCAAGAGGTAAGACCCCCTTGATTTAATGTAATTTTTGGTGATTTTATGCTGATAAATTTATTGTAATCATCTCTTAAACACCAGATTGAGTTGTAAAAGGGTAGACACTGCCCTTGAATCTTGAAATTGGATCAAGAGGTAAGACCCCCTTCACATCACCATGAGTACAGCACAGGAAATAGCCAAATTTAATGGGGAGCAGTTTTACACATGGCAGACAAAAACCATGTATTTGCTCATGAGAAAAAATCTGTGGGGATTAGTTGAAGGGAGAGATGAATGCCCAGAGAGAGGGAAAAATGAGTGGAAGAGCAGGAATGAAAAAGCATTGGGACTTATTGCGCTCAGTTTAAATGATGAAATCATTCATCACATCACAGGATACAATGGGCAAAAGATGCATGGGATGAACTCAATAAATTATTTGGTACACAAGGTAAAAATTCAAAGATAAATCTGTTAATGCAATTCTACAAATTGGACATGAAGGAAAGTGAACCTTTAATCACACACTTAAACAAATATAAAAGCATTAAGCAACAGCTGGCAGCTATTGGCAAAAAGGTAGCAGATGATGAGGCACTAGCAGTGCTTTGGAAGAGTGTGGACAAAGGTGATTATGAAAACATTGTAGCAACACTAAAGAATGTACCTGAATTGAAGCTACACGAGATAGAAGCAGCTCTACTAGAGCAAGAGAGCAGAGGCAAAGAGAAGAAATGGCTCGACTCAACAGCAGGAGAAGAAAAAGCATTCTTCACCCAAGGAGGATTCTCTCAAGGACGAGGACGAGGAAGAGGCAGAGTAGGAGGAAGGACCTTCACTTGCCACAAATGTGGAAAGCCAGGACACATGGCGAGAGACTGCTACAGCAAACCTAGTGGAGAAGGAACGACATCGGCAAACTTCATGGAGGCTCCAAAGGAAGTGGAGTCGGATCATCTTTTCTGAGAGAGAGAGAGAGAGAGAGAGAGAGATAGACCCCATAACCCAATGTAACCTGCCCCAACAAAGTAAAACCACCTCTGAGCCACCGATGATGTAGGCCACGTGGTAGATGTATGTGTGAGCACTTTAGTCAAGGTCACGGGCACTTATAGTAGCCTTGGACACATAGAGAGAGAGAGAATCAAGGACTATGGAGTTTAGGGACTTGAGGCACTGGGGTGGTCGCGGGCTATCAAGTAAGAGGGAAACTTGGTATAGGGTCCAGGTGTGCTAGGGAGTATTCACTTGAGGGGAGGTGTTGAAAATACAAGTGAATAGGGTGTGTGCGGGATTAAGCCCTTGGTTAGAGGCTGTAAAAGAGGATGTGTAAATGTGAAAGAACCTGTGAAAAGGTGAGAAGAATCTACTGGGAGAGAATAAAGGGTAGCATGAGAAGATTTAGGAAGTGTGGAGATATTCTGGGAAGTGTGGAGATATTCTGGGAAAAGTGAAGAGGTGGAGAGAATCAGGGAAAAGAGGTAGAGTGAATCATGGAGAAATCAATGGGATTTGATGTAGATAAAATCATGCATCTAGAGAAGCATGTAGTGGTGCAAACCTTCGGGCGAGGCCCCAAAGTGTATTCTCTAAGGAGAAAATAGTACTTAGCCTACACCACATATGGATTAACATGTGGAATCAGGGATCCCAAGATGTTAAGTGAATATGGCAAAAGGAAGCTTCTCAGATTCAAAAGACCAAGAGTTCCACCAGTTCTATGATTGCAAGATGATGCCAAGCCATCTAGAAAGAGGCAAAAGCTTCAAGCACCAGAGGATGCTAGGTAGGATCAAGAGTAGTAGTAGAATCCTATCCATCGTTGTAAAAGCATCACTTTTTTATATAATACAATGACACTTCTGGAGTATGGCCTTTTTTGATTCAGCTCTATTATGGCCATGTTTTTAGTGTCTAAAAGTTTGAAAGTATCCTTGGGAGGTGATAGAGAAGCATAAATTGAAACAAATCAAAATTTTACTGAAGTCATTGATTTAGAATTTTCAATATTTAAAGCATTAAGCCCCGTGAATTCATTGTGTTCTATTGGCTTTGGCTTCTTTTTTCTACTCTATCCTAACTCCAATCCTCCTATACCACGACATGAGTAATTATCTCAATGCACTGACTTCATGGATTCCACCACCATGAGAGGTAGCCTTCTAAAACCCACAACAAGCTTGCCAATGTGACTGCTCCATGCCTTGGGTCAACCAAATAGCTAAGCTTCCGTGATTTGCAAAGTAGGGGCCATGAGCCTCCAAAATGTGCTGGAATAAAAGTGACAATAGCATATGCACATGTCAAAGTGCACAGCGGAAAGCGTGAGACATAGGCACACAGAGAAAGAAATGAATCTGCATAATGATGAAGAAGCAATGATACAAACATCCCTATGCAAGGGGTGGTCCCTGTAGGTGAGGGCATGATGAACAACTACTCCTGTAAGGAAAGAACTGAAGCCCATGTCAAAGTATCTACAAATGAGATAAGAGCCTGGCCTTTATAGCCCCTACAGGAGCTGGCCGACTTGATCTAAAAAGGACTCATGAGTAGCTAATAATAAACATGTGAAAATGGGTGGCAAACCCTACAACCAAGGGCCCTGACCAGAAGGAAAAATATGGTGCTACCCAGGATAAATCTGGGCACCCTTGATAATTGTAACCCCAGTCTTGAATCATTTTGAATTGGCGCATGAATGTCCTTCCTAGGATCACTTTGTAATTTGTGTTCTTGCCAAAGTCTACAATAGCAAAGGTATGTCCGTACTCAATGCCACATGACTTGACTCTAACGTTCTCAAGCAATCCTATGGGACTCTAGATTTTCGTCTGCCAATTGCAAACTCATCCTTGCACTTCTAATTGCAGGTTTTCTCCACATTTCCCATATAGTTTTTGTTGCTATACTCACCCCTGCTCTGCTATCTAGAATAGCTATAGATTCAATCTTGTTGATCTCCACAGGAAGCGTAGTATTTCCTTCATCGTCCTCACAATGCTTGCCAACTTTGTTCACAGGAACCAGAACTGTTTGCTTAAGCATTAGCTTAGAAGCCTTTGCCTTCAACAACTCCTTAACCTAGATGTTTTGGTTCCACAAACCTTGCTCAGTTAATTGTGTAGCCACTTCTCCCCACAATCTTGGCCTAAGCTTTAAGAACTCTGTGAGTGGAATGGTACACGTAACTGGTGCCGACATTAAAGCTTGCAAACTCCCTATGTCTCGTTCCTGATGAGGTTGTCGTGTCATTGATGGTACTCACATGATTTGGCTATGTGCCTCGTACAGTCCTAAATATGAGGGTAGTGTCTTGCATGTGAGCTTGTTGCTCCGAGTTGAGACAACAGTCTGAGCATCATCTGGTAGAGATAAAGCATCTAATTCTTGAACCCTTTGATTCGAGAATTCTACTATAGATAACAGTGGTGACATGTCAAAAGATGCTAGATCCTTAACTTGTTTTTGCACCGCTTCCCACATCTCCCTTGCTACTGCTTCCTCTATTATAGGAATTTGATCTCCAAAATCCGCGGTAGTCAATGGTTTTGACTCGTCTGCATTGGTATGAGGTAAATCATCTCCTTCAGGCATTTCTGGGAAATGTAGAGATACAACTTCACTTCCCTTTTCCATGCTTGGCGTGGCTTCTGGTATCGTCTCTAAGTTAGGCTTCAGAGAAGCAGGTCCTCTTGTGTACATAGGTGGTGGGCCGTCTATTAGAGTCTGAGTATCCCTAATCAACTGCTTATGGATAGCCAAGTTGATTGTATCTTCACGAGGGTTGGGATATTCTTGCAGCTTCTTAGGCAGCTCGATCAGAGCTGTGATCCTACTATTATACGCTTGAAGCGCTGCATCTAAAGGCTCATACACCTTGTCCACAAGGACTGATCCTCCTGAGCTTTCCTCAGACTCGGATGCTCTTCCCTTTTGCTCATTTTGAGTTTTCTCTCCGATTTGTTTCGTTTTCAACATTCCTTCTAGCTCTTTTGGGATAGAGTTTCCTCCATCAGAGCTCTTATGCTCCTTCGACTTCTTACTCCCCTTGCTGCGTGGTTTACGTCGAGTTGATTTCTTTCTCTCTTTTCCATCTTTGGATAGAACCTTAATCTCAAAGGGTTTCTCAACAACCTCTTTGACATTCTTTTGCGCTTGGGCTCTAGTCACTACTCTTAGCGACACTAGTTCGTTCTCCTCCTCAGATGTCGTGGGTGTAGCATGGTCCTGTTTGTTGCGTGGGGTATAGTCTCTTTGTAGGACATGGTCCTGGATAACCTTGAGTCTTGGTTGGCTGAGATCCTATAAGGATCAAAGAGCTTGGGTCTCCATTAAAGTCATGAACTAGGCTTGGTCTGGTTGGGTTCTCAAAGTAGGGTTCGACAAGAGGATGCTCCATTTCGATGTAGCATGGTTGAGAGCTAACCATCACCATTCCTAATTCAGGATTCTCATATTCCACATATCTAAAGGAAGCTGTGCCAGGTGGAGGAGGTTGAGCTCCTAGCACCGGCCGTGCTTGCTCTTGAGCAACTAAGGTTCTCTCATGGTTCACAACTTGCTGTCTAGGTGCAGAGTTGGCTGCTTGTTCCCTTTGTGTCCTTGCAATGTGATTGCAGTCCGAAGTCACATGTGTGTAGTTCCATTTACAAAGCTGGCAGCACTTCTTTGTTGGCTGATTGCCAACCAATGGTGAGAAGGTTGGGCACTGCTCGGTTTTATGGCTACCTCCACATCCTCCACAGACATAGGGGCCTGTAGGTACAGTATGCATGTATGATGGCTGGGGTTGATAGGAAGGTCTGTAGTATTGCCCCATCTTTTTCAATACTATCTCGGCAATCTGATCTGGATTAACTAGTGGCACACTAGAGTCAGATCCCTTCCCAAAGCTACGTTTATCGTCCGGATGACTATCTTGGTTTCCCATGCCAGTCATGTCAAAGTTGTCATCGTAATCCATGGCATCCATGCAACACTCATTCAAGATGACATGCTTCTTTGTGTACAAGTGAGCGTGAAGCATCTTGTTTCGTAAGCCTTCCAGGAAGATAGAAATTAATCTTCCTTGGCTTGGCTTCCCATCGTCAGGGCATCGATTGATGTACTGCTTTAGCCTATTTATGCAATCTCGCACCGATTCTTGATCTTTTTGCTTAAAGGCGTAAATTTGAGCTACCGCATTGTGCTTAATTTCCATTTTTGAAAACGTAGCTATAAAGCTCTTTTCCAGCCCATCGAAAGATTGCTTTGCCTCAGGCTCTAAAGTCTGAAACCATGATAAAGACTTACTCTCTAGCGTCAAGCCAAATCCTTCGATTTGTGTATGCATATCCGTGACTTGCTCCGCATGTATAGCTTGCTTAAAAGCTGCTATATGGTCATATGGGTCACCGGATCCGTCATACTTCTTGACAAGCTTTTGCAGTGCAGATGGTCTCACTTTTCTAGAATATTCATCGTCATGTCTCCTATATGAGTCTCGGCCTCTAAATCTAGCCTCTTCAAATGTCAGTTCACTTGGTCTATGGGATTCTCTTGGAGGTACATATCCACTTGCTCGTGGTCTTTCTTCTCCCCTAGATTCTCTAATAGCCCCGGGTCTCCTCGTAGGATCAATCGTTGAAAGGCTCGTCCTTTAGCAGTTGTTCGTATGGAAGGTGTTGGTCGAGCCACACTTGGGGTTCTAGCCCATGGTGGTGCTAGTGTTTCTCCTCGAAAGGCAGATTCATCTGGACGTGCCGTGTCTAAGGTAGACACCTCAGTAAAAAGGGGCCTTCCTTTTCATGTCATTTCCCTAACCTCTGGCCATTCAAGGGTTCTAAAGTCGTTCCCCCATCTATCATGAACACGCTTAGTGAAACCTTCTAGATGCTCTACAGTTATTGTATGCATGACTGGAAGCTCTAAGCTTGAGTGCTTAGTGGTTGCATAGTAGGTTTCTACCACATCCCTATATACCTCTTTAATTGGGTCATCCTGATAGATTTTAACTACTGGAATTTCTTTTACTATGTCCCATGGGTTTTTCTTGGTCTCTTTTTCTTTTCCCACTCTTTCTCTATCCTCCCAATTCCTATTGGAAAACAATTCTTCAAGTAAAGAAATGGGCGTACCAGGTCTGCGCGATGTTCCTGGCACATTTGGGTCCGATGGAAGCTCCTTCTTCTGCTTTGCTTGTGCGCTAGGTTGAAGTACACCCAAAGCATCCACTTGTTCAGGATTTTTGGTGACTCGTAGAGTACTCCATTTCTACCCATGTACATATCATGGAGACTTTTTTCTAATGAAATGCAAGGGATAATTAGAGGGGTAAATTGAGGGGACTGAGGAAAAGAGACAACAAAGAGGTAGGTGGAGTGAACTTCTAAACCATCTTCATAAAAAAAGACAGATTGGAAAGCTGTCAGAAAATGAGATTTTTTCGTATATGAAATGTCAGGAAGAGCTAAAGGGAGAGGATGAGAATTGTTCAAGGCAAGGAGACAATAGGCAAAAATGGTAGCTGTTTAGCAATAAGAGGAATCTTTGTAGGTATCTATTTAAGTTACTTGAAGGGAAGGGCACTAAGGAGGTGATGGGGAGAATTCTGGATGAGAATGGCAAAGAGATGGAGGGTATAGACTCCCCCATCACCAAGGAGGTGATGGGGAGAATTCTGGATGAGAATGGCCAAGAGATGGAGGGTATAGAATTGATTGCTGAAAAGTGGGTGAACTTTTTAAGAGCTACTCCTAGCATGAAAGAGGACTGGTCTACCAAAAGCTTTAAAGCTGAGAGTAAGTTGCTTGAATTAATAAGTAATAGCATAGACACTGACAAAGCTAGATGGCTAGAAAGAGATATTGGAGTGGATGAATGTTGGGACACCTTAAACAAATTGGGAAAGGAAAAGTCACCTGGATGGGATGGGTTGTCTGTAGAATTTTTCATAGCTTTCAGGCCTTCTCTAAAGGATTTAGTTGGGAGAGTATGTAGAGATGCTTTTAGAATAGGGAACTTGGATAAAGATCTTAAGGAGGGGCTGATAACGCTCATTCCTAAGCAAGCAACCTGTGAAAGGATTAATCATTGGAGACCCATCACTCTAGTCACTATCATCTATAAGATCTTGGCTAAGGTAATTGCTATGAGGATTACCCCTGTGTTGCAGAGGATTGTCTCTAAAAGACAATATGGATTTATAAAAGACAGATCTATATATGATAACATATATGCTGCAATGTTGGGCAGAGATTTGGCTCAGAGGACTAATCAGAAATGCATCCTTATGTAGCTAGACTTAGAGAAAGCCTATGACAACAGAATACATTAGGCCTTTGTAGCTAGGGTTATGGAAAAACTTGGCTTTGGCATGAGGATGGAAACTTGCATCTATACCCGTACATTTGGAGCTCATTCTAAAATTCTTTTGAATGGCATAATTGTTGGGGGATTTGATATAAACAGATCAGTCAGACAAGGTTGCCCTCTTGCCCCCGTGCGCTTTGCCATTGCTTCCCATCCCCTGATCATAGCATTGGAGATGCCACTGTTGAAGGGAATGTTACTGGGTTGAAGCTAAGCAATGGGGAACAGTTTAGTAATTCAATGCTTTGCTGATGACTCTCTCCTTTTCTAACAAGTTGAAAATGATAATATGAGACTTGCATTAAGCATCATTCAGGACTTTGGTGATGCATCAAGTTCTAAATGCAATATACACAAATCCAAATTTATAAGTTTGTCTGAGGACAATGATTTTGATCTAGAGAGATGGGGCTGTGAAGTTATTAAAAGAGGTCAAATAGTCAGACATTTAGGGGTCCCTTTTGGTGTAGATGTGACCAACAAACAACTTACAGACTAGGCCTTGGACAGGTTTAATTTGAAATTGAAGAAATGGGAAGGAATCAGAGTTTCTTTCCATGATAGAGTGACCTTATGCAATGCAGTACTAAATTTCTTACATTATGTTTTTGTGCCCTGTGCTAGACTTTGGCAAAGGACATTGCAGAGGATAATTAAACCCATAAGACAATTCTTATGGAGAAATGGTAATTCTAATAAGAAGACTTTAGCCTGGTGGCTTGGGACAGATTGTCTGTTCCCAAAGAGGAGGGCGGGTTTGGCATTCTACATTTGCCCTCTCACACTAAGGCAAGGATGGCACTATTGCTCCCTAACTGTCTGCATTAGGAGAAAGTGTGGACAAAAATGTTGAGAGAATTAGTTGAAAATGCTGGGGTATATTATGAAGGTTAATGGCATGATCTGGAGGACTGGAAAGATAAGATATTCTCTTATGCTCCTCTGAAGGTTACAAGCTCTTCTCTGGCCAAAAGGCTGTGTACCAACTGGAAAGAGATATTGGAGTTAATGCTCTGGGATGGCTGTGCTAGAGTCACAGGGAATTCTTTACAAGGCTTGGGTGTTTGGTGGTCACATAAGTTTAGCCCTCCCCTAGCTCTGGAGGATCCTAAAACAGCTAAAAGCTTGAACAACAAAGGTCTCAAGTGTTTGTCTGACTACTGGGCTCCTACTGGGATAGGGCCTTACTGGGATGGAAGGACCTTGGTCAAATAGTTGAGGAGTTTGATCTAAATTCCAGGGAGGGACGTTTGGTTAGAGTAGTGCTGGATGAGGTCCAGAAAAGCTGGTATTCTACTGCTTTTGATGAGTCCTGTTGGCTAAACGACTGGGTATGGTATAATGGGGCTAAATTGGATAAAGGGACTACTAAAGACTTGCATAGGGATTTAAGAAGGACTGAGGAGAATGTGATGTATTGTAATAGGATTTGGAGAACAAGTTTGGGGCCCAACACTTGGAGGAAAAGATGGAAAATGATCTAGAAACTGGAAATTTCTACTAAAGATCAAATCTTTCTTTGAGGGTTTGTATGGGTGCCCTTCCTCTGGGGAGTAAACTGGTGTAAAGGAACTTCACTAATGGGTGTTGCCCTAGATGCAAAACAGCTTTGGAAGATGAAAAACATGCCTTTTAGGATTGCCCTACTATCAGAAGCACTTGGACCAGAGTTAGTAGATTGGCATTATAACTGTATTGGTGTGCAGGCTCACTGGGGGACTAGGTATTAGCGAGATGGAAAAGCAATGAGGAGATTGTGGATGATATTTTTAACATAATTAGATTCTATTGTTTGTGGGAAATATGGAATACCAAAAATTGTGTCTTATTTTAGAAAACAAGTAATACAAGGTTGGATACTACCGGTTTGATGTATAAATGTGTACATATGTGTTGGTTTATACTTTTAGTCAATAAACTGAATAAAGAAGAGATGTTACAGATTATTCATGTTTTGCACGCTGCCATGTCTTGACACTACTTGGAAGAGGATCCCTTCAAGCATACTAGGCTGAGCCTATCCTTGTTGATGTGTATTCAGGTCATCTCTGTGCAGAAGCCAAGGTGCAGAGACCAGTCACGTTTAGGTCCCCAAGGACCAGAAGATGGTATAGGAAAGTGAAACAAATCAAATATACTTATGTAGCCTTCATTGAAAATCCAACACGTGCAAGACCTGTGGTCAAAGTATGGTCAAGGAAGGGGGATGTTTTTGAGGATCAGTCATCCAAAGGATGTATTACTGAGGCTCTGATGGAAGCATGCATTCAGCTGGGGTTTTTGACTTCCTTGGAAAACTCTTCTTTTTGTATTTGAAGATGGGAGATGGGATATGATTTGTAACATGTTGAATGGGGTTTGAGGGTTGTCAAGTTGTTATTTGAGATGTAACTGCCTTTTGGTATATTAATACATATCTATATTGGTTTAAAAAGAAGGAATTATAATATATATCGGTCGAGTACAAGGGTAGCTATGGCAGGGGGAGGGTCAGCGTTCAACTTTTGGGATTTGAAAGGCAAAAGGAATGGGAGAGAAGAAGAGTAGGTGATTCCATGGTCTTCTAGAACTTGGTACCTAGAGTACGCCTGAATAATAAAAGTAGTAATCGTATCGACCACAAAGACCCCCCCCCCCACAAAAAAAAAGAAAAAGAAAAAGTACAAGGGGTTGATGATGTGGCTTTTTCTTAGAGGAGGGGTGCAATTTGGGTGGTTTATTGGACTCCTCTCTAAGAATTATAAGTTGGACTCGGAATTATAATATATATCGGTCGAGTACAAGGGGGCGGCTGTGGTGGTGGGGAGGGTCAGCGTTCAACTTTTGGGATTTGAAAGGCAAAAGGAATGGGAGAGAAGAAGAGTAGGTGATTCCATGGTCTTCTAGAACTTGGTACCTAGAGTACGCCTGAATAATAAAAGTAGTAATCGTATCGACCACAAAGACCCCCCCCCCACAAAAAAAAAGAAAAAGAAAAAGTACAAGGGGTTGATGATGTGGCTTTTTCTTAGAGGAGGGGTGCAATTTGGGTGGTTTATTGGACTCCTCTCTAAGAATTATAAGTTGGACTCGGAATTATAATATATATCGGTCGAGTACAAGGGGGCGGCTGTGGTGGTGGGGAGGGTCAGCGTTCAACTTTTGGGATTTGAAAGGCAAAAGGAATGGGAGAGAAGAAGAGTAGGTGATTCCATGGTCTTCTAGAACTTGGTACCTAGAGTACGCCTGAATAATAAAAGTAGTAATCGTATCGACCACAAAGACCCCCCCCCCCCCCCCCCCCCCCCCCCCCCCCCCCCCCAAAAAAAAAGAAAAAGAAAAAGTAATCGTATCGATCCCGAATCCCGATAGCATTGTGCAGGCGCTGCTGAAAGTCTTAAATCGAAGTGGCGTGCCCTGCGGGTTTTTCTTCTTGTAATTGGACGCTCATGGGTGCCGTGGCGGAAAGGAATGGGGTCCACGAGGACTTTTGTGGATATCACAAATGGAATGGAGTTGCAACTCTTGCAGTATAAAAGCAGGTGGGCTGGATCCCCGTGTAACTCTCTATCTCTCTCTCTTTCTTGTTTAATTTGAGCTAATAATTGTTAATAATTATTAGCAATATTCCTGCACAGCAGTTAGTTAACTCTCCCGGCAATGGCGATCGAGGTGTTCAGCGACAAGGTGGAGTGCAAGGTGTCGGCCAAGAGGCTGTGGCGCGGGGCCTTCGAGGACGCCCATAACTGCCTGCCCAAGGCTCTGCCGCGGGCGTGGAGTACGCGGGCAGCGGCTTCCAGCCGGGCTCGCTGAGAACCATCCACTTCCACAAGAGTATGCATGCAGGCTGGTCGATGAATGAATTGATTTATTTAAATAAGCAGCTTCGCGCTAGCTGCATAATGAATTGAATCATTGTAAATTAGATAATACTGATGACAGTTTTCATGGCTCCTCGCAGGCCACGCTGAGCACATTGCGCGAGAGAAGCACCCGGAGCACGTGGTGCTGCACATCAAGGAGAGGCTGGAGGAGGTGGACCACCAGGCCCTCAAGCTGAAGGTGGAGGTGGTGGAAGGGGGCTTCCTGGGCGTCCTGGTGAAGCACTACAAGTACACCGTGAAGGTGAAGGAAGGGGCGCACCCCGGCACATGCGTGGTGCACTGGTCCTTCGAATATGAGGCCCTGTCCGAGAAGCACCAGCCCCACGTCCCTGCGGCGCTTAAGGAGGTGGTGCCCCTCAGCTTCACTGGAGTGGAAGCATACCTGCTCGCCCACGGCGACTTATACACGGAGTGAATCTTGGAGCTGGCCCCCCTCTCTCTACCTAGGCAAATGGTTGTTTAAATACGAAGGCTTCTCATGAGGTCGGCTGCTCTTGAGCAAACGATTGAGCGAACGGGAGGGACTACCATCTTGGTTTTTTGGGCGCTGCCGTTTTTGTATTTCTTCATCGAGGGGGAAACTTTTTATTAGTAATAAAGAGGTTTATATACATATGTGTGTGTGTGTGTGTTTTTTTTTCAAAGCTTGGATATGTACATGCTCGGCGAGAGTGTTGCCTTTGTATGTATGCTCCTTGCTTTAATTACCATCCTACGTGGCAATATGGGGTGTTTACATTAACAATGCATTGCATTAGCTACACTACGCTCGCTCGCATGTCACTCTTCCCCACTTGATCAGAGGGCTATAGCTCTACCCACAACATTGGGAGGATAATGTTGCATTGCGTAGATTTTCGGGGACGTAGAGTCATGCACAACATTAGA
Organism: Cibotium barometz; assembly: GCF_041138505.1. Lineage (NCBI taxonomy): Eukaryota > Viridiplantae > Streptophyta > Polypodiopsida > Cyatheales > Cibotiaceae > Cibotium > Cibotium barometz. Next base: position 17,153,576 of record NC_141069.1, read on the forward strand.
TAGACGAAACTTTTTCTTTTTCTATTTTCCGGCTCACCTCTTGGAGTGATGTTTTGGGGTCCTACATGTATGAATCATCTCCATACACTACACACAAACCTCCATGCATTTCTCCACATATTAGATTCTGTCTAAATGGTGTAGACCGTCGACAATGACATTTGATCATTGATTCTCCATTGATCTTCACCATCGGCCATTGTTTAAAAAATCATGGCTTTATGAGAAAATCTCTTTCAATAAGTCCTATCACTATAAACATTAGGACATTTTCGAGGTCATTTATAGGGCCTTGTAAGAAATTCACGAATTTCTAATTTCTCTCTCTAGAAAATGTGTATAGAATAAATAAAAACTAAATTTCAAGATGTAAAAGTTCTATTCTTTCTTTTAAGAACATTTGGAAGCTTGTCATAAAGTCCGTGTACCTCATGTCTATACCCCACATTGCATTTATGATGTGAGAGATGTGGAATTGACGGCGCGAAACACGGGCACACATCACTAGAAGAACGCAGGTATTTGATATTGGCAGCATTGAACTCGAGCACGCTTAGTAAACTCTCGCTGAGGAAATGGGGCCAAGTTAAAAAATTATAATAAACATGGCCACCTACGGCATCAATAAATCCCTCACATGCACATGGATAGGTCATGAGCTCCTTAAGCTAGGGGTCTAGGGTTCAAATCCCAGCTGGGCCAAGAGCCGTAGGATAGCCCGAGTTTCATATATCTTTTTCCATTTCAACACACACACACACATGTATACATGCATGCATCCAAACAAATGTGAACTTTGAATGAAATAAATCACTTTCAAAACTTAAGTTTTGGAATGTAAGGGAAGAGTAAAAAGGAAGTAAGTGTTACAGATAAAACACTTTCCTCTTGATAGCCATTTGGTGCACATAGGGGTGCATAAGTTGCTTTAGAATTTTCTTATAGCTTCCAATGGCTATCTTTTACACACGCACACACACACACACCGACCCACCCACCCACACACCCACCCAAACACACAAACTTATAGTGATGTAGGGTGTGTGTGTGTGTGTGTGTGTGTGTGTGTGTGAAAGATAGCCATGTCTGCTAAAAAGACTAAGTGGATAGAGAAGATGAATGAGGAAGATGATGAGAGGGAAAGTTTATTTTGTGTGCTAAATGTTCTAGCAAAGAAGAAAACTTGAAAGAAAGTATGATGAATTGTGTGTGTGTGTGTGTGTGTGTATGTATGTATGTATGTATGTATATGTTTGTGTGTGTGCATGTACACACACACACACACACACACACACACACACACACATGCACACACACACACACATACTCTGAATTCTAGTGCCGTTTGGCATGATATTTAGACCTTAACAATGTTGGAACGTAGTATGCACGCTAAATGGCTATGGACCATCGGCTTTGTATCTTGTGCTCCTGTAGAGTTGCTTTAGAGTATTCTTATAGCTCCAAATGGCTATCTTATACACACATACACACACACACACACCAACTTATAGTGATGTAGGTGTGTCTGTGTGGGTGATTGTGTGTGTGTGTGTGTGTGTGTGTGTGTGTGTGAAAGAAAACCATGTGTGTGCTAAAATGGCTAAGGGGATAGAGAAGAATACTTTATGCGCTCCACAGGGGTGCATGAGTTGCTTTAGAATACTTTATGCACTCCAAATGGCACTCTTTCACATAAACACAAAAACACACACATTTTTTATGTATTTTAAAAGGTTTTATGTGTGGGTATTTATGTGTGTGTGTGTGTGTGTGTGTGTGTGTGTGTGTGTGTGAGAGAGAGAGAGAGAGAGAGAGAGAGAGAGAGAGAGAGAGAGAGAGAGAGTGTAGAGCCTTTTGGCGCTCATAGGAGATCACAAATTCTACATAACCTCCTTATCGCGTGCCAAATGGCCATCTAAGTCTTGCCTTGTGTATATGTGCATATATGTATCTGTGAGATGGTGCATGTGTGTGTGTGTGTGTGTGTGCGCACGAGAGAGAGAGAGAGAGAACTTCAGTCTCTCTCTCTCTCTCTCTCTCTCTCGATCTCCCTCCCTCCCTCCTCTCTCTCTCCACTAACACTAGAAACTAGCTTTGAAAAAAAAATAGTAGTTTCTATTTTCGGCTAAACGTTAAACCTCAACTGTACGATTGGCATATCACCACATGTGTACGGTCTCGAAAGACATGCCCAACGAATCAATTTTTGAGGTTCAATTCGATGATACCATGTGTCGAACGGTACTCACACACGTGTAAATCCAAGGTCTATTTTGCTAAACTAAACTCGTGTTTGCTATGAGTTTATTGCTTCATCTACTTTAGTAAGCTTATAGGTACATTTAAATCCAAAAACTCCCACATGCACACCCATAGCCATCTGGCGCATATTCTTAAGTGGACAAGTTAGCACCAAGGGGGGATGTTGGAAAGGGGTGCCTGCATGTAGTTAAGTGCACTCGTGTAGTGATAGTACTCGGATGGGTGACCTCCTGGGAAGTTTTTCCCTCATTACATTTTAACATCATATCCATCTAGCACACATAAGTGTTTTGATCCTCCTTTCTCTCTCTTATATCGCTCCAAATGGCTATCATAGCCATTTCAATCGTATTGGTGCTTTGATTCTCCTTACTCTCCCTTGTATGGCTCCAAATGGCTATCATAGCCATTTCAAGCACATTGGTGCTTTGATTCTCCTCAGTCTCCCTTGCACATAAGGTGTTTTGGCATTTTTTCTAAGAGAAGGATTTTTGCATTTTTTTATACTACTAGTTGCAGAAGAGGAGGAGGGAGCATTTTGGTTGTTGAGGTTCATAGGTACTTGCTCAATTGCAGGATGGGAATAGGATACATGGCAAGTGTACACGTTCATTGGGTAAAGGTAGGTCCCAGTGGAGCAGCACTTTGGAGCAGATGATTGACATCAAATTGTGCTTTCGTATGATGAGTTGTGGATGGTTGGTTCCACCTGGACAAGTGACTGTTGGAGGCTTGCTAGCTGGGGGTGTCAGGTTTTGGCAGGAGAGATTTCTTGAGCTCAATGGCATAGTTAACACCAAAGAGCTTACAAGATGTTGCCATGTGATTGGGTAGGGGTGTGTGAGTAGTAGTCCCATCACATGAATGGAGAGTTATGGATACAGGTTTTAAAGGTCAGGTGTGACAGAATTGTCAGCTACAGTGTTGGAGGTATGTTTCTTCCACTTGGAGTGTTAACAGGATAGAGAGGCATTCCTGGAATGAGGGATACATGGAGATCCGAAAACCTTCTATCTGGAGATTGGTGCTCAACAAGCTCAGAGTTGGAGGCTTGAGTACTAGCTGATGTAGACATTGTGGGCCTCTAGGGTGTCTACAGGGGGTGCTAAACAGGGAGACAGTTTAGCAGTGTTCTCTAAGGAGCAGATTTTCTTTCTTGGAGAGGTAGATAGTTAGATGACGTCCTTTTTTGGGATAAAGAGGGAGCAAATTGTGTGACAGGTGTGATGATATAGATTGGGTTGGAGATATGGACATCTAGTGGTTCATTTTTTGGATTTTGCTTAACTTCTAGATCGGAATAGTTTGTTGGAATAAGTGCAGAGGCAGGAGTAGATCTACTTCTCGACTTGCTTTGGAGGTTTCCTTTTTTCCAACTCTCCTTGGACCAGTTTCTCTCCCAAGATCTAAGAGGGGGTGTTAGCATTATTCATCTCTTGGTAGTGTGTCCAAATTGAGTATCAAGGGTGCCCAGATTTATCCTGGGTAGCACCATATTTTTCCTTCTGGTCAGGGCCCTTGGTTGTAGGGTTTGCCACCCATTTTCACATGTTTATTATTAGCTACTCATGAGTCCTTTTTAGATCAAGTCAGCCAGCTCCTGTAGGGGCTATAAAGGCCAGGCTCTTATCTCATTTGTAGATACTTTGACATGGGCTTCAGTTCCTTCCTTACAGGAGTAGTTGTTCATCATGCCCTCACCTACAGGGACCACCCCTTGCATAGGGATGTTTGTATCATTGCTTCTTCATCATTATGCAGATTCATTTCTTTCTTTGTGTGCGTATGTCTCACGCTTTCCGCTGTGCACTTTGACATGTGCATATGCTATTGTCACTTTTATTCCAGCACATTTTGGAGGCTCATGGCCCCTACTTTGCAAATCACGGAAGCTTAGCTATTTGGTTGACCCAAGGCATGGAGCAGTCACATTGGCAAGCTTGTTGTGGGTTTTAGAAGGCTACCTCTCATGTTGGTGGAATCCATGAAGTCAGTGCATTGAGATAATTACTCATGTCGTGGTATAGGAGGATTGGAGTTAGGATAGAGTAGAAAAAGGAAGCCAAAGTCAATAGAACACAATGAATTCACGGGGCTTAATGCTTTAAATACTGAAAATTCTAAATCAATGACTTCAGTAAAATTTTGATTTGTTTCAATTTATGCTTCTCTATCACCTCCCAAGGATACTTTCAAACTTTTAGACACTAAAAACATGGCCATAATAGAGCTGAATAAAAAAAGGCCATACTCCAGAAGTGTCATTGTATTATATAAAAAAGTGATGCTTTTACAACAATGGATAGGATTCTACTACTACTCTTGATCCTACCTAGCATCCTCTGGTGCTTGAAGCTTTTTCCTCTTTCTAGATGGCTTGGCATCATCTTGCAATCATAGAACTGGTGGAACTCTTGGTCTTTTGAATCTGAGAAGCTTCCTTTTGCCATATTCACTTAACATCTTGGGATCCCTGATTCCACATGTTAATCCATATGTGGTGTAGGCTAAGTACTATTTTCTCCTTAGAGAATACACTTTGGGGCCTCGCCCGAAGGTTTGCACCACTATCTGCTTCTCTAGATGCATGATTTTATCTACATTTCACATGACAGGGAATCCCCCAGGATATCTAGATAATGTTTTGATTGCAAATAATGGGAATTTAGCTTTGTCCTTTGAGAACATTTTGTGGAAGATAATGACCTCTGGAAATTTAAGCCGGTTAATGTACTCGCCCAGTTATCCATAAGCCAACAAACCAAATGCACTATCTAGCAGCTTCATCACAATATTGAAAATTATTTTAATCATACCTTTTGATTCTCATCTTTAGTAAATCATTTGTCCATAAGTTGATTGATGACTAGGCATCTTGGATAGTTGAAGACTCCTCTTCCCTTTACGGACTATTTAGTCTTTGTTGAACATCTTGAAATTCATCTTCACTAGGAAGGTTGGCTTCATAGTGACTAGCATCCTTATACATCATTGATAATATCTGAGCAAAAGTATGGTACTCACTGCCCTTGACATTTGAATCCAATAGAAGATACTTATCCACACTTGGATTGACAACAACGAAATCATCTTCTTCTTCAAGATTATGTGTAATTACTAATGATGGTGAGATAGTAGTCCTCCCTGATGTCAAACAAAGCTTGAATATCGATTAGGAGGACATATTGGTGGTCACCTACTATTGGAAACATAAGGAGAGATAAGGTTGGAACGTGCCCTATTTCCACTACCGCACCAGGCTCCTCGTGAGCAGCTATAACAACTGGGGTGCCTTCTCTTCTGAGGGCATCAATATCAAACTGCTTACCTAGTGCCCCCTCCGAGGCAAAGTCAATCTCCTCTAAAACCTAGTGAACCTCATCATCTTCTGCTCTTTAAGGTTCCTCTGACCTTTCCTCATCTCCTTATGTTAAACCTTTCTCATCCTTAAGCAACAAATGCAAATAGCAAATAAACCAATATAACACAATATGGGGGTTTCAATTTGTTGGAACTCTTTTCATCGCATTGTAGTGCATTGAATCCAAATATGTTGTTGCGTTTGTTTGATTTTGAATGCAACACAACACGATTTACTGGTTGAATATGTTGTTTGTTTGCATATAGCATTGTATTTGGGCTAATTTTTCATGTTTGAGTTTGCTTCATTATTGATTCAATACAACGTGATATGGAACATTTTACGTGTTGGATGTCCTCTTATCGCATTGTAGTGAATTTTATCGAACATGTTTTCATTGTTTGTCACTTGACCCTTTTTTGCATGTCAGAGCTACTTTGTTTGTGAATGTAGTACAATTTGATATGGGGGATTCAGTGTGTTCTTATCGCGTTGTAGTGATTTTTGTTAAAAATTTATCCTTAGTAGTCCTTTAAGTCTATTTTGCGTGTTGTAGTTCCTTTGATTGTTAATGCAGTACATTGCAATATGGGGGATTCAATGTGTTTGAAGTACTTTTATTGCATTGTAGTGAGTTTTATTAAAAAACTATCCTTCATGGTCCTTTAGGCCTATTTTACCTATTGGATGTCATTTCATTGTTAATGCATTATCCTTAGTGGTTCTTTAAGCCTATTTTGCGTGTTGGAGTTCCTTTGATTGTGAATGCAGTACAACATGATATGGGGTATTCAGTGTGTCAGAAGTCCCCTTATCGCATTGTAGTGAGTTTTGTTCAAAATTTGTTCTTATTGTTCCTTTGAGCCGATTTTATGTGTTGGAGTTTCCTTTAACAACATGAATTTAATACAACACATATGTTTGTTTTCTACATATCACGTTGTAGTGATATTTATCCAAAAATTTTCCTACTTAGTCATTTGAGCCATTCGTCTAAATCTTTTATAGACGGTGCGGACACAAAGAAGACATTGAGGGTCTCCTCATCTAAGGATCCCAAAATAGGGTAGAAATCTCAGAAAGATAGACCAAGGAAGAATATTTCCAGCCTTCGCTCAATGAGGACTCGAGGATACGAGAGCAGCAAAGCTCCATCTTACGTGAGCTGCGAAAGGTGCAAAGGCACATGCAGTGCGCCATTCCAAAGCTTCCATTCTAACGCCTTGTCAGATCTATTTGTGAAAGGAACTATTATAATGTGCATTGGCAGGCCTTGGCGTTGGGGTTCTTGCATAAGGCTAGATGTAAGACTATATAGGGCCACAACAATTAAGACTCTAATTAACAATATTATGCCATGAGAGCTTAATATGCCATATGCATTAGTGCGCCTCCACAATGGCCAAGACCAATGCCGCTGCCGCAAGACAATATCCACAAACGCCGCCACAAGTGATAGGGAGTAGATTCACCTTGGAGATTCGTCATCCCCTCAGAGGGAGCAAGCACAGCAAGAGCACTCCCCTGCACAACAAGAGCAGGCTTCCCATACCAGACAATAATATTATGCATCATGTTGAAAATACAAGTGAAAAGGGTGTGTGCGGGAACAAGCCCTTGGTTAGAGGCTGTAAAAGAGGATGTATAAATGTGAAAGAACAAGTGAAAAGGTGAGAAGAATCTACTGGGAGAGAATAAAGGGTAGCATGAGAAGATATAGGAAGTGTGGAGATATTCTGGGAAGTGTGGAGATATTCTGGGAAAAGTGAAGAGGTGGAGAGAATCACGGAAAAGAGGTGGAGTGAAGCATAGAGAAATCAATGGGATTTGATGCTTGATGTAAACTCTATAAATTGAGGCATTGCCCTGATGAGAATTTGCTGGCTTTTGAGTATCCATGCCTGCATTAATCTATTTGCTAATTATATCTTAATTATTTACTAATTACTTTGTTGATGATGTTGATTCTAGTGTTTGATCCACCATAGCACATCACAATGCTCAAATTTCAACATGGTATCAGAGCCATACTAATTTGTGAGCCCATTATCTTGCTAATTATTTTGCTAATTAGGATTAGTAGAAAATTATAATTTTTCCTCTTTTTTCAACTCACCTCTGTACCCCCAGCTAGTGGAGGAGCTCTAGCTCCTTGCATACTCAATCATTGGCCAAACCCTTCTAGCCCAAGCTAGCTAACCCAAAGGGGCTCCAGCCTATGCAATCAAAAGCGCAAACCGCCCACGCTAGCTCTCAATTTTTGCAGATTTGCAGGCGTCAATTTTCTGAGGGAAATTTGAGATCTTCTCTTCCACAAGTCAAATCAGTCTAATTCCTCTTAGCCCTGAGGGTTTTCAAGCATGCTCTACAAGTTGGTGAAGACAGAATTCAATTTCATAAAGTCTACAGTGAGATCCAAGCTCTTCATCAAATCTACAAGTGACTTTGGTAAAACAGAGATTAAGCTTTCAATATTTGGTCAAATCTTATGTTTCTTGGCTTAATCCTCTACTAGACTCATTGCTATTGATGCCTTTGAAAGCATTTGAGCTCATTTGAAGTCTAAGGCACCAGATCTGGACTCCCTGCATACTCTGTTTTTTGTACACAAAACAGTGGATTAATTTGCTAAGGAAGGGGCGCACCCCGGCACATGCGTGGGGCACTGGTCCTTCGAATATGAGGCCCTGTCCGAGAAGCACCAGCCCCACGTCCCTGCGGCGCTTAAGGAGGTGGTGCCCCTCAGCTTCACTGGAGTGGAAGCATACCTGCTCGCCCACGGCGACTTATACACGGAGTGAATCTTGGAGCTGGCCCCCCTCTCTCTACCTAGGCAAATGGTTGTTTAAATACGAAGGCTTCTCATGAGGTCGGCTGCTCTTGAGCAAACGATTGAGCGAACGGGAGGGACTACCATCTTGGTTTTTTGGGCGCTGCCGTTTTTGTATTTCTTCATCGAGGGGGAAACAATAATAAAAAAGAGGTTTATATACATATGTGTTTTACTAATTTTTGTGTAATGTTAAAGCTCTAATACTTAACATGTAATGTAGGATGCATTGCTAGGAATGCTTGTGTGGAATTTATATTTGGAAGCTTGCTATTATATCACGAGGTCATTCAATAACTTGTTTGCAAAAGTATTTACTAGTTTAAAAAACTTAACATTGTTTTGGCATGACAAATTGAGATAGGGTGCAATGAACCTATCAAGTGCATGTGTATGTCTGAGCTAGTGGGTCTGATAGTGGAACCAAAGCATTTGCAAGCTTATGTGGGTACTCTTCAATATATTACACTTAAAAAATCTAGATAAAGTTGTAAACTTCTACCTATCTATATGAAGAAATTATTGCTTCTATTGAAGAAATGTTGAGCCATCATGCATGTAATATTTTATAGCCAAAATGTAAATGTGATTCCTCTAGAGATGTTCAAAAAAAAAATGAACAAAGGTGATTTTTATTCTCATCATAAGATAATAAATGTACAAAGGTCCAAGAGATTAAAAGGACCCATCATATAAAATATTACAATAGATGTTAGTCTAATATCAAAACAAGGAATGCATGTTAGGAGAACATGAGACATAGGTGGGAAGTCCCTATTCTAATTCTCAAACTCCTCTATGCATAAGCAATAAGTTTTGTACAGTCTTTTAATTTATGAAGAATCTTTATCTCAAATTGTGGTTGTTATGTGATGTCCTCCAGCATGGCATCCATATGTTTGTTGCAAATCTCCTCATAAGCTATTATGACATGCGCTAAAGGGATTAAATTATTATGACACGCGCTGAAGGGATTAAATTTGAACCCTCCTTTGAAGACTGCTTGTAGTCCAAAAACCTTTGGTAAACAATGTTGAGAGCACCAACTACACCACTGTAGTCGATGTTTAATGACATTGCATCATGCCACAAGAAAAGAGTCAACCCACCTCCTAAGACTACATGATCTACCTTTTTTAGCAGCTTCCTGGTCTTGTTTAGGTAATCATTGAAGAAAGAGAATCTTTGATCTATCTTCAAATCTATAGTAGATTGTGAGAAATCCATTGGTTATTGGGAGTTTTCTTATGCATCTTTTTCCATTGGGGAGGTGTGTGCTCATGTTTGTGTTCATCACCATTTGAAGAACATGATGCCATTTTATAGTGAGGTTTCCTTTGAGGTCTAAGGGCTCTTTTTTCTTAAAAAAAAATTGTTGCCAGGTATGGATGTAAGTATTATGAGTTGATAGGGTATCAAAGATGTATAGGGACTAAGAAGACACAACCTCATATTCTATGAGAAGAGAACACATCACTTCAAGTGAAACACACTATTAGATTTTACTACCAATAAAGAACACATCACTTTATGTAGTCACACTTATATTACAATAACAAGCTTACAAAAGGAGCCATTGTAAATGGCTTCCTCTACCTTAGGCAATAGCCTATATAGAATTTTGTTACTTCTATTGTCTTTGTATGAAACTTGATGGCTCTCACTAGGCTTGAGAACATGAGAGAAATGGGATGATTATGAAGGAGGCGATATTTATCCTTGTGAACATTGTCATAGAAGTATCCCGTGGTGCAATAACATTGCCTTATGTGCTTGTTTGATGCTTCCATACGATGTATTTGAGTATGTAAAAACTTGCATTTCATTTATTACCTTTGTTTCACAACACATTTATCTCCTACATAAAAGGTATCACTCAAGCATCAGGGTGACTTGCATAAGTGGGCTTGTGGACAATGCTTCCATCTGTATCATCACCCAAGGGAACAAGCCTATGAGACACCCAACTCTCCATAAATTCTTTATTCTTACATCCTCACAAAGCCCTTGCATACATGAATTAGTGTTTAACAATGCGGACTTAGTATAGCTTGAATTCGAAAACCCCATAGTTTGTGTTGTAATGAAAAGTTGTAGTATCACTAGCTTCTGATGCATATATGTACAACGTAGACCATGTGTATTTTGGTTCAGCACAACGTGATATCAAGCTTCACTCACCAACATCCACCCTGAATTGCATTGTAGTGATGTTTGCACTGTAACTGCAGATCTCCATTATTATCTCATTGCTGTGTAGTTGACAATCATTTTCCCAACCTTTTTTTTAGATGCATCCTTTTGAGATCGAGGTCAAACTCGATACTGGGTTTGAAGAAACCCCTAATAATGAGAAATTGTTTGATTTCCTTCATAAAGTCAGCCACAACATCATCACCAACCTCAGATTTCACATATAGTTCCTTGCAACATCTCCATCTAGAGTAGGATCTTGTATGGATGCACATATTTCCAAGAGAAAGAGTAGCAATACCAGGGGACAAGTACGAATGATGCAATCATCTTGGACAATATTCAGTACATGCATGTGGAGGATTTTATTTATGCCACATCCTCCAGAGATAAGGTGAACACGGATATTTCAAAGGTGCTGGGGGATAAGAAGAAGACACATAAGTGCCCAGTACACAAGCGCAAATGTCATCTTGTTGACTACCACTACGGGTTTATTTACTATTTGCATTTGCTGCTTGAGGATGAGAAAGGTTTAACAGAAGGAGATGAGGAAAGGTCAAAGTAACCTTTAAGAGCAAAAGATGATGAGGTTCACGAGGTTTTAGAGGAGATAGACTTGGCCTTAGAGAGGGAACTTAGTAAGCGGTTTGATATTGATGCCCTTAGAAGAGAAGGCGCCCAAGTTGCTACAGCTGTTCTCACGAGGAGCCTGCTGTGGTAGTGGAAATAGGGCACGTTCCAACCTCAGCCCTCCGTGTGTTTCCAATAGGTGTATGTCCTCCTAATAGATATTCAAGCTTTGTTTGACATCACGGAGGAATACTATCTCACCATCATCGCACAGAATCTTGAAGAAGATGATTTCGTCAATCCAAGTGTACATAAGTATCTTCTACTAGATTCGAATGTCAAGGACAGTGAGTACCATACTCTTGCTCAGATATTATCAATGATCTATAAGGATGCTAGTCACTATGAAGCCAACCTTCCCACACTAAAGAGGAAATTCAAGATGTTCAACAAAGACTAAATATTCCGCAAAAGGGAAGAGAAGTCTTCAACTATCCAAGCTGTCGAGTCATCAATCAACTTATGGGACAACCGATTTACTTGTTAAAGATGAGAATCAAAAGGTCTGATTATAATAATTTTAAATACATATATATATGTTTATACACACACACACATACATACATACATACACACACACACACACACATGCATGCATACATATATATATATATATATATATACACACACACACACATGCATACATATATGTGTGTGTGTGTGTGTGTGTATGTATGTATATGTACATATATATATATATATATACACACACACACACACACACACACATGCATATATATATATATATATATATATGTACATATACATATACATATATATATGTATGTATGCATGTGTGTGTGTGTGTGTGTGTAGAAAGACATGTAGTACCACTGCTTAGACATTTCGAGCCTTAGCCTTTGCTAGATTCTCACCAATGGGCATTGTGTGTGAATGCACCATGAGGATAGTTCAAGAGGTCTTAAGGCAAGATATGAGATGGGTTAGTACTTGGGCAACACTCCTCCACCTTTGGATAGCTAAGAGAAAGTTAAAAAAATCAAAGCTATGTCAAAAAGAAAGTTTTTGAGAGGTCATTCATCCGAGTAGTCTTCCCAAATAGTGCTCGTTTAACCATGTGGTTTCTAAAAGTTCTTCTACCTAAGGTTAGCAAGATATCAAGAGATGATTATGGAGAAATATGGCACATGGCTAGGTAGGCTACATAAAAATATACTGAGCTATTTCTCACCTACACACATTGGAGATGTATAAAAAGAATTGTTTTGGCATACAATTGCACCAATAATGGTGCCCCACCTGATATGGGTGTCTATTAGCTAGGGGGTGCAGCCCCCGGGGGGGCATTAACGGGGGGGCATTAAAATAAAACCTATGTAGTTTTCTCCGCTCAACCATCAAAGCGATTGGTGGTCAATTTAATGTATGTATGCCATAAAAAGCATGCACAAATTTCCCTTTTTATCTTTTTCCTTTTTCTAGGCCTAAATTTTAGATAACTTAGTTTAAGAAAAAAACCCTACCTATCTCCATCAGTATACAAAACTGTGCACTCTCTCTCTCTCTCTCTCTCTCTCTCTCTCTCTCTCTCTCTCTCGTTCTATATCTACACACCTTGTATCTCACCCACTGGCTACTGCCCACCACCATCACCTACCTCCTCCCTCCTTGCCCACCTCTATCTCTTGATCTACGCACCTTGTGTCTTACCCTAGCCACCCTCGACTGCCTCCTACCTACTTGCCCACCTCCTCCCTCCTTTCCTTCCTCAACTGCCTCCTTATCAGTTTTAGCACCGCACCCTCACTTGGCTCCTTATTCACACCTCTAGTGTCTCCTAGCACATACACACATAGATCTTTGAGTCTCCCTCTCACACAAACACACACACAACTTCCTCTATCTCTCCCTCTTATATGCACAATTAATAAGAGAAAGATACAAAGAAAAAGAAGACTAGAAAGGAGGCAGAGACTAGAAAGGAGGTAGAGAAGAAGAAGAAGAAGAAGAAGAAGAAAGATGAAGAGCATTTGAAGAGCAATAAATTTAAGTTTTAGAGGTAGGGTTTTTTTAATTTTTATTAAATTTGATTATGATAAAGTTTAATAATTGATTAACAAATCAAGCGCTAATCAATTTTAAATTTATCAAATTTTGATTATATAATAAGCTTAATTAATCAAGATTTAATCAGTTCTTAATTTATCAACTAAATAAATAAAAAAATTAATTAATTCACTACTTTCTTGCATAAATTTGAATCAAATAAAATATGTGTAAATAAATGTGCACATGTGATTATAGTTTTACTAAAGTCTGATTGAACACACACACTTGCCTTTAGATGCCCACAATGACAAAATATATCGAGAGGAAATTGTTTGATGTATTGGATAGGAAATGGCAAAAATATTAGGAGGGAATTTTTTAGAAAATATTTGAATTCAATAGAGAAACTTTAACACTAGGGTTTAGGAATTCAAGGAGGGAAACTAAAAATGTAATAGATTGGCACTGGTGCTATTCTTGGGGAAGCAGATTTAAATTTAGAACAAGGAAGAGTGAAGATAAAAAGGAATTAAAATTAAAATTCCAATTCATTCAAAATTGGGAATATAAGAGAGTGTAATTATAACCCTATAGGGAGAATGGCACTACTACCATGCCGGAAAGATCAAGAAAATTGCCAACACCAATCGCACCGTCGAAGAGGAGAAAGCAAGAGCGACAAAATAGTTGCACCAACCAAGTGTACTTGAAACTCACACTATAAATAGTGCATGTAGGAGTGCGTGCATTACCCAACGGTCTGTACATGTGGCAGGATTGCATAGGCGATTGTCCACGTTCATTCACACGAGTAATAGACACGTGTCACTCATGCATTTGATCGTCATCATTGCCTACCATGTGCACTTAACACCAATGTCATCATGCAACATCACATCTAATTAAGGTGGGATCCCTTTTTTTAAACCCTAAATCATCAAATTAAGCGTCAAGCTCTATGTAAACAGTAGTGTATTTTAATCGATCTTCGTCGCCATGATCTGCTCTCCGTCATCTACAACATTTCATCCCTTCGTGGATGACATCTTGTTGACGAGCAAGTATCCATTTCTCAGTACAATGTTTATTGACTTGCATCATGTCTTCTTCTTCCTTTTCTATATGGACTCATGAGTGAGTTTTCTTCATTATGAAGTCAATATAACACAATATGAAGTCAATATAACACAATATGGGGGTTCCAATTTGTTGGAACTCTTCCCATCGCGTTGTAGTGCATTGAATCCAAGTATGTTGTTGCGTTTGTTTGATTTTGAATGCAACACAACATGATTTACTGGTTTGAAAATGTTGTTTGTTTGCATATAGCATTGTATTTGGGCCAATTTTCCATGTTTGAGTTTGCTTCATTATTGATTCAATACAACGCGATATGGAACATTCTATGTGTTGGATGTCCTCTTATGTAGTGAGTTTTGTTCAAAATCTATCCTTACTGTTCCTTTGAGCCGATTTTATGTGTTGGAGTTTCCTTTAACATGAATTCAATACAACATGTATGTTCGTTTTCTACATATTGTGTTGTAGTGATATTTATCCAAAAAATTTCTTAGTCATTTGAGCCATCCATCTAAATCTTTTAACGCTGCGGACAAAGAAGACGAGGGTCTCCTCATCTAAGGATCCCAAAATAGGGCAAAAATCTCAGAAAGATAGACCAGGGAAGAATATTTCTAACCTTCGCTCAATGAGGACTCGAGGGTACGAGCAGCAAAGCTTCATCTTACATGAGCTGCTAAAGGTGCAGAGGCACATGCAATGTGCCATTCCGAAGCTTCCATTCTAGCACCTTGTTGGATATATTTGTGAAAGGAACTATTATAATGTGCGTTGGCAGGCCTTGGCATTGGGGTGCTTGCATGAGGCTGGATGTAAGACTATATTGGGCCACAACAATTAAGACTCTAATTAACAATATTGGGCCACAAGATCTTGATATGCCATATGCATTTGTGCCCCTCCACAATGGCCAATATCAATGCCACCGCCACAAGACAGTATCCACAAACGCCAAGTGATAGGGAGTGGATCCACCTTGGAGATTCGTCATCCCCTCAGAGGGATCAAGCACAGCAAGAGCACTCCCCTGCACACAACAAGAGCAAGCTTCCCATACCCAACAATAATATTATGCATCAGCCCATTCACTTTTGATGTAATGTTTAATTTTATATTGACAATGTGTAAATTCTTTGTATTAACTACTCTCGATATGTTCAAAATTTTTTCATGCCAAATTTTAACAAGGAATTTTTGTATCTCCATGTTGCAAAAATGATCTCTAAGAGAACTCGCTTTATGGTAATGTCTTAGCATTGAATGTTCATTTCATTCTCCACGGTTCCGAATTCAAGCTATACTAAGTTTTTGTTGTAAAATTTAAGCAAACATGACTATGAGACAGAGATATGGAATAGGGTTCCATATTCAAGATGACGAGGAGAGGGCTTATATTGTGTTGTACTGACTTGCACTATACATGATCTATATTGCACTAATATGGGCTTATATGTAGAATTCAAAGTAACGTATATAATAGCCAATTATGGCTTAATGTTAAAATCTAGACATTTTCCAGGTAGAGGAGCAGGGATGCCCAAGACATGTGGTTGCCATAGAGAGAAAAAAATGCAAAAAGAAGTAACATTTGTACAACATTATGTAGACTAAAGATAACTCTTGAAATTCTATCATAGATGGAAAGGTTACAATCTCAAGGTTTCCACAACCTCTAGGATATGTGGTTCCATACAAACAGAGTAAGTTTTGGAATCTTCACTCCTGCTTCCGATTTAAAATAGAAATCCCTCACGATACACCACTACACATCGATTAGTTCTCTTGTCAAAGAAAGGCCAATGGCCAATGGCTTTCTAGATTTACCCACTAACGAGTCTCGACCTTGTAATTGGATGATAACATCGATGATGGAAGAATGTGTTCCATCATGCATGTCTTGATCCAAGCTTTGCCAGACGCCTCTCCATAGTCGCCATCTTCTATAACGAAATCACATACATAATGTTCGCCTCTCCCAATGAAATACCTGGTCATAAAAACAATCGATGCTTAAAAGTAATGGATGTCACCCTAACAGAATTTGCTACAAACACAAATAAACTTTATGTTTTGATTTCACCTGAATGTAACATATGGTATTTTTACTTTACATTCAATGGCATCTTCTATATAGTTGTCCTCTTTACATCCCATCCCTCCCCCAAACATTGGTTCACCTAATCATTATCAAGGGACCTCACTTGATATGTTAACTTTGTTTGCTTGACACCCTCACATCATGCAAACATATGTGCAAAGGCACTAAATGGTAAAAACCAACTCAAATGGACGTCCTTAGAACCTGTTGTGATGGTTTCATTGTTGCATGCATATCTGTTCTTCTCTTATTCATGTCTGCTACAATGATGTGTGTGTAGAAACAAACCCATTCTTGGCTAGACAATGGTGTTAGTGAGATAGACTCTAGTCTACCAATATTATCATTTGCATTAGCCAAAACATACATGGAATTATAAAAGAATATTTCCTATGCTGCTAAATGGCTAGGTGGGCTATCATATAGTAATGTGTCTATCTCTATATGGAAGACATTAATTCTACACTCTATATTTTGCCACTCCTCCACATTTGATGGATATAAAGCTACAAGAAAAATTTAATGCTTAGCTATATAGCACAAAACAATTAGGCATTGAACATAGAAAACAAAGACTACTTATTGAATCTTACTATTTGTCTTAGATCTTGTACTTTTATCATGGTGATGTAGCATTATGTCCATGTGCATATAAACATGTTGCACACAAGGACCTTGATTGCACCATTTGGCCGTCTACAGAACTCCATGATCGTACCTTTCCAATGCTTGTTAGAATCACCAATGTCTTTTTGTTTTACATTGAAGTTTTGGGTCTCATCGTGATCTAGTTTGACTTCCTAAACCACTGAGGGATCCAACTACCACCATCAACTTCCTTCTTGTTGAAAAGCTCCACATTTTCAATGCCGCAGATGTGTTTTCTCCTAGTGCTCATCTAAAAAGGGAAAAGACAACATTATTACCATTTTGTTGAGCTTAACAATCTAAATGACAAAAATAAAGCTTTAAAGAAATGTTGTGAACCTTGCACTCCATTTTCTTCTAGTCAAGTTGACAAAAAACCCTGTAAGTTTTCACAAATGACATACATCATGGTTAGGAAGATTAACAAACATAACAAAAAAATAGAAATCATGATTAGCAAACATAGCTTAATAAAGTTTACCAGACTATTAAGATGGAATTAAAAAAAGAGGTTGAGAGTAGAAGAAGAAGAGATGAAGCAGATATGGCAGAAATAAGTGATGCTATAAGAGAGGAAAGAAACAAAGAGAACTAAGTTCAAATTGTGGAGAAAGACTTCAATCAGACTAGCTTTCAATTAGTTTGGCCTCTTTTCCTATAATTCCATTTGACATACATTTTGATAGGTAGTATTCAGGCCATATATTAAAGAATAGTTTTCAAAAAAAAACTATAGATGTCTTTTGTAGACCTTTTGAGATGCATAGTATAGTCAATCTTTTTTAGACTATTAATTTCATTTTTGTGATGATAAAGCACTTTTCTATAGAAACTATATTGAAATATGTAAGCTCATACTATTTGGTTGAAATATGTAAGCTCGGGTTATTTGGTTGAGTGTGTGAACACAGCTCATAGGTGCAAGATATTATCTTATGTACTATGGAAAGATAAGAATGCCACATAAGATACTATGGTGAGAGCCATATGAAAGCATGTGTAAAAGGGCTTGCCACATGGCATAATATTAGGCTAGAGGCTATTTATATTGGAAGCCTCTCATTGTATGGTTTACAACACATTTTGCGGTAGAGATTGGCAGAGTTTGCCTATCTTGTCTACTTTGTATTAGTGTCCAATTAGCATCATGGCTTATCTTTATTATTTTGATACTCCTTAAGTATATTCTAATCATGTGATTAGACTAGGATTAGCATATTCTCAAATTCTTAACATGGTATCAAAACAAGTTTTTTTATCTAGGCAAAGATTGGTTTATGTTTATTTTTAGAGTGTTGGTTTATCATGGTTTGTGTGTAAAAAAAGAAATTATAGCACAATCATTATTATAAGGGAGAGAAATATTATGAGATAATGCCTTCAAATGGGTTGTTTAAAGATTGGAGGTCACTTGAAGATCCCCATGGAGTCTACGATGGAGATTTTAGCAACATGAAGGTTTTCGGAGTCTACATCTTCAAAGAGGCTACCAAGAAGTCATTTGTGTCTTAAGAAAGGTTGGTTTTATGGTTTTCTTATGCCATGAAGTACTAGGTTGAGAATAGATGATACTCAATTTGAAGAAGGGAGGCTATATGATGGAATGTGTGATTGCCATGGTTTGGAAAAAAAACATGAAGAGGTGCAATCTTGTCCAAGAAAGGGATAAGTGGTCATGGGTTGAGGATGGAGCCCATTCTTAGCACACCAAAAGGAAGAGGTAGTTCTTTACAATTTTCCTCAAGATGAGCAAATTAGTGTGGAAGCTATTGATGAATTTCATGATGGTATGCACCTATGGTTTCATAAAGGGAAACCTACGAAGACCACCCTTGTGAAGATTTAGCATGCAAAGAGGGAAAGCATGCAAAGAGGATTGCCTTTGATAAGGTTACTACACCTACAAAAATTGACATTCAACAAAGGAGATGCCAAAAACTTTAAAGAAGCTCTGACTACATTTTACAAGTGCATGGTGGAAGCATGGACATCAAGTAGCATAACACATTATATGGTAAGATCCCCAATTTTGTATGTTCTTATGTTGTTTAGACGTTCTTATTGAAAATAACCAATGTGCTATTAGAATTATTCATCTCCTGTTTAGTGTGCCCAAATTGAGTATCAAGGGTGCCCATATTTATCCCGGGGCAGCACCATATTTTTCCCTCTATTTACTCACGGCCCTTTTTTGGTTGTAGGGTTGGCCACCCATTTTCACATGTTTATTACTAGCTACTTGTGAGTCCTTTTTAGAGCAAGTCGGCCAGCTCCTATAGGGGCTATAAAAGCCACAGCCTCACCTATACAGGGACCACCCCTTGCACATGGTTGTTTGTAGATACCTTGATAGGGGCTTCCAAGTCCGAGTCCTCCCTTATAGGAGTAGTTGTTCATCATCATGACCTCACCTATACAGGGACCACCCCTTGCACATGGCTATTTGTATCATTGCTTCTTCATCATTATGCAGATTCATTTCTTTCTCTCTATGCCTATGTCTCATGCTTTCTGCTGTGCACTTTGATATGGTATCAGAGCACCAGGTTGAGGCTCTTCTACAGAAGGTGTTTTGGCATTTTTTTCTGAGAGAAGGATTTTTGCATTTTTTTTATACTGCTAGTTGGTTGCAGAACAGAAGAGGAGGAGGGAGCATTTTGGTTGTCGAGGTTCATTGGTACTTGCTCACTTTGCAGGATGGGAATAGGATGCATGGCAAGTGTACACGTTCATTGGGTACAGGTAGGTCCCAATGGAACAGCACTTTGGAGCATATGATTGACATCAAATTGTGCTTTGGTATGATCAGTTGTGGATGGTTGGTTCCACCTGGACAAGTGACTGGTTGGTTGGAGGCTTGCCAGTTGGGGGTGTTAGGTTTTGGTAGGAGAGATTTCTTGAGCTCAATGGCATAGTTAACACCAAAGAGCTTTTACGGGATGTTGCTATGTGATTGGATGACTCATAGGGGTGTGTGAGTAGTAGTCCCATCACATGAACGGAGAGTTATGGATACAGGTTTTAAAGGTCAGGTGCTGGATTGTCAGCTACAGTGTTGGAGGTATGTTTCTTCCACTTGGAGTGTTAACACGATAGAGAGGCATTCCTGGACTGAGGGATACATGGAGATCCGAAAACCTTCTATCTAGAGATTGGTGCTCAACAAGCTCAGAGTTGGAGGCCTGAGTACTAGCTGATGTAGACATTGTGGGCCTCTACGGTGTCTACAGGGTGTGCTAATAGGGAGACAGTTTAATAGTGTTCTCTAAGGAGCATATTTTTTTCTTGGAGGTAGATAGTTAGATGACATCCTTTTTTGGGATGAAGAGGGAGCACATTGTGTGACAGGTGTGATGATACAGATTGGGTTGGAGATATGGACATCTAGTGGTTTATTTTTTGGATTTTGCTTAACCTCTAGATCGGCAATAGTTTCTTGGATTAAGTGCAAAGGCGGGAGTAGATCTACTTCTCGACTTGATTTGGAGGTTTCCTTTTCCAGCTCTCCTTGGACCAATTTCTCTCCCAAGATCTAAGAGGGGGTGTTAGCATTATTCATCTTCTGGTAGTGTGTCCAAATTGAGTATCAAGGGTGCCCAAATTTATCCTGGGTAGCACCATATTTTTCCTTCTGGTGGTCAGGGCCCTTGGTTGTAGGGTTGGCCACCCATTTTCACATGTTTATCATTAGCTACTCCTAAGTCTTTTTTAGAACAAGTCAGCCAGCTCTTGTAGGGGCTATAAAGGCCAAGCTCTTATCTCATTTGTAGATACCTTGACAGGGGCTTCTAGGCCGGGGGTCCTTCCTTATAGGAGCAGTTGTTCATCATGCCCTCACCTATAGGGACCACCCCTTGCATAGGGATGTTTGTATCATTGCTTCTTCATCATTATGCAGATTCATTTCTTTCTCTGTGTGCCTATGTCTCACGCTTTCCACTACGCACTTTGACATGTGCATATGATATTCACTTTTATTCGAGCACATTTTGGAGCCTCGTGGCCCCTACTTTGCAAATCACGGAAGCTTAGCTATTTGCTTGACCCAAGGCATGGAGCAGTCACATTGGCAAGCTTGTTGTGGGTTTCAGAAGGCTACCTCTCATGGTGGTGGAATCCATGAAGTCAGTGCATTGAGACAATTACTCATGTCATGGCATAGGAGGATTGGAGTTAGGATAGAGTAGAAAGAAGCCAAAGCTAATAGAACACATTCAATTCATGGGGCTTAATGCTTTAAATATTGAAAATTATAAATCAACAATGACTTCAATAAAATTTTGATTTGTTTCAATTTATGCTTCTCTATCTATATGCATCACCTCCCAAGGATACTTTCAAACTTTGACACTAAAAACATGGATATAATAGAGCTAAATCAAAAAAGGCCATACTCCAGAAGTGTCATTGTATTATATAAAAAAGTGATGCTTTTACAACAATGGATAGGATTCTATTGCTACTCCTGATCCTACCTAGCATCCTCTGGTGCGTGAAGCTTTTGCCTCTCTCTAGATGGCTTGGCATCATCTTGCAATCATAGAACTGGTGGAACTCTTGGTCTTTTTAATCTGAGAAGCTTCCTTTTGCCATATTAACTTAACATCTTGGGATCCCTGATTCCACATGTTAATCCATATGTGGTGTAGGCTAAGTAATATTTTCTCCTTAGAGAATACACTTTGGGGCCTCGCCCAAAGGTTTGCACCACTACCTGCTTCTCCAGATGCATGATTTTATCTACATTTCACATGACGAGGTATCTCCTAGGATATCTAGATAATGTTTTGATCGTGCAAATAATGGGAATTTAGCTTTGTCCTTTGAAAACATTTTGTGGAAGATAATGACCTCTGGAAATTTAAGCAGGTTAATGTACTCGCTGAGTGCTGAGTCCTTTCCAAGTCCTCCCACTCATGATCCTGACGCGTACATAAGAAAATCATCCTCATAGACCACCAACTACAAAACAAAGTTATCCATAAGCCAACAAACCAAATGCACTATCTAGCAGCTTCATCACAATATTCAAAATTATTTTAATCATACCTTCTGATTCTCATCTTCAGTAAATCATTTGTCCATAAGTTGATTGATGACTCGGCATCTTGGACAGTTGAAGACTCCTCTTCCCTTTTTAGTCTTTGTTGAACATCTTGAAATTCCTCTTCACTGGAAAGGTTGGCTTCATAGTGACTAGCATCCTTATACATCATTGATAATATGAGGAAAAGTATGATACTCACTGTCCTTGACATTTGAATGCAGTAGAAGATACTTATCCACACTTGGATTGACGAAATCATCTTCTTCTTCAAGATTCTATGCGATGATGGTGAGATAGTAGTCCTCCCTGATGTCAAACAAAGCTTGAATATCTATTAGGAGGACATATTGGTGGTCACCTATTGGAAACATAGGGAGAGATAAGGTTGGAATGTGCCCTATTTCCACTACCACACCAGGCTCCTCGTAAGCAGCTATAACAACTTGGGTGCCTTCTCTTCTAAGGGCATCAATATCAAACCGCTTACCGTAGTTCCCTCTCTGAGGCAAAGTCAATCTCCTTTGAAACCTCCTGAACCTCATCATCTTCTGCTCTTAAAGGTTTCTCTGACCTTTCCTCATCTTCTTATGTTAAACCTTTCTCATCCTCAAGCAACAAATACAAATAGCAAATAAACCCATAGTGGTAGTCAACAAGATGACATTTGCACTTGTGTACTGGGCACTTACGTGTCTTCTTCTTATCCCTTGGCACCTATGAAATATCCCACTTCACCTTATCTCTTGAGGATGTGGAAGAAATATTCTCCAAGATCACTGCATCAATGCGATTCTTATTGGATGTTGGCGAGTGAAGCATGATATCGCGTTGTGCTGAATCAAAATATACACGGTCTACGTTGCACATATATTCATCAGATGCTAGCGATACTACAACTTTTCATTACAACACAAACTATGGGGTTTCTAATTCAAGCTATACTAAGTCTGCGTTGTTAAAATATCAGTAAACACCACTATGAGACAGAGATATGGAAAAGGGTTCCATATTCGAGCTAAAAAGACCTTGTATATTGCAATTCACGATAATGTGATTTGCATTGGATGCTAACTAGGAGAGGCCTTATATCATGTTATATTGACTTGCACTATACAAGGTCTATATTCCACTAATATTTAACAAATGGGCCTCTAAAGTTTATGATACTCAGTTTTCCGTTGTATACAAGGACCATATAGTTTGACATTGCACATGTATGCAACGTAGCCCATCAGAATTAGGCTTCCATATCTACGCTATAACGTATATTGCAAGTCAGTACAACATGATATAGGGTTGATGTTAGCAAGTGAAGCCTTCTATCACATTCTTCTGAATTATAATATACAAGGTCTATATTGAAGAGCAAATATGTAGAGAATACTAAAAAGCGGCTTCTAAGAACGAAAGTATGCACTAGCGATCTCCCATATGGGTTTGAATTTGGGTTATATTGACCTTGTATAATGTAAGTCAGTACAACGCAATTTAGGGTGGACGTTCTCGAGTAAAACCCTACATCGTGTTGTGCTGAAGCTCAAAGTAATTTTTACTAAAAACAAAATTATGGGTCGGATATCTCCCATATTTTTTCGAATTCGAGCTATATTGAACTTGTTTAACTCAAGTCAGTACAACTCGATTTTGGGTGGGCATTCTCGAGTGAAGTCCTACATCGCGTTGTAATGAAACTCAAAATTATTTATCAATTATACATGATTTACATAGGAAAAGAAGGAATGTCCCTCACAATCATACAAAAATTAACATTTTAAGACTGATAGACTTGAGAACTCAACTGAGCTTAAAATCACCTTAGGCTTGGAGATTGTCATAGATGAGTGCCAGAAAGATCAGGAGAATTGCCAACACCGGTCGCACCGTCGGATAGGAGAAAGCAAGAGCGAGAAAATAGTTGCACCGAAAAAAATCCGTGTACTTGAAATGCACACTATAAATAATGAATGTAGGAGTGCGTGCATTACCCAACGGTCTTTACATGTGGCAGGATTGCATTGGCGATTGTCCATGTTCATTCACACGAGTAATAGACATGTGTCACTCTTGCATTTGATCATCATCATTGCCTGCCATGTGCACTTAACGCCAATGTCATCATGCAACATAACATCTAATTAAGGTGGGACCCCTTTTTTAAACCCTAAATCATCAAATTAAGCGTCAAGCTTTGTGTAAACAGTAGTGTATTTTTATTGATCTTCATCGCCTTAATCTGCTCTCTGTCATCTACAACATTTCATCCCTTCATGGACGACATCCTTTAACGAGCAAGTATCCATTTCTCAATACAATATTTATTGACTTGCATCATGTCTTCTTCTTCCTTTTCTATATGGACTCCTAAGTGAGTTTTCTTCATTATGAAGTCAATATAACACAATATGGGGGTTTCAATTTGTTGGAACTCTTTTCATCGCGTTGTAGTGCATTGAATCCAAATATGTTGTTGCGTTTGTTTGATTTTGAATGCAACACAACACGATTTACTGGTTTGAATATATTGTTTGTTTGCATATAGCATTGTATTTGGGCCAATTTTCCATGTTTGAGTTTGCTTCATTTTTTATTCAATATAACATGATATGGAACATTTTACGTGTTGGATGTCCTCTTATCGCGTTGTAGTGAATTTTATCGAATATGTTTTCATTGTTTGTCACTTGACCCTTTTTTGCATGTCAGAGCTCCTTTGTTTGTGAATGTAGTACATGTGATATGGGGGATTCAATGTGTTCTTATCGCGTTGTAGTGATTTTTGTTAAAAATTTATCCTTAGTGGTCCTTTAAGCCTATTTTGCGTGTTGGAGTTCCTTTGATTGTTAATGCAGTACAATGCAATATGGGGGATTCAATGTGTTTGAAGTACTTTTATTGCATTGTAGTGAGTTTTATTAAAAAACTATCCTTCATGGTCCTTTAAGCCTATTTTACATATTAGAGGCCATTTCATTGTTAATGCAGTACAATGCGATATGGGGGAGTCAGTGTGTTTGAAATCCTATTATTGCGTTATAGTGAGTTTTGTTCAAAAATTATCCTTAGTGGTTCTTTAAGCCTATTTTGTGTGTTGGAGTTCCTTTGAATGCGTTATAGTGAGTTTTGTTCAAAAATTATCCTTAGTGGTTCTTTAAGCCTATTTTGCATGTTGGAGTTCCTTTGATTAAGAATGCGCAATGCATTGTTAATGTAAACACCCCATATTGTTAATGCAGGTATTTTGTTCAAATACCTGCGTTCTTCTAGTGATGTGTGCCCGTGTTTCGCGCCGTCAATTCCACATCTCTCACATCATAAATGCAATGTGGGGTATAGACATGAGGTACACGGACTTTATGACAAGCTTCCAAATGTTCTTAAAAGAAAGAATAGAACTTTTACATCTTGAAATTTAGTTTTTATTTATTCTATACACATTTTCTAGAGAGAGAAATTAGAAATTCGTGAATTTCTTACAAGGCCCTATAAATGACCTCGAAAATGTCCTAATGTTTATAGTGATAGGACTTATTGAAAGAGATTTTCTCATAAAGCCATGATTTTTTAAACAATGGCCGATGGTGAAGATCAATGGAGAATCAATGATCAAATGTCATTGTCGACGGTCTACACCATTTAGACAGAATCTAATATGTGGAGAAATGCATGGAGGTTTGTGTGTAGTGTATGGAGATGATTCATACATGTAGGACCCCAAAACATCACTCCAAGAGGTGAGCCGGAAAATAGAAAAAGAAAAAGTTTCGTCTATCTAATGTTGTGCATGACTCTACGTCCCCGAAAATCTACGCAATGCAACATTATCCTCCCAATGTTGTGGGTAGAGCTATAGCCCTCTGATCAAGTGGGGAAGAGTGACATGCGAGCGAGCGTAGTGTAGCTAATGCAATGCATTGTTAATGTAAACACCCCATATTGCCACGTAGGATGGTAATTAAAGCAAGGAGCATACATACAAAGGCAACACTCTCGCCGAGCATGTACATATCCAAGCTTTGAAAAAAAACACACACACACACACACACATATGTATATAAACCTCTTTTTTATTATTGTTTCCCCCTCGATGAAGAAATACAAAAACGGCAGCGCCCAAAAAACCAAGATGGTAGTCCCTCCCGTTCGCTCAATCGTTTGCTCAAGAGCAGCCGACCTCATGAGAAGCCTTCGTATTTAAACAACCATTTGCCTAGGTAGAGAGAGGGGGGCCAGCTCCAAGATTCACTCCGTGTATAAGTCGCCGTGGGCGAGCAGGTATGCTTCCACTCCAGTGAAGCTGAGGGGCACCACCTCCTTAAGCGCCGCAGGGACGTGGGGCTGGTGCTTCTCGGACAGGGCCTCATATTCGAAGGACCAGTGCACCACGCATGTGCCGGGGTGCGCCCCTTCCTTCACCTTCACGGTGTACTTGTAGTGCTTCACCAGGACGCCCAGGAAGCCCCCTTCCACCACCTCCACCTTCAGCTTGAGGGCCTGGTGGTCCACCTCCTCCAGCCTCTCCTTGATGTGCAGCACCACGTGCTCCGGGTGCTTCTCTCGCGCAATGTGCTCAGCGTGGCCTGCGAGGAGCCATGAAAACTGTCATCAGTATTATCTAATTTACAATGATTCAATTCATTATGCAGCTAGCGCGAAGCTGCTCATGCAGCTTATAGCTGCTTATTTAAATAAATCAATTCATTCATCGACCAGCCTGCATGCATACTCTTGTGGAAGTGGATGGTTCTCAGCGAGCCCGGCTGGAAGCCGCTGCCCGCGTACTCCACGCCCGCGATCACCTGCGGCAGAGCCTTGGGCAGGCAGTTATGGGCGTCCTCGAAGGCCCCGCGCCACAGCCTCTTGGCCGACACCTTGCACTCCACCTTGTCGCTGAACACCTCGATCGCCATTGCCGGGAGAGTTAACTAACTGCTGTGCAGGAATATTGCTAATAATTATTAACAATTATTAGCTCAAATTAAACAAGAAAGAGAGAGAGATAGAGAGTTACACGGGGATCCAGCCCACCTGCTTTTATACTGCAAGAGTTGCAACTCCATTCCATTTGTGATATCCACAAAAGTCCTCGTGGACCCCATTCCTTTCCGCCACGGCACCCATGAGCGTCCAATTACAAGAAGAAAAACCCGCAGGGCACGCCACTTCGATTTAAGACTTTCAGCAGCGCCTGCACAATGCTATCGGGATTCGGGATCGATACGATTACTTTTTCTTTTTCTTTTTTTTTGGGGGGGGGGTCTTTGTGGTCGATACGATTACTACTTTTATTATTCAGGCGTACTCTAGGTACCAAGTTCTAGAAGACCATGGAATCACCTACTCTTCTTCTCTCCCATTCCTTTTGCCTTTCAAATCCCAAAAGTTGAACGCTGACCCTCCCTCAACACTAAAGGGCACGGGACACTGGGGAAGCCAAAGATTTGGGATCGAGGGTGGGCAAGTGGGGGGACGCTGGCGGCTTCAATCTGGGCCGTCGGATGTAGTGAACTCCAGGGATAGCGGGTGAACTCGGGCTTCGGCTGAGTTGGCAAAAAAAAAGCTTTTAAAGTAGCCACGCTGGACTGACGTGGCAGGACGCCACGGGGGAAAGCCGTGCATGCAGGGGTACCCGTATACCAGAAAGATCTCAAAGATTTGATTTTGCCCAGGCTTCTCTCTGCGTTTTTCTCTACACGCTTTGCTGCGATTGCAGGCTTGGCTCCGCGACGACGCTGTGCTTTTGCATGGGTGATCTTCTAAGCTAGAATCAAAGGCTCTTCATCAAGCTAGCCATCAAGCTGTAAAGGTTTTTCCTGCTTGTTGGTATTGCAACAAGCACCCAGCAACGCCTTCTAAGGTGTATGGTTCTTCATCAAGCCTGCAACACAATTTTATAGAAGCATGGCACCAAGTGCAAGCCGAGTGCATAGGAGGAAGAAGGCTGCCATAGGAAGCAAAACAGGTGGCAACGAAGGTCAAGCAATGGAGTTTCTAGAGTCTACACAACTTGACAAACGAAGAAGTCCTCGACTAAAGGAAAAGCAAGCATCACCGCAATCGCCCTCCCCACAAAACTTGGATGCTGCATCAGGGGAAATCTTGCCCCCACATAGCCTCAATAAGAGGCCCAAAAAAAAGTTGGAAACCATGCTCATGAAGCCTACAACCTCAATGCAGGAAAACGCGGGCCCATCTAATGTTAAAGGGGAAGGGATGGCTGAGGGGACAGATCAGATTTTGCCATATGCCATTGTACGATTGCCAGATGGGAGGGTTGGGCGCCAATGTCGTGCAAGTGACACTTGCCCCCTTGCTAAATCTTTCATAGAAAAGAGAAAGAGTATGATTGGGCACTTAAAGCTTGCTCATGGGTTAGATGTTGATATTCCCAAGCTGCCACTTGGTCGTCCTCCGAAGAGCAACTTAGTAGCTCGTGCTTTCCCACACCCGTATGCTCAGAGGTGGAAGAGACAGGCATACGAAAGATCGCAAGATAAAGAAAGAAAGTTTCAGATCAATCGACAAAAGTATGAGCATTCTCAATACATGCAGGCTGAGCGCGCATGGGATAACCTTTGTAGTCAGTTCAAGAACAAATCAAAAGAGGACTTCATAGCAAGCTGGGTGAAAGATAAGATGGACAAGTACATGTCAACAGCAGAGGCTCGAGTTGCCAAAATCCAGGCTCGGATAGATGAGAATATCTCCAAAGAGGTAAGCTTTGCTGCATCTAGAAGCTAAAAGGTTTAATTTTGAAGTGTTTTCATCTCATGAAGATGTGTTTTCAACTAAAGGATACCCATCATGTGTGCCCTTCTCGCTCTACTCTCAAGGATGCATTTATTAAATGCTTGCGTTAGGCCTTATGGTTAGTTATGGATGGGCCTGGGGGTGGAGAGCTATCACCAAGGAGTTGGTTTCCCCTTTTTGAGTCTCCTAGATGTACTTAAGAGAAGTTAATGCCCTGATTTTTTTAGGTTCTTTTGTTGTCAACAAAATGTAAGAATGTATGATAGTGGAGTAGCTGGGACGATCTTACAAGGCAAACACACACATAAGACTCTTTGTTTATGAAAGGCATAAGTATCGAACAGTTGGAGCAGAAAGGAAAGGTGCAATGTGCTCAAATATCGTGCGAGTTCTCGCTTGAATGTGGATCAGTGGTGTGCCGTTGCTCACACAATTTCTGCTTCAAGTTTTTGAGCCGTCTTTTACCTTGCCAATCTGCCCAAGAATGGGTTTTAGAGATTTAGCCTACCCAACAGTTGTGCAATGCACGATCTATAAGCTCTACTCCTTAAG
The DNA here is from genome assembly GCF_041138505.1 of Cibotium barometz. Taxonomy (NCBI): domain Eukaryota; kingdom Viridiplantae; phylum Streptophyta; class Polypodiopsida; order Cyatheales; family Cibotiaceae; genus Cibotium; species Cibotium barometz. The sequence goes on from NC_141069.1 coordinate 17,183,040, forward strand.
TCAGAATGTAACGTAGCTTTGTATTCAGGATTGTATCTAGTGGAAAGTGTAGCAACCTTAAAAGAGTGCCACCTGAAGCTCGTTAACTTGTTTTCCATCTTATGAATCATGCTTCTTGAACATGTGTTTTTATCTTATGAAGAATTTACGCTTTCTTATACTGAGAATGATTTGTGTAACTACAATTTATCATTTCTTCAATTCACAAGTCATGACTTTCTTGCAAATATTAGAGCTCATTTGATGTGTTAATTTGACATGTTGTGCAATGTTCTCTTGTGGGCTTATCCATTTCAAAAGGCTGAACTGAGTTGTTGGGCTGCTTTCGTTAATTTGCCTTCTTCTTTCTTCAGCTGGCAGTAGGGCAAGGGGTAGAATGAAAGCCAAATAAAGTGTATCCATAAATTGGGCAAGCTGGACAAAATCCACTGTAAAACAAAGTATGTTTGAGTTGCATGTATGCGTGCGAGTGAGTGTGTGTGTGTGTGTGGGGGGGGGGAGGGGGGGGCGGGGTGGGGGGGGTTGAGTCAAACTTATATGTCAGGAACAACCCAAGTTGCTCCTACACTCTGAGCTTCCATGCCAGTTGCCCCCTTGGTAGCAGATGAAGTCATGATGTGCAATGTGTTTACTCTTGAATTAATTGTTCTTGAATTAGATTACAATTTATATGTATTCTTGGTCATATACACGGTCGAAGTCTATGGCTATTTCCCAAGTTCACATACAACACGCATGGTTTCCTTGCTGCAGGCCAAGTTTATTCACCACATGTCAACTTCACTTCTTACATTTTTGAGATCACTTGGCATGGCTGTATTTGCAGGATTTCGTAACCCATGAGGTTGTTGGGCTTACAACTATGGATGGCTATTATTTATTGCAGGATTTTGGAACCCATGAGGGTGTTGGGCCGTGTGCGGATACAACAAAGAAGCACAACACTAAGAAGAACGTAAGCTTTGTCATATTTTTCATTCATCCCCTCGTTCTGATTCATATCTCTATTTCACTAACATGGCTGCCTTGAAAGTGCCTAGCCATTCTCTCACGGTCTTCCCCTACAATATGTTCAAGTCCTTTCCATTGCCTAATTTCCATGGTCTACTCGCAGCATGCCAAGTTTATTAACCTGATGCAGGTTTACTTGTTGCATGCAGAGTTCACTCACAGCTTGCTAAGTTTATTAACTAGATGCATGTTTTCTTGTTCAATGCAAAGTTCACTCACAGCTTGCCAAGTTCTCTCCCTGCAGCACTAACATGACTCCATAGTTGCATGCAAGGGTTGGTAAGCAAATTGCAATGAATGCACATGCAATGTGTCTACTAGTCATTGCCCAAGTTGACATACACCTCACACCTTTTGTTTGTTGCAGGATTCTGGAACCCATGAGAGTGTTGGACCATGCGCGAATACAAGAAAGAAGGACAACACTCAAAAGAACGTAAGCTTTCCAATATCCTTCACTCATCCCCTCGTTTTGAGTCATGTTTGTGATGTTGAAAGTGCCTAGCGATGCTCATGTGGGCTTCTTGGCATAAGTAAGTATGCGAATTCACGAGTGCAAAGATTGTTTGTAACTATGCATGGATATTATTTGTTGCAGGATTCTGAAACCCATGAGAGTGTTGGGCCATGTGTGGATACAAAAAAGGAGGACAACACTAAAAACAATGTAAGCTTTCAAAGTTTGCTAAGTTCTCTCTCTACATCACTAACATGGCTCCATAGTTGCATGCAAGGGTTGGTGAATAGTTTGCATGCAATCAATGCACGTGTAATGTGTCTACTAGCTCACACCTTGCTAATTTCATTCACATCATGCCAAGTTTATTCACATCATGCCAAGTTTCTTTGCTGCTGCCAAGTTCACATACAACTCACATGCCCTATAGTTTGAGATCATTTGGGCATGCTGCAGGATTCTGGAACACATGAGGGTGTTGGGTCACGTGTGGATACAGAAAAGAACACCACCACTAAGAATGTAAGCCTTCTAATCTTGCTAAGTTCTCTATCTACTTCATTAACATGGCTCCATGGTTGCATGCAACGGTTGGTGAATAGTTTGCATGCAATCAATGCACGTGCAATGTTTCTACTAGCTCACAACATTATCGTCTTCCTTAGTGTCCTCACACTTATCCCTTCCTTGCTAGTTCATTCACATCATGCCAAGTTCATTCACATCATGCCAAGTTTCTTTGGTACTGCCAAGTTCACATACAAATCACTACATGCCCTTTAGTTTGAGAACAACACTAAGAAGAACGTAAGTCTTCTAATCTAACATGGCTTCATAGTTGCATGTAAGGGTCGGTGAACAGTTGGCAATGTGTCTACTAGCCATTGTCCACGACTCACACCTTGCCAAGTTCATTCACATCATGCCAAGTTCATTCACATCATGCCAAGTTTCTTTGCTGATGTCAAGTTCACATACAACTCACTACATGCCCTACAGCTTGAGATCATTTGGACATGCTTCTTGTTTGTTGCAGGATTCTAATTCTGGAACCCATGAGGTTAAGCCATGCGCGAATACAAGAAAGAAGAACAACACTCAAAATAACGTAAGCTTTTCAATCTCCTTCACTTATGCCCTCGTTCCGAGTCATGTTTGTGGTGCAAAGATTGCATACAACTATGCATGGCTATTGCATGGAGGGTGTTGGGCTATGCATGGATACAAAAAAGAACAACACTAAGATTAACGTAAGCTTACATTCTTCTTAGTTTGCTGCCAAGTTTGCTTACATTCAATCTTAGTGTTGTGTAGTTGTTGCATGCAAAGTTTAGTCACAGCTTACCAAGTTTATTAACTTGATGCATGTTTTCTTGTTGCATGCAAAGTTCACTCATAGCTTGTCAAGTTTCTTTGCTGTTGCCAAGTTCACAAGTTCACTCACTACATGCGTGGCCTTTGAGATCATTTGGCCCATGCTTCTTGTTTGCCGCAGGATTTTGATTCCGAAACCCATGAGGTTGGGCCATGCACGAATACAAGAAAGAAGAGTAACACTCAAAATAAGGTAAGATTTCTAATCTCCTTCACTTATCCCCTCGTTTCGAGTCATGTTTGTGGTGCAAAGATTGCATACAACTATGCATGGCTATTACTTGCTGCAGGATTCTGGAACCGGTGAGGGTGTTGGGCCATGTGTGGATATAAAAAAGAAGAATACTAAGAAGAACGTAAGCTTACATTCTTCTTAGTTTGCTGCCAAGTTTGCTTACATTCAATCTTAGTGTTGTCTAGTTGTTGCATGCAAAGTTAAGTCATCACAGCTTACCAAGTTTATTAACTTGATGCATGTTTTCTTGCTGCATGCAAAGTTCACTCATAGCTTGTCAAGTTTCTTTGCTGTTGCCAAGTTCACAAGTTCACTCACTACATGCCCACACTTTGAGATCATTTGGCCCATGCTTCTTGTTTGCTGCAGGATTTTGATTCCGGAACCCATGAGGTTGGGCCATGCACGAATACAAGAAAGAAGAGTAACACTCAAAATAAGGTAAGATTTCTAATCTCCTTCACTTATCCCCTCATTTCGAGTCATGTTTGTGGTGCAAAGATTGCATACAACTATGCATGGCTATTACTTGCTGCAGGATTCTGGAACCGGTGAGGGTGTTGGGCCATGTGTGGATATAAAAAAGAAGAACACTAAGAAGAACGTAAGCTTTCTAATATTTTTCATTCATCTCCTTGCTCTGAGTCACATCATCTTGGTTTCCCACTAGTTTGTTCAAGTCCTTGCCGCTGCCTAACATGGCTCCATACACCTCACACTTTGAGATCGTTTGGGCCATGGCCATCTTCTTGTTTGTTGCAGGATTCCGGAACCCATGAGAGTGTTAGGCCATGCGTGAATACAAGAAAGAAGGACAACACTCAAAAGAACGTAAGAGATTCTAATATCCTTTATGCCGAGTTGTTAAAGCTTTTCATGTTCTTCTACATTGTTGGTTCACTCTTCTCTTTACTTGCATGGGCCCTGTTCTTGTTTGTTGCAGGATTCCGGAGCCCATGAGGGTGTTGGGCCATGCGTGAATACAAGAAAGAAGGACAACACTCAAAAGAACGTAAGAGATTCCAATATCCTTTATGCCGAGTTGTTAAAGCTTTTCATGTTGCTGCCTACATTGTTAGTTCACTCTTCTCTTTACTTGCATGGGCCAGGTAAGTGCAGCTAATTCAACCCTGGAGTTTGTTATGTCCTAAAGGGACTCAATGGGTGAATGCATTGTTTTCTTGCCATTGTGTAGGTGTTTGAGGTTTCAAGGAAAAAGTTGCCTATTAGGACTTCTCGTGCAAAGCAAAGTAGCAATGAAGAAACACCGATTATTGTATCATCGCCGACTTTTTCTGAAGCATACAACAATATGGAATTTATATTCGAGATCTCCAACATGCAGGTTATTGTTACAGAGAAAGGGGAGGGGAGGTTGGTAGCAACAAGGGGCAATGTTGCGAGATCTAGGTAAGAGGCTCTACACGATTGACAGTTTATCAAAACCATGTATTGTCATGATAGTCTCAGCTTGTGTGGTTTGCTGCATTTTTTTTTGTTTGGCTTTTGCCTTGCAGGTTAGCTTCCGGGGCTGACATTGACTTTGTTTCCATGAGATCCAAAACCTTTGTGCGCGTAGATGATAGCTTTTTGAGGGAAATGTTTGTTAATGAGGCATCCACTAGGACCATGACCTTGTTTGGGATGTAAGTGTATCACTTCAAACATTTTAGTGCACTTACATGGATGCACTTTCATTCCCTCCTTGCATGCACAGGTTGATGGAGAACAAGTTGCCATTGGACATTCTTGAGAAGGTGTTTTGGGCTGATTCTTTGTGGTATTCTATGTCACGTAAGTGCGTGGAGAATTTCCTCACCCGCTTCTTCGAGAAAATGGATATGTCAGCCATTCAATTATGTTTCTTTCCCGTTGTATGCAGGTGTGTGTGGTCACTTCATTGGTAAAGAATTTTGGCTATGCTTTTTTACATACCACTTGGCACTCAAATTTGTGCGCTTTTAATGGCTGGCTATTGTGTGCAATAGGAATCATTGGTCCCTCTTTACCCTGTATGTTAACAAGAACGAGGAGGTGCCCCTTTTAAAAGGGAACAAAAGCTATTTGTTATACATGGATTCATTGGGACTAATAAATCCAGAGGAGTGCTTGGATAGTTTGTTCATGTAAATTGAAATTCTCTTCCATGTTGGTTTTGTTCATGTATACTCATACAATGCATGACACATGACATGGTTCTGGTTTGGATTGATTACAGTGCTCTAAAATGCTTGGCACCGCATGTGGCTGATTCAACCCTTCAAGGTGCTTTGTTCAACCCCGAGACAGAGCTGAAACTAAAAATCGTTAAGGTGAAGGTGACGTTGATTTGTTGGTAGTAGCGAGTTGAATTTGTTATGAATGTTCTACATGCTGAATGTTGGTGTTACATGTGCATCATTTGGGGCAGGTACCGCAACAGGACAATAGCACAGATTGTGGCTTCTATGTGATGGCGTTTATGAGATACCTCATTGCCGGTATATTGCAAAACAATGTAGACAAGAATTGGGTAAGTGCTTGCTTCGTGTTACGTCTTTGCTGCTTCAAGAAGAACATGCAAGCTCATTTACGCTTACAGCTTTGCTTTTTTTCAGCTCACAGATCAGTGGTTTCAACATGAAGATGTATGCACGCTTAGGATGGAGCTTCACACATGGTGCATGAGTGTTTTGGAAGAACTGTGACACGTCTACTGTCTTGAGCAGCAGTGACATCCGAGCAGCATGTCTTATTTTGTGGGCAGCGCACTTCTTATGACATGTTTACTTTCTTGAGCAGCAGTGACATAGCAGTGACATCGGAGCAGCATGTTAAGGATGTTATTTTATGGGCAGCGCACTTCTTATGACACGCACAGTAGCATTTTTTACTTTGGAGCGAGAAGCATGTAGATGCAGGACCAGCCATGTGATTTTGGAGCATTTTTTACTTTGGAGCAAGAAGCATGTAGATGCAGGACCAGCCATGTGATTTTGGAGCACTGTAGGAGCGACAACCTCGCACCAGCGATGTGATTTTGGAGCAGTGTAACATGGCTTATCGGTGGGTGGCAAACTTATGACGCGGAGTCCTGCACGAGCGACAAGCATGTAGATGCTTTTTGGAGCAGCAACCTCTATTTTTGGCACCAGCTATGCGATTTTGAAGCGGTGTTTTTGGCTTGTCGTGGGCAACACACTTCTTATGAACATCTTTATAAACATAATTTGGCATCTAAGGATGTTTTGTATCAGCCAATTCACATGAAATACATGATATTTTTTAGCTTCTCAATATAATTTGTTTTGGTTCCGATGTAAATTGTCTATCAACAAATATGCTTCCGTTGGTTCCTTTTTCAACTTTGCTATTTGGTGTTTAGTTTAGTTCCGCAACATGATGGTTCTTGTTGATGCTCTTGTACTAGAAGCTCTTCATGTTGAATTTGAATCAGATTCTCCGCTGCTCTAGATAAGCCCCATATCTTGGCCCAAGTAGCGAGAAGATCGAGTATAATGACACTCCAACATGCATTGTAAGGAGCCAAAGTGCTTCCACGTTTTGGATATGGTCTCTGTTTGTAGATTGTGTGGGACGTGTAAACTCTCAAGCTAGTCCTGGTGCACATAGAGAGAGAGAGAGAGAGAGAGAGATATAGAGAGAGATCTTGCTCTACCGATGCAGCCATAAAAGTATATGATGAGAGAGAGAGAGAGAGAGAGAGAGAGAGAGAGAGATCTTGCTCTACCGATGCAGCCATAAAAGTATATGATCACTTTTTTACCTTCTAATATCAAGCTATTAGTAAAATGATCTTAATCTTTTTATAGTATTGAAAGTGTTCATAATTTGGGTGACAAAAAGATTAACATGTTCATTGCATTCAAACTATAAAGCTTGATTGAGAATTGTGCCTGGCTGGTAGAAAGGCGGCTTACGCACCAGCAATGATGAGGTTTCTCATGACCCTAGACATTGACGGATCTGACCATCCCCTACAATAGCATAACAACTGAACAGTTGGAACTACTACCTCTTGACATGTCAGTCATGAAATGAGTTGATGTGACAGATCAATACAGTGACCATGCGACATAATATGCAGGGAAAGCCACAACACTCATACGCCAAGCATAAAAGTTTCATAGCTGATTATCAAAACTCCCTCTTCCATCCGCCCTCTCCCAACGAGAACCAGGCCTCCCGCTCTTGATCCCACCTGTTGCAAATAAACTGACTTCTGCTGCAGGGTCTTGTGGTACCAAAACCACCAGCTTTTGAAATAACTAATGTCTGTCTGTCAACCCAAGTAAAACTAAGTTCTAACCCACATTGTGTACCCATGCAAAAAGTATATACAGTTTTAAGAGCACACAAAAAAAGAGAGAAGCTCGGACAAGATTGCATGAATCTAGTCTTGCATTACATGCCCAAGGGCTGTATAAATCAGCTATGGTCAAAAAACATAACACAAATTGAGCGTCGTTTTCTTGACTGATCCATAATGAGCAGACACATATGGTTTTTGGAGCAGCAAGTTATATCAAGCTATACTGAACATGAATTCCCTTCACAGAAACAACATACATACAAATTTACAAAACATTGAGTCTCCAGCTGATCCAAAATAAGCATATACATTTGGTTTTTAGAGCAGCAGGTTATACCAAAATTGACAAAAAATCTCCTCACTCGTTCCAAAATGATATAATGTACAAGTTGAATACATCTGCATTATTAATATACAAGCATTATCCTTTGCTCGGATGCAAGGACCTTCTCGAGTACTGAACCATTAGATAAATGCATAGTGAAGTGCCTCTCCTCATCTTCAAGTGACCCATACATACATGAGATGAGTAGTCCCTTTTCAATGCAAAGGTTGTTGTAGAGGTTAACAGCTCGGTTAATAAGAGGAGCCTCTGAACCAACTGGGGCATGTCTACTTGAAAGGGGAAGGAGCGCGTGGCATGTATGGCACGAGTGACTTTGTATAGGATCAACTAGGAGAGTTTTACTACAGCAATGGTGACAAAATATGCGAGGTCTCTTGTCAAACCGCACCCGACTCCTACCACGTTGATGCTTACGTCTCAAGACCCCTGTCATACAAGCACGTTTTGTTGGAGGCGAGCAGGCTATCTCTTGATCACATACGGTTGTAGCTACTTCATGCGGTCTCCCGTGACCAAGCCGAGTAAGCGTAACATGAGCTTGGATTTGTTTGATGGACCCCCTCATTGGCAAATCAATCTCCTTTGGGATAATCAAAGCTGAAATATTATTCTGTGAGATGCTCAATTGCTGGAGTATTGCTTCTTTCAACTTGGTGTCACATGCTGATAGATTCTCTTCCAAAACATGTAGAACCCTTTTCATGTCTTGAATGCAGCAAGCTATCTGCTCATTGATGTTGACAACCTTGCACTCACCACTCTTTATGTTATCTGGCATGTCCTGCTCACTTAGCCCAACATCAATGTCCTCGTCCATTTGACTTAGAGAATGAAGACTATCAAGGACAGGGAAAATGGCATGTAGATGTGGAAAATGATGTTGAATTATTAGGCGGATTCCATAAAGATGCTTACAATCAGATCCCCAACTTGGACAATCGCAATAGTTGGACTGAACACTGACATGATACCATTGCGAAGATGAAGACATACTCAAGATTTTGAATAGCAAAGTGGACTCATCAATCACTTGAAGGGTGGACGAACTAGCCTCAAATCTTCTCAAGATTTCTTCACCTGCTGCTAATCTGGACGTATGACTCTTGCTTGATCCATGAATACTAAAACGTTGAGAATCAGCTGAAAAGTACGTAAAGCTGGTTAGTATCACGACACCTTTTCTTCATGAGTGTCAAGCAACAAAGGGGGGACAAGCCACAAGAGAAAAAAAGAGGTCATTACCTATTTCTTGTTTGTTCTTAAAGAACTCAAGTAGCGTTCCGCCGATGTAAGTGCCCGTTAGAGAATCCCCTGCAATAGCATGTAACAGAACTAGAATTGATCTATTTATCTTTGCATCAAGAAGAGTGTACTTGATGTATTGCCAGAGCCTCTCGACCAAGTTTGTTGTATCCACATTTCCATGTGAAAATAGACGCCCAAACTTTGGCCACCTTCTCCGCCACATGCATGTGGTGGCACACCATCCATTCGAGATGTATCGTTGAACATTGATATACGCTGAATATCTCTGCAAGAGCTCTTGGTATCTCTCTTCAAATGCCTCTTCACTTGCCATTTGCATTAGATTTGACAAGGAACTATACACATCATCTCGCTTCTCTTTTGGAACCTACACAGCCAAAATAAAATGAATATACATACCACCTGATAATGATATGCACAATAGAATGGATCTAGCTTTTAAAAGGTGACTTACTTGCGGTAGGAGGTTCTCTACCCATGCCTTCTTAACATGAAACCAGCATAGCAAGACATGGCATGCAATTTGGTGTCGTCTCCCTTCTTCATCTTGTGTCCAGCAATAGGGGTCTACATCAACAATCTTCATAATGGCTTCCAACTCTTGCTGGTTTTTGTCGATGATAATAGCCGTCGGACGAACTCCATGCAACCTTGTGAAGATCATCTTGAAGGTCAACTCCAAGGCTACACTTTCTTGGTTAGTGCCGATGTCATTAGTGCATAGCATGAGCCATATTGGAATACCCATGCCATTTTGGTTGGGCAAAACTGCAGCATACAGGGGCAAACCAAAGACATTTGTCTTGAATGTGCTATCTACTGCCCAAGTGTTGTGTCGTGAGAAACGAAGAGCAATTTGTAGCATCCACTCATCTTGAATGATGAGGACAAAGGGTCGTTTACTTTCATCAGAGGCTTGTGGGTTATAAGGTTGAACATAAAGAACCTACAAAGAAATCATGATGAATAAAGAGGCAAGAATAGGGGAAAGAGCTTCAAACATAAAGAACGTTGGCTGTAAGGTTGAACATAAAGAACCTTGTTCTGTTCTTGCAAACGAAGAGCCTCTCCAAACATCGCAGCCCAATCATTGTTTGTACATCTTCCTACAAGGATAGAGAGGCAGATTAGAAGTATAAAACAACCAAAAGTTACAAGGAGAATTGTTGGTAAAGCAAAGCAAAGTACCTTGTGTGCGCATTTGATATGACATCATTTGCACCTCTTTTGGTATCATGAAGAAGCGAAAGATTACACGATCTAATGGCAAGGCATTCTGTATGTGAAATCTTTCTTTTGATGTAGACATTTTTGCCACATGACGACATGTCCCTACGTCGAACAAGTCATCCATGCAACAAGCAATCACATGTGGGTGCACGGGCAAGTAATAGAGGTCAACACGTGAGCCTGGTATATGTCCCTCGTGAACATCATGAAATAGCATGGTCACCTTCTCTGTGTCATGAGAGTGCTGCAAGACCACCTTAAAGGGACACCCACACCTCTTGGACCTCCGCAATCTTCTCTTGTTAGCACCTCTCCGAGCAATACTTCCTGCCCTATGGCACATGTACTCTTGCACCCACTTGGATGGTCCATGCTTCTTTGTGGATCGAAGTAATACTAGCTTTGTTTGGTGCTTGATCATGATGTTGGTCAACTCTTGATTGACTTGAGACTTAGTTGTGACAATTGTTGATGCTGGAGCTATGGTCTTTTTGCTCGTAGGGGTCTGTTCCCCGACCTCAGTAAGCAGGCAGCCGCAAGCGATAATCCTATCTTTCACATAGTCAAGAGAAATTCCATGCCTCCTCTTGTCGGTGCACCATTCTACCTTGATTGCATTGATAGTGGCATTCACACCATGATGAACACCATGCTCAAGAGGACGATGGGCTGCCATGACAATACGCTCCCAATCTTCAATGTATGCTATTTTCAATCCTGTTGATTTCGAACATAGGCAAAGGTGAAGCGGGCTGAAACAAAGCTCTTCTCTTATTCTTTTCCACCTCTTCAAATCCAACAAGTCTCTTGCATCGTGTGCTTTTAATGTTGGAAGCGTCACTGTGAGAGCTCCTCTAAGATCTTTCTCCATTAAGGAGAAGCTCTTCTCATCGAAAGAGAAAAAAAAGCTTGATGTATATGTAAATGGATCCAATGCCCCCCATGAATCAAGCCTAGGTGTACTCCATGAACTTGGAAAAACACCCTCATTATCATCTTGGAAGAGGTCACATACATCTGCGTCGTCACTTGATGTAGTGTCACTACTTGTTGTATTATCTAAATACTCATCCAATATGAACTGATTTGTGTCATTGGATGCATTCCAATCAGCCTCATTTGATGCATTCCAATTAGCCTGCCATGGCACCGCGAAGTCACTTGTGTCACTCGTTGGATTCCAATCAACCTGCTATTGAAGTCCAAGTTAGATAGGCAGAGAGAGGTAGGACATGTTCTTAAAACAAGTTTTTGCATCGTTTGCTAATTTTATTATGGCTATGAAAACAATGTAGGGCACTAGGAAGGGCAAACCTTTCTATAACTAATGCCACTTCAAAGGTAATGTCACCCTCCGCTCTACGAATGTCCACAAAGCCAATGACAAGCTATGGGGGGTCTGCTAGTCCTAGAAGTAATCAAACATTGGATGATGAATGAAGCGCTACGGCTAGAAGTATCCCCTACAAGGCTTTGCTCAAGACACAGTGTTGCAATCAATGTATGCATTTTTCCCTCCATGAGCGCTTCTTTCTTATCTGTTCTCGCAAAGATGAGGTGGTCTCTGTTTTAGATGGCTTGATTGACCCATGTTTTCAATATTCATGGAGCATCCATTTAGCTTCAATGCAAAAACCTCTTCAAAGAGAGAGAGAGAAAAGCTGATTTCAAGTGGCAAAATTGTGTGTGTGTGTGTGCGTGCATGCGCGCACGCATGCGTGGTTTAAATCCAGTGTGTGTGTGCATGGTTTAAATCCAAAATCAACCTAAGTAAGGGGCTCTTCACATAGAGAGAGAGAGAGAGAGAGAGAGAGAGAGAGAGAGAGAGCCTGTTGATTGGCAAGTGTGAGTTTTTGTGTGTGTGTGTGTGTACCTGGTTTAAATCTGGAATCAATCTGAGTGATTCCTGAGAAGAGCTTTCCATAGCCGTGGTGATTTTACAGAACACATGCAACACATGCTCTACGACGTCATCATACAAATTTGAAATTCTGCCCTTTTGCAAGCCACGCTGGAGAAGCCTGCCCTCCACGTCAAGCCAACGTGGCTATTGAGTTTATTTTAAATTTCGATTTGGGGCGCCAGCTCAGCCGAAACCCGAGTTCACCAGTTGCTACCCGAGTTCACTGCATCCGACGGCCCAGATTGAAGCCGCCAGCGTCCCCCCACTTTCCCACCCTCGATCCCAAATCTTTGGCTTCCCCAGTGTCCCGTGCCCTTTAGTGTTGAGGCTGACCCTCCCCCTGCCATAGCTACCCTTGTACTCGACCGATATATATTATAATTCCTTCTTTTTAAACCAATATAGATATGTATTAATATACCAAAAGGCAGTTACATCTCAAATAACAACTTGACAACCCTCAAACCCCATTCAACATGTTACAAATCATATCCCATCTCCCATCTTCAAATACAAAAAGAAGAGTTTTCCAAGGAAGTCAAAAACCCCAGCTGAATGCATGCTTCCATCAGAGCCTCAGTAATACATCCTTTGGATGACTGATCCTCAAAAACATCCCCCTTCCTTGACCATACTTTGACCACAGGTCTTGCACATGTTGGATTTTCAATGAAGGCTACATAAGTATATTTGATTTGTTTCACTTTCCTATACCATCTTCTGGTCCTTGGGGACCTAAACGTGACTGGTCTCTGCACCTTGGCTTCTGCACAGAGATGACCTGAATACACATCAACAAGGATAGGCTCAGCCTAGTATGCTTGAAGGGATCCTCTTCCAAGTAGTGTCAAGACATGGCAGCGTGCAAAACATGAATAATCTGTAACATCCCTTCTTTATTCAGTTTATTGACTAAAAGTATAAACCAACACATATGTACACATTTATACATCAAACCGGTAGTATCCAACCTTGTATCACCTGTTTTCTAAAATAAGATACAATTTTTGGTATTCCATATTTCCCACAAACAATAGAATCTAATTATGTTAAAAATATCATCCACAATCTCCTCATTGTTTTTCCATCTCGCTAATACCTAGTCCCCCCAGTAAGCCTGCACACCAATACAGTTATAATACCAATCTACTAACTCTGGTCCAAGTGCTTCTGATAGTAGGGCAATCCTAAAAGGCATGTTTTTCGTCTTCCAAAGCTGTTTTGCATCTAGGTCAACACCCATTAGTGAAGTTCCTTTACACCAGTTTACTCCCCAGAGGAAGGGCACCCATACAAACCCTCAAAGAAAGATTTGATCTTTAGTAGAAATTTCCAGTTTCTAGATCATTTTCCATCTTTTCCTCCAAGTGTTGGGCCCCAAACTTGTTCTCCAAATCCTATTACAATACATCACATTCTCCTCAGTCCTTCTTAAATCCCTATACAAGTCTTTAGTAGTCCCTTTATCCAATTTAGCCCCATTATACCATACCCAGTCGTTTAGCCAATAGGACTCATCAAAAGCAGTAGAACACCAGCTTTTCTGGACCTCATCCAACACTACTCTAACCAAACGTCCCTCCCTGGAATTTAGATCAAACTCCTCAACTATTTGACCAAGGTCCTTCCATCCCAGTAAGGCCCTATCCCAGTAGGAGCCCAGTAGTCAGACAAACTCTTGAGACCTTTGTTGTTCAAGCTTTTAGCTGTTTTAGGATCCTCCCCAGAGCTAGGGGAGGGCTAAACTTATGTGACCACCAAACACCCAAGCCTTGTAAAGAATTCCCTGTGACTCTAGCACAGCCATCCCAGAGCATTAACTCCAATATCTCTTTTCAGTTGGTACACAGCCTTTTGGCCAGAGAAGAGCTTGTAACCTTCAGAGGAGCATAAGAGAATATCTTATCTTTCCAGTCCTCCAGATCATGCCATTAACCTTCATAATATACCCCAGCATTTTCAACTAATTCTCTCATCGTTTTTGTCCACACTTTCTCCTAATGCAGACAGTTAGGGAGCAATAGTGCCATCCTTGCCTTAGTGTGAGAGGGCAAATGTAGAATGCCAAACCCGCCCTCCTCTTTGGGAACAGACAATCTGTCCCAAGCCACCAGGCTAAAGTCTTCTTATTAGAATTACCATTTCTCCATAAGAATTGTCTTATGGGTTTAATTATCCTCTGCAATGTTCTTTGCCAAAGGGCACAAAAACATAATGTAAGAAATTTAGTACTGCATTGCATAAGGTCGCTCTATCATGGAAAGAAACTCTGATTCCTTCCCATTTCTTCAATTTCAAATTAAACCTGTCCAAGGCCTAGTCTGTAAGTTGTTTGTTGGTCACATCTACACCAAAAGGGACCCCTAAATGTCTGACCATTTGACCTCTTTTAATAACTTCACAGCCCCATCTCTCTAGATCAAAATCATTGTCCTCAGACAAACTTATAATTTGGATTTGTGTATATTGCATTTAGAACTTGATGCATCAGCAAAGTCTTGAATGATGCTAAATGCAAGTCTCATATTATCATTTTCAACTTGTTAGAAAAGGAGAGAGTCATCAGCAAAGCATTGAATTACCAAACTGTTCCCCATTGCTTAGCTTCAACCCAGTAACATTCCCTTCAATAGTGGCATCTCCAATGCTATGAACAGGGGATGGGAAGCAATGGCAAAGAGCACGGGGGCAAGAGGGCAACCTTGTCTGACTGGTCTGTTTATATCAAATCCCCCAACAATTATGCCATTCAAAAGAATTTTAGAATGAGCTCCAAATGTAAGGGTATAGATGCAAGTTTCCATCCTCATGCCAAAGCCAAGTTTTTCCATAACCCTAGCTACAAAGGCCCAATGTATTCTGTTGTCATAGGATTTCTCTAAGTCCAGCTACATAAGGATGCATTTCTGATTAGTCCTCTGAGCCAAATCTCTGCCCAACATTGTAGCATATATGTTATCATATATAGATCTGTCTTTTATAAATCCATATTGTCTTTTAGAGACAATCCTCTGCAACACAGGGGTAATCCTCATAGCAATTACCTTAGCCAAGATCTTATAGATGATAGTGACTAGAGTGATGGGTCTCCAATGATTAATCCTTTCACAGGCTGCTTGCTTAGGAATGAGCGTTATCAGCCCCTCCTTAAGATCTCCAATGATTAATCCTTTCACAGGTTGCTTGCTTAGGAATGAGCGTTATCAGCCCCTCCTTAAGATCTTTATCCAAGTTTCCTATTCTAAAAGCATCTCTACATACTCTCCCAACCAAATCCTTTAGAGAAGGCCTGAAAGCTATGAAAAATTCTACAGACAACCCATCCCATCCAGGTGACTTTTCCTTTCCCAATTTGTTTAAGGTGTCCCAGCATTCATCCACTTCAATATCTCTTTCTAGCCATCTAGCTTTGTCAGTGTCTATGCTATTACTTATTAATTCAAGCAACTTACTCTCAGCTTTAAAGCTTTTGGTAGACCAGTCCTCTTTCATGCTAGGAGTAGCTCTTAAAAAGTTCACCCACTTTTCAGCAATCAATTCTATACCCTCCATCTCTTGGCCATTCTCATCCACAATTCTCCCCATCACCTCCTTCTGCCTTTCGAGGAGAAACACTAGCACCACCATGGGCTAGAACCCCAAGTGTGGCTCGACCAACACCTTCCATACGAACAACTGCTAAAGGACCAGTCTTTCCAACGATTGATCCTACGAGGAGACCCGGGGCTATTAGAGAATCTAGGGGAGAAGAAAGACCACGAGCAAGTGGATATGTACCTCCAAGAGAACCCCATAGACCAAGTGAACTGACATTTGAAGAGCCTAGATTTAGAGGCTGAGACTCATATACGAGACATGATGATGAATATTCTAGAAAAGTGAGACCATCTACACTGCAAAAGCTTGTCAAGAAGTATGACGGATCCGGTGACCCATATGACCATATAACAGCTTTTAAGCAAGCTATACATGCAGAGCAAGTCACGGATATGCATACACAAATCGAAGGATTTGGCTTGACGCTAGAGAGTAAGTCTTTATCATGGTTTTAGACTTTAGAGCCTGAGGCAAAGCGATCTTTCGATGGGCTGGAAAAGAGCTTTATAGCTGCGTTTTCAAAAATGGAAATTAAGCACAATGCGGTAGCTCAAATTTATGCCTTTAAGCAAAAAGATCAAGAATCGGTGCGAGATTGCATAAATAGGCTAAAGCAGTACATCAATCGATGCCCTGATGATGGGAAGCCAAGCCAAGGAAGATTAATTTCTATCTTCCTGGAAGGCTTACGAAACAAGACGCTTCACGCTCACTTGTGCAAGAGTCACCGGAAGTTCCGCAAACAGAAAGTCAAGGAAAAGAGACAACAACAACAAAAAGAAAGAGAAGATGTGGATAAAGAGGACTTTATTCCACCTCCAACCTTTGTAGGTAAGAACGAGTACTATCGTAGATTTATCTACATGTACGCTGAAATAGCACGGCCATTGTACGCACTCCTTGTTGTATTTGAATGGACAGAGGATTGTGAAGAAGCCTTTGAGAAGCTGAAGAAAGCATTAGTGACGGCACCTATTCTCAGGCCGCGGGATTGGGATAATTTATTCCACGTACATATAGATGCTTCGCCTTTTGCAATTGGTTGTATTTTAGCTCAACCAGGCACGAGAACAAAATGGACTTTCCAATCTCATATGATGATCCCATTTTTACACTAATGTAATGTGCCCAATACATAATGCGTATAGCATTCATTCTTATGCTCATTCCCAAATGCAACTCTGACTGTGAATAATCTTGATTTTGAGTGAGATTTACAGGCATTAACCAAGGGTTAAATGCAAAATGATGATTTTCACAAATTTATCAGCATAGTTTTACCAAAACTTACATTAAATCAAGGGTAACCAATTTGTACGAGGAATGGTTGGAGTATTAAACCAACTCCGAATTGCAATATGAAGTTATAGGGATCTGTATCAGATACCTAATGGTTAATTTAAACCCTTAATTGCACCAAAATATAGTGATTAGCATTGATTAATCCACTGATTAGCAAATTAATCCACTATTTTGTGTGCAGAAAACAGAGTATGTGGGGAGTCCAGATCTGGTGCCTTAGACTTCAAATGAGCTTAAATGCTTCCAAGGCCATCAATAGCAATGAGTCTAGTAGAGGATTAAGCCAAGAAACACAAGATTTGACCAAATATTGAAAGCTTAATCTCTGTTTTACCAAAGTCACCGCTCTGCAGATTTCATGAAGAGCTTGGATCTCACTGTAGACTTGATGAAATTGAATTCTGACTTCACCAGCTTGTAGAGCATGCTTGAAAACCCCTGGAGCTATGAGGAATTAGACCAATTTGATTTGGAGCAGCTGCAATGTCAAATTTTCTAAGAAAAAACACGCCTGCAAATCGGGCTGTCCCCGCCGGCATTCTGCACTGATTTGCTTCAATTCCTTTGAGGTGAGTGTAGCCCCTTGAGTCTAGTTTGAGTACCTAAAAGGGCTTGGGCTAATTTGATGTTTGCAAGGAGAGGGATCTCCTCAACTGGCTGGGGGTACAGAGGTGAGTTGAAAAATAACTAAAAATTTAATTAATTCCTAATTATCTACTAATCCTAATTAATTAGATAATGGGCTCATAAACCTAATGGATTCTAGGCATGGCTCTGATACCATGTTGAAATTAGAGCAATGTGATGAGCTATGGTGGATCAAATACTAGAATTAACATCATT
Source organism: Cibotium barometz (assembly GCF_041138505.1). Lineage (NCBI taxonomy): Eukaryota > Viridiplantae > Streptophyta > Polypodiopsida > Cyatheales > Cibotiaceae > Cibotium > Cibotium barometz. The sequence goes on from NC_141069.1 coordinate 17,200,916, forward strand.
AATAAATTGATTAGCAAATAATTAAGATGTAATTTAAGACGTAATTAGTGAGTAATTAGCAACAAATAACTTAATGTAGGAATGGATAATCAAAAACTAGCAAATTCTCATTAGGCCAATGCCTCAATTTATAGATTTTACATATCCAAGCATCTAATCCCACTAATTTCTCCTTGATTCACTCCACCTCTCCGAGAATATCTTTACCTCTTTTACTTGATTCTCTCCACCTCTTCACTTTTCCCAAGATATCTCCCAGAATATCTCCACACTTCCTGAATCTTCTCATGCTACCCTTTATTCTCTCCCAGTAGATTCTTCTCACCTTTTCACAGGTTCTTTCACATTTACACATCCTCTTTTACAGTCTCTAACCAAGGGCTTATTCCCGCACACACCCTATTCACTTGTATTTTCAACAAAAGCCCATAAGATAGACTTAGGCTTTGGCCAAAACAATGTGCTTAGATGGGTTTAATTTTTGGATTGTACGAGCCAAATCTTTATACTATTGTATCAAGCAATCAAATGCCTCTAAACTTACTATCATTTGATTATCTCTTTTGTCAATATTTGCCATTCAAATGCCTCTAAACTTACTATCATTTGATTATCTCTTTTGTCAATATTTGCCATTCGATTGCAACGAAGATGTGTTCGTTTTTTATTGAAGATATTACGTTGTCAAGGTGTAAGGGTATGAATATTATAATTTAATTTGGATAGACTCAATTATCTCAACAGTGAAAATCTTTTATACATCATATTCAATAAATTTGATGAAACTTAGCATTGACAATATACTCGCTCTTTTATTTTTTTGGTTGAACTTCTGAGGTATTGGAGCGTTTGTCTATGAAGGTTAAAGACCATCCATATCATGGATGAATTTATGTTGTTGGCACATAATATATTTTTTTAAAATTTTGAATGTCCATTAACCATACATTTTGTTTTCAACAGGATATGTTGAAGCATATAGCTTTGATTTCAAGTGTACAGAAAACTTACTATTGAGGTGGCACCAATCATTGGTGACTCATGTACCTAGAAGCAAAAGAGTTCCACCACCCCCAGATACAATAAGGAAACAAAGAAGAGTATTGATACTTGAACTCAATGGTGTTTTACTTAAGACCATTGAGATGCAACATGGTGATGTATGTCCAGACTGGGCCAAACATATGCATCTTGTGGAAGAGAATACAAGTGTTTGGCATTTGATTCGCAAAGATGCATTCACTTTCCTTGATTTTTGTATGCAATGGTTTGAGGTATGGATCTGGAGTACTAATGGACTACAAAGGACTCAACGCATTCTTGATTTGTGCTTTCCTCGACACCATCAAAAGTTTAAGGTCGTAGAGCAGGGCAGGCAGCATGTCAAAAGACGAATCTTCTAATTGGATATCGATTTGTATACCACAAAAACTTGGATGTAGCATGGAGAATTTTTCATGACCTGGATGGAAATAACACGCTAATTTTTTTATGATACCCTCGACAATATAATGTGGAATATGCCCGGAACCTACTTGATTTTTCCAAAGATGTGGAATCAAAATATAGAGGAGCTTCAAAGTTTTTTAGAGACAACAATCAACGCATGGTTACTTGGTTGGATTTATGCAAAGAACAAACGGGAGTATACTTGCAACACTTTAGTAAATGAAGCAGCTTATGATAGAGAAACTTTGTATGTATTGGAGCAATACATGAGAAAACGCTATGTTTGAGATACAATTTGTACTCAATTTTTATCTTGACAAAGTGTCTATTATCTATGAAGGGTTTTTGTCTTCGGATGAATTGTAAACTTGAATGTAACAATCTCATTGAAATTTGATTGCTTTTGGTGTTTCTAAACACCATACTCTTTGGAGATCCCTCAATTCTAAGGTTCCTTTTCCAAGTGTTCTTTGGCATTATTATCCCATGTTTTTACTTCAATGTCCCTCAAATTTGAGCATATATATCATGATTTATAATCTTGATATAGTGTCTAAGATGGGTTTTTATCTGTGGATCAATCGTAAACTTAGCACATTGTTACTGTCATTGAGATTTACTTTTTGTTTTGTTGTTTCTAACACCACACCCTTTAGAGATCTCTCATTCCTAAGGTTCCTTTTTAAGTGATATTTAGAATTATTTTGGCAAATTAAATAAAGCCCATGTTTTTACTTCAATGTCTCAAAGTGGAGATAGTATTTAACATTATCTTCTTCATATGAAAGGTGTATAATCTCAATTAAATTTAGTGTCATGTTTCCCTTGTCCTTCCAATATTGTTGCATTGATGTATGTATCTATACAACTACAAACAAATATGCCAAATAGTTGTGTCAAGATATAATCTAATGGCACAAAGAGTGCACCAACAAATAGATGTTAGCTCAAACTACACAAAAATACCAAGTTTCCAACCAATCCTATAAGAAATGGGACTCGAATAATTCCCAAAATTCCTAAATTTGTCTTTGTGTGAGTGCCCTCTAGATTACTACACCAGCCCCATCATGCTTCCCCTTCCCATGAACTACTGAAACCAAGATTAATCCACTCCATCTCTAGACTATAAGTTTGTAATATCTTGCAAACAAAGTAAAGAGTTCTCTTTACTTTAAATTTTGATATCTAGCATGGCTAAACCACACCCGATGTCACTTCAATTTAGTCCCTTGATCTTATATAGCGACCTATCATGTTGGAGAAAGCATTCTTGGAAAAATAGCATATCTTGTACCTTACCTTGTGATACATAGAAATGGATAGTCTTATTCACATCACCTAATGCCAGTTAGTAATATGAAATGTGAACCAATATAGTGATTTGGTTTGAGTACTAGTATATTGATTATATCTCATTTTGCACTTTAAACAAATAATTTTCCATGAAGTCAATGACCAAGACCATCGTATCACTTGGAAACCTTGATAGACATTCCCTAAATTATTGAGCGTGTCACCTATAGAAGAAGTTATGATTGATAAAGCTATTAAATTGTGCTTTGAACAAGGAAAGTAGATCCATCCATGCATGCCAACTTTTACACTATAAGATCCTTCCTTTTCTTGTTATTCCCCTCCTTATCAACTTTGCCAGTCTCGATGTCCTCAAAAACGTTGACAAAGACCTTTAAATACTTTTCTCATTCTCTTGTAGACATAACACCATCCTTTAAACACCACACTAGCCACACTTTCCCATCAAACATTTATGTGCATGAAACATAGATGTAATGTGCTTGGGACAATATGGATTCCCAAGTTTTTATGACACTCTTATATGCATATTCAACAATTGTTGAACCAAGTAACCCTAATAAGTATATGTGCATGCTAGCCCATGGAACCCAAAGAATTGTTGTCACATTTAATTGACTGCATCCTTGAGAAACATCATATGCACATGTGCAACATAGCAACAAATGTACTGAAATCTCAACTTGCACACAAAATATAGCTTTAGGCCCCCAAAACATTATACAACGATCTCTAACTCTAGATAGCACTCTTGGAATGTTGTATTAACTTACCAAAACAATAGGAAGCATGATGAAGGAAAATTTGTATAAAGCTTCGAAGTAGTTAAAATCATTGTGGCCAATGAAGCACTGTAATATACTGCTTTAAATCAATTAAAGTACTAACAACCAATGAAGCATTGTTAAAATAAATGACAACCAATCAAGCACTTAGAAGCTATAGAGTGCCTTAAATTAATTAAAAGCACAATGAAGCACTTACAAGAAATATACTGCTTTAAAGTAGTTAAAATCATTAAGAACTAATGAATACTGCTTTACAATAATTCAAAGCACTCATAACAAGTGAATATTTCTTTAAAGTGTTAAAAGCATTTATAACTATAATGAATACTACTTTAAAGTAACCAATGGACTCCATTGATAACTAACCAGTGAATATTGCTTTAAAGGAGATAAAAGCATTGATAACTAATAAATATTGCTTTAAAGTAGTTAAAAGCACTTACACCAAATACTACTTTAAAGTAGTGACAACTAGTGAAACAGCGCAAAGCACTTAAAAGTAATATACTGCTTCCTTTAAACTAGCTGAAAGTTCTAATAACTAGTGAATATTAATATAATAAAAGCATTAACTAGTAAATATAAATACTACTTTAAAGTAGTTAAAAGCATTGATAACCAATAAGTACTACTTATAAGTAGTTAAAACACTGACCAATGAAACACTATAAAGCACTTAAAATTAATATACTTCATATACTAATGAAAACACTGACAGCAACCAATGAAACATTGTCAATCACTTAAAAGTAATACACTACTATAAAGAAGTTTAAAGTTCACACAACTAATGAAGCAATTGAAAGCGCTTTAAATCTGTGTGAACTCCTTTAAAAAGTAGTGAACCACTATAAAGCACACAAAAGCACTTAAACATTATGATGTGCAAACTGCTTTCAAGCTGCTTTAAAAAACATTCAAATAGCAAGGAAACACATTTGTAATACTTTGAAGCACTAGGAAAAGTGAAGCACTATAAAATAAAACACAAAAAAGCAGAGAGACTTGAACATCTTTCTTGTTTGGAGAGACTCGTGTCTCTGACGCCTAAAAGGAAAACACAAGGCCCCTAACCTCATGTGTGATTTTGCTAGTACATGGTTGTCTTTGACATGTGGATAAGGGAAATATTCCATCCTTTTCAAAAAGGATAGATGGGATTTTGCTGAATAAAAGTTTCTTTGATAAGAATCCCTAATACCTTTGCAGCCTTAGCAACATTGAGATCTTCTCTTTTATTACCAACTAGCATCATGATAACTAATCTCTTCAAGAAGAGCTCATTCGATGGACCATTAAATCTTCACTTGTGTTAAAGTGTTGCGAATGTTTTGTTTGATGCATGTGAAAGAGTGTGTGCATTTATGTGTGGTGCATGCATAAGATTGTGTATGTGTGTGTGTGGCATATCTTTATAAAATCTATGTAAACTATTATAAAATCCCAATTCTTAATATTCTTCATTTGTCCTTCAAGACAACGTACAAAATTCTTTCCTATGAAAAGAAATGTAAGCAAATTATTTGAGAGTAGAGAGAAGGGCAAGACCACCCGCTATAAACATTGGCGGCGGCGGCAGACAAAATAGCTAATATTTCCTGAAAACGAGAAAAATTTGGCATATTTCAAAGAGTCCATAAAAAAGGTTCACTTTTTACCTCTTTTTAAAAAGAGGTCTACGCATGCGTATAACATTGCCAAAAGGACTTGGTTTTGCTTACTTTCTGAGATTATAATTGAAAATCTAATAATAAGTTTTCAAAAAACATGCCAAAATAGAGACAATGTTTATTATTGCCATCTTCAATCCAAAAAGAAATTGATACAACTATAAAAAGAAGCTATTTGCTAAACATATAGCTTATGGAATTGTTATGGTTCCTCATAATCATTGCTATGTATACCAACACCATCACTAGTTGATGTGCCTTTCCCTGAGAAGGTAGATGAGACATCCTCTTCATTTTTTCTTCTATGTGTACACTTGAAGCTTAGACTCCTTGGGTCATCTGCCATGTTAATATGATTGAGGATGTGCTATAGAGTGCAACTATAAAAAGCTATCTATTTATATAAATATATTACAAAAGTGTTATCTTGATATAGTTATTATATTTATTACAAAATCTTATTTTTGCTCTTGGTGAGAATAGCATTAAAATCCATTTTGAAGCTCTTGAGTATCATAATTTCTTAATTGATAATATTATGTATAGATTAATTTTAAAATATCATGAATAATCTATTTCAAAGTTATCTAATTTTAAAAAATAATTGCCCAATAATTTTTAAAGAAGATGTGTCCTTAATGTGACAAAAAGGGGTTAAGATGGTAATTTTAGTTATTAAATGAGTTTAGAAAGCATGAAAAAACTCTCTTTAAGAAACAAAAAATTATACTTTCCAAAATACTTTTTTGTAAAATATTAGGCAGGGATTTGGGTTCGAATCCTATTGGTTACTACACATGGTAAGGATCTTTTAGCTACAGAATTTGCAGCCAACTTAATGCAAAGTAACAACTTCTCAACAAACTAAGAGTTGATGTTTTGCAACAATTTGATACAAAACATCTTTTATGAAAAAATGATATTTTGCATCAAGTTGATGCAAAACATAAACTTTATATGTAAAACATCAAGTTTCTATGCAAGAGATCAACTTTTTTGCAAAACTCAATGTTTTGCATCAATGTTATGAAAAACATTAACTTTTCCACAAAAGATGTTTTGCATCATTAATGCAAAACATCAAGTTTTATGGAAAAGTTACTCTTTTTGCATCACCTTGATGCAAAACATCAACTTTTCCATAAAGCTTGATGTTTTGCATCAACTTTGATGCAAAACATCAGTTTTACCACAAAACTTGATGTTTTGCATCAAGTTTCAAATGCTTGAGAAGAAAGTTGGAGGATCAGGGGTTGATTTTCACAAACGGCCTATTTTAGCAATTCTCTTCATGATTGCATGCTCAGGATGACTTATTCTACACATTTTGAGTACCAAAACAACTATGTTTCGATACGATATGCAGAAGTCACAGAGCTATTTGCTGATGTTGTTTCGATGCGATATGGAGACGTCATAGAGCTATTTGCTGCATCAGCAAATAGCTCTATGATGTCTGCATATCGCATCGAAACATAGTTGTGTTGGTACTCAAAATTTGTGGAATAGGTCGTCTAAGCATCAGCAAAGTACTATGTGACGTCTGCATATCGCATTGAAACATAGTTGTGTTAGTATTCAAAATTTGTGGAATAGATCTTCTGAGCATACTCACGTAAATAGAATCGCTAAAATAGGCCGTTTGTGAAAATTGACCTCTAATCCTTTAAATTTCTTCTCCTAAACATCTGAAACTCGATACAAGACATCAAGTTTTGTGGTAGAGCTGATGTTTTGCAGCATCAACTTTGATGATGCAAAAGATCAACTCTTAGCCTATAAGTTGATGTTTTCCATCAACTTTGATGTAAAACATCAACTTTTAGGGGACTATTCTTCTTAACTTTAAAATATTTTAGATTTTTTATGATTTTTTTATTTTTTATCACCAAAAAATCTTTAAAAACTCATTCCAAATAGTAAATAGTAGCTAATAAAATCTCAAAGAAAATTAAAAATCGTGTAAATCACAAAATTAAGTAAAGCATTCTTAAGATAAGTTGATATAGGTAGGACAAAGGTTTAGGGCACTAAGGATGTGAAAAACACACATGGTCACAACCTTTGACTACAAATTTGAGAGGAGGTCATTAAAAAAAATTTTCTTGTCTATGTATCCATGTAACCTTTGTATCATAAATAATAATGAGATAATCCATGATGACCTGTAATCCATTGGTTTTGATCCAGATGTGCAAGGCTCCATTGATTTGGAAGACCATGAGTCGATTGATTTGCCGTGCATGAAGGCATCACATGTGTTGCATACGTAAAATACATGTGTGTGGTGCATGCCACCATGTGCTAGATGCGTGTGTTATGCATGCAACACATGCATAACATGTGTGGCTTGCCACCATGGGGCGGTGCCATTTAAATGTTCTCGCACCCCTCTCACCCTCTCAAACCCTCCACTCTCACCCCCTCTCACACCTCTCTTACCCTCAAATCCTCCACTCTCATGATCTCAAACCCTCCTCTCCCCTCTCACACTATCGCACCCCTCTCAAACCCTCCACTCCCTCTACCATAATTACTAGCCACTCTCACTCTCACTGTCCTCTCCCTCAAACTCTTTCCTCTCTCCCTTTCACCCTCTCAAATACTCTATGCCCCATCAATCTCTTCATCTCTATTATCATGAGCTCATCCACCAATACCTCTAATAATACAATGTTTGCAAGAATCTTGATTAAATCTCTTTGAACTTTCATGCACCTAAAAGAAAAAGAACCAATATTGGATGCCGTTTTGGAGGTGTGGACAACAACGTCCAAACTACAGGAGCGGTGGTAATGTAATATGAGCAGAATTGTAGAGCACCTTCTAAGTCTTCAATTGTCATAACTTCTTGAATTTTTTATAGTGGGCCTAACTAATGGGCTCACTATCTCCTTTTGGATCAAGTACAGGTGTCTTCACTTCAATAGTTGCTTTGAGTGCCTCCTGGATTCCATCCCATACCTTGATCAATGGATCGTTTGATGCAAAAGCCACACGCATCAACTCGACATCGCTGGCTTGTTGATGCATCCTTACCAATGAAACTACTTTTCTTTGAGATGCCAATGCCTATATTGACTTGATCCTCTAGTGCAAAGGTCAATAACATATTGATCTTCCTTGCATAGAAGACATTGCCTTTCATATGCTTCTGTGCTTCTTTTGCCACTTCATCCTCATCTATGTTAAGGATGGATGCTATGAGTTAGAGTAGGGATGGATGTCTTCTAACAAGTGATCATTTCCCCCAAAGCTACCCTCCTTGCTCAAGAGTGTTAGAACACAAAAGGTCTTTGTCACACCCATGAGTGGGATCTTGTCTCTATGGATGATGCCTACAAATCTTTAATACCAGCCTACAACCTTAGCCACAACATCCTTGAGATTGACCATCTCTCTCATATTCAAGAATAATAACAAGATAAACTATGCTAGGGATAGTGTAGTCTCCATTACAACCTTAAGAAACTTGCCAAACGTATCCATATTCCAAGTAGCTCTTTTTAGAAAAACCCTATGTTGTATCAAGAATGCACAACTCGATTGGAAGTGGACCTTTAAAGTGACATTGTAATACCTATATGTTACAATGCCAATGCCAATGCCACTGTCACAAGTAGATAGATACATACCTTGGATAGTGCTGCAGGCGTTAATGTTTCATTGGATGTGCAGGTTTCCTTGGATGTGGATGTAAGTGAGGTGTAGTTGATGGTTTAAAAAATGCTTTTGTAGATAAAATATCATAGGAGCATGTAGAGCTCGTTGCTACTCCCCCATGCCAGTTATCAATGATATTTACAAATGCTATTGCCAACACATCCCATAAACATGAAAGAGAAGTAGCGAAGGAGTAGGAGGCCAAGCGTAGAAAGCTCTATAAAATGTAGCACGAAGGCCTAAGGATGCCCCAACCTGGGCCCTAATAAGTGCATATTCAAGTGGACTATGATTCTCATCTTTCTGAAAGTTCTACACCTTGAAGACTTTTGAAGGGTGGTAGTTGAAAGCTCGTTATATATAATCTTGATCTTTTGTATGTTCACAAAGCATTGGCACATTGAAGGATCTTTCATCGATTTGACGACATGAGTCTCTTCATACGTGTCCTCAAAGAAGCGGGCATTTTCATACTTTTATCCTAACCACTAATAATTTCATGTTCTTTTTCTTTTGGTTTTTTTTTGGGTGGGGGGGGGGGCTTCATTTAACTTTTGAGTTGCAACATATTAATTTTGAAGCTGAGGAGTTGATGATGTGGCTTTTTCTTAGAGGAGGGGTGCAATTTGGGTGGTTTATTGGACTCCTCTCTAAGAATTATAAGTTGGACTCGGAATTATAATATATATCGGTCGAGTACAAGGGTAGCTATGGCAGGGGGAGGGTCAGCGTTCAACTTTTGGGATTTGAAAGGCAAAAGGAATGGGAGAGAAGAAGAGTAGGTGATTCCATGGTCTTCTAGAACTTGGTACCTAGAGTACGCCTGAATAATAAAAGTAGTAATCGTATCGACCACAAAGACCCCCCCCCCCCCAAAAAAAAAAAGAAAAAGAAAAAGTAATCGTATCGATCCCGAATCCCGATAGCATTGTGCAGGCGCTGCTGAAAGTCTTAAATCGAAGTGGCGTGCCCTGCGGGTTTTTCTTCTTGTAATTGGACGCTCATGGGTGCCGTGGCGGAAAGGAATGGGGTCCACGAGGACTTTTGTGGATATCACAAATGGAATGGAGTTGCAACTCTTGCAGTATAAAAGCAGGTGGGCTGGATCCCCGTGTAACTCTCTATCTCTCTCTCTTTCTTGTTTAATTTGAGCTAATAATTGTTAATAATTATTAGCAATATTCCTGCACAGCAGTTAGTTAACTCTCCCGGCAATGGCGATCGAGGTGTTCAGCGACAAGGTGGAGTGCAAGGTGTCGGCCAAGAGGCTGTGGCGCGGGGCCTTCGAGGACGCCCATAACTGCCTGCCCAAGGCTCTGCCGCAGGTGATCGCGGGCGTGGAGTACGCGGGCAGCGGCTTCCAGCCGGGCTCGCTGAGAACCATCCACTTCCACAAGAGTATGCATGCAGGCTGGTCGATGAATGAATTGATTTATTTAAATAAGCAGCTATAAGCTGCATGAGCAGCTTCGCGCTAGCTGCATAATGAATTGAATCATTGTAAATTAGATAATACTGATGACAGTTTTCATGGCTCCTCGCAGGCCACGCTGAGCACATTGCGCGAGAGAAGCACCCGGAGCACGTGGTGCTGCACATCAAGGAGAGGCTGGAGGAGGTGGACCACCAGGCCCTCAAGCTGAAGGTGGAGGTGGTGGAAGGGGGCTTCCTGGGCGTCCTGGTGAAGCACTACAAGTACACCGTGAAGGTGAAGGAAGGGGCGCACCCCGGCACATGCGTGGTGCACTGGTCCTTCGAATATGAGGCCCTGTCCGAGAAGCACCAGCCCCACGTCCCTGCGGCGCTTAAGGAGGTGGTGCCCCTCAGCTTCACTGGAGTGGAAGCATACCTGCTCGCCCACGGCGACTTATACACGGAGTGAATCTTGGAGCTGGCCCCCCTCTCTCTACCTAGGCAAATGGTTGTTTAAATACGAAGGCTTCTCATGAGGTCGGCTGCTCTTGAGCAAACGATTGAGCGAACGGGAGGGACTACCATCTTGGTTTTTTGGGCGCTGCCGTTTTTGTATTTCTTCATCGAGGGGGAAACTTTTTATTAGTAATAAAGAGGTTTATATACATATGTGTGTGTGTGTGTTTTTTTTTTCAAAGCTTGGATATGTACATGCTCGGCGAGAGTGTTGCCTTTGTATGTATGCTCCTTGCTTTAATTACCATCCTACGTGGCAATATGGGGTGTTTACATTAACAATGCATTGCATTAGCTACACTACGCTCGCTCGCATGTCACTCTTCCCCACTTGATCAGAGGGCTATAGCTCTACCCACAACATTGGGAGGATAATGTTGCATTGCGTAGATTTTCGGGGACGTAGAGTCATGCACAACATTAGATAGACGAAACTTTTTCTTTTTCTATTTTCCGGCTCACCTCTTGGAGTGATGTTTTGGGGTCCTACATGTATGAATCATCTCCATACACTACACACAAACCTCCATGCATTTCTCCACATATTAGATTCTGTCTAAATGGTGTAGACCGTCGACAATGACATTTGATCATTGATTCTCCATTGATCTTCATCGAGGGGGAAATTTTTTTATATTAATAATTTAAAAAAAGAGATGTCAAAAATCCATTTTTTTAGTATTTCCTTTGGTCCTTAGGCCACTCTAAGACTTCATCTTATGTGAGTATTTACTCATTTTTGGAGGGATTTTCTTTATTTCTTCTATTTATCTTCTCCACACATTTGGATGAATCTGATTGGCCCCTCAGAACCTTAATTTATTTTTTTTCGAAAATCTGGATCCCTAGCTAGGTTAAGGCCTTTTGAACATATTAAAATTGATTTCTAATGCACCTTCTGAAAATCTTTTTTCTGAAGTTCAAAAAGATTTTCAGAAGGTGCATTAGAAATCAATTTTAATCTATTCAAAAGGCCTTATCCTAGGGGTCCAAATTTTCCTGACACCACCTCGTGAGGCCCATATGAGCCCACCCATGCCCATGTGTTTACATGGATCCCACATATATGCTAGAAGGCACAAGATCAAAGCCGAGATGGTAGGGGCTACAGCTGCAGCAGTTGGATCAGTTGGTTTCGCCATATGTATGAGAAGAAGGAAGAGCATACGGGGGAGCTAAGAGCGCTTGTAGCTTGTGCCTCTCCTATAAATGAATCCCATAAAGCTAAGACAGACACTGAACATGCTGGGAGCTCCCTCCTCACACCCTCATGCTCCACCTCGGCCCACTGGGCCACCCCGAACCATCTTGCACACACATGCCACCCTCCATGTAATTGTTAAAGGAGACTGCCCTCTTGCATACACGATCTGTCTCCTACTGGCCTTGGGCATATAGAAACGATTTATCATCAAAGTCAAAACCATCTTTGGATTATATATATATATATATTCCTAAAAATAGCCTCACTAGTCTTAGGCCCACACACACTAGGCCTACCTTTTGAAAATATGTAAGCCAATAAAGACATATGAGGATGCACACTTTGCTATAAGGATAGAAGGCTCCAAAAGAGATATTCAAAGGTGGTCTCCGCTTCATCAACAATTTCCAACCTTCCATTTATGGAATAAGGCATGCAAAGTCTACCTTCCTTTTTTTGTAATGAAGAAACATAATATCAAAGTTTGGTATTATCTCAAGATTTTCGTGGAGAAACCCACCATCTCTAGAAACATCCATGAGGATTCACTAAGCCTCTACACACCATCTACATATCCTTGGAGAGGCTCATTTTGGAGAATTACTTGGAGATATCTTAGCTCATGTAACCCCAACTCACCTTGGATATCCAAAGTATCTCCATCTATCAAAATATCCTCATCTATCCAAAGTATCCCGCCACATGGCAGGCTAAGAGAACACCAAACCTTGTAATATCTCATGATATGAAATATCTTTATACTCTTGGAGGCCTATAAAAAGGGTCATACTCTTGGCACCAACACAAGAGAGAATAGAGATCCATCCATAAGAGCCATTACCCTTCATCTCTATCCACCATCATCATTAGGCTATCACTCTAGTCATCCTCTCCATCTTCATCGAGGGGGAAATTTTTTTATATTAATAATTAAGTTGGAGATGGATTAACTCGGAATTATAATATATATCGGTCGGGTACAAGGGTAGCGGGGGGCGGCTGAGGGTCAACGTTCAACTTTTGGGATTTGAAAGGCAAAAGGAATGGGAGAGAAGAAGAGTAGGCGATTCCATGGTCTTCTAGAACTTTATAGCATGAAGGTGGTACCTAGAGTACGCCTGAATAATAAAAGTAGTAATCGTATCGACCACAAAGACCACCCCCCCCCCCCCCAAAAAAAAAAAGAAAAAGAAAAAGTAATCGTATCGATCCCGAATCCCGATAGCATTGTGCAGGCGCTGCTGAAAGTCTTAAATCGAAGTGACCATCTTGGTTTTTTGGGCGCTATCGAGGGGAAAACTTTTTTATAGTAATAATAATAAAAAAGAGGTTTATATACATACGTGTTTTTTTTTTCAAAGCTTGGATATGTACATGCTCGAGTCAGGCGAGAGTATCGCCTTTGTATGTATGCTCCTGCTTTAATTACCATCCTACGGGGTAATATGGGGTGTTTACATCAACAATGCATTGCATTAGCTACACTACGCTAGGCAACTTCTTTGTGTTGGACGTCCTTTTTTTCATTACTCTAACTAAGTGGCATATTTAGAGTGATTAAGCCTTCCTAATCTTTGTGTACGATAGGGATTAAGAATCTTTGTGACTATCTCGTGGATATTGTACATCTACTCATTCTATTGTGTGTGGCAAACATAGAGTGACAGAGGAAAAGCATTCTCTAGAGATGTATCATTCTCATCAAATCTCTTGAGTGGCACATTGTGTTGAGAAAGAGAAACAGAAAGAGTGTTTCTTTTTAAGTAAGGCATTCAGAGGTGAGAGAGATTTTTGCAATAGAGTGATAGCCTATTAACTTTGTGTGAGTGAGAAAAAGGTTGAAAGAAAGCATTTCCATGTGACTCGGAGAGGAGAAGAGAGTGATTTCTACTGATATTTCAAGTTTTCTTTTTAACAACCATTGAGGCTCTTTACTGTTTCTATGTGAAGCTCCACAAGAGTCCTTTGTAAAACTCCTACATCAAGGTGGCCAAGTAGTAGCAAGGCAATGAACAGCCACGGCTTCTTTTCTGAGCCATATGTGAGTATGGGTAGTAACAGCCAAAGTGCAGTTGTGAACTAATGTGTGAAATGTGGGAGCTACTGTTTCTTGGAGTGAGCTTCTCTATGTGTGAAACAAAAGACCAACTCTCTATGAGCTAAACAACAAGGCATTTGGAACAACTTGAAATGAGCCAGCAGTGCATAGCTTGGTGCAATGTCTAGATGTCTTCTACATTTTTTATTTTCCAATTGCATAATCACCTCTATATAGCTTCACTTATGTGGACTGAAGCAATAAAGATAAGCCCAAATCCAAGCTCATGGATCCATTTACATAGATTCTTCCTTTGGGATTTGAACAAACCCTAATCACCAATAAAAAGGTGCATCTGCCTTTTGGGTTGGTGCACAGCAAACAACAGTGAATCTTGGGCATCGTATTTCATAACACAATCATGAACATCTTTTCTGTGTGAGTTAAAGGAAATATGGAACGGTTCTACTTGTAGAGATCTCTGTGTTGTGAGCTGCATTTCCAGAGAACCAGTCTGGTGGCATGTCTTCTCTCTTCAATCAGCACTCCTCATAGCATAACACATGCTACGTGTCTTCTCTCTTCAATCAGCACTCCTCATAGCATAACACATGCTACGTATAATGCACATGGGCGGCCGGTAGAACATTTCTATTCCAAGGGTGAAAATGGCGCTGGTGCATTAAAAGGCTAGCATAAGGCAAGTTTTTATAGGTTATAAAATATTTTGTGAAAATCAACTATGGTTTGCTTTTAAAAAGGAAACCATCACTTGGTATGAAAAATGTTTAGAAAAATCATAGCTTTGTGAGAAAATCTCTTTCAATAAGTCCTATCACTATATAAAGGACTCCTTTCCATTGTATGTCCTGCAAAGTTCTACAACTCTCCACAATGTCTAGATATGGGGTTCTACAACTCTCCACAATGTCCCAAAGATGATAAGAAAGTTTGTAGGTTGGTGTGGGGCAAGAGATGTGGCATTCAACTGGTTTCAATTTTGCATGTGGAAAGTCAATCTTCTTCAAAATGCTACATAGCTTTTGGGAGAATGCATTGTTGTTGGATGACATCCTCTACAAGTGCACATTGAACAATCATGAGACATTCTCCATACTACTAGCGTTCCTCATAATGGAATTTGGAGTTTGGTTATATGAATAGTTACATTCCAAGGATCATATGGCATGGGTAAAGGGGCAAAAGGGGGATGCATTTGGAGTTGCTTATGGTGCATAGTTGTGAGTAGAAGTTAATTTTGTGATTGAGAAGCTTTAATCTAGAGGCAAGACTATGACCTACCAAGAGAAGCAAGAGGAAGACCAAGATGCATTAAGGTACCGAGACATTGGGAGAAGGGGAAGGGATAGAAGGAGAAAGTTTTATGTTACCATGCACTGCTCTCAATATATCTCGATGTAGCAAATTTTAGTAACTATTGAAACTCACCAAGTTCAATAAATTTTATTTAAGTTTTACCATCCTACGTGGCAATATGGGGTGCATACATTAACCATTGCATTAGCTACACTATGCTTGAATGTCACTCTTCCCCACTTCATGAGAGGGCTACAGCTCTACCGAACATTGGGAGGAGAATGTTGCATTGCGTAGATTTTTGGGGACGTAGAGATGAGCAAAACATTAGATAGACAAAACTTTTTCTTTTTCTTTTTTTCGACTCAGCTCTTGGAGTGATGTTTTGGGGTCCTACATGTATGAATCATCTCCATTTTGCGTGACACTACACACAAACCTCCATGCATTGCTCCACATATTAGATTTCGTCTAAATGGTGTAGACCGCCTATAATGACATTTGATCATTGATTCTCCATGGATCTTCACCATCGGTCATTGTTTTGATGTTTGACCATTGATCTCTTGACCAATGCCAACAACATGTGTTCAAGAACTAGCTCTTTTAGAGAGAACACCTTTGTATGGTCTCGCTCACCATCCTATGCATTTAAATGGTGTGCAACCATTGAATCAACTACCATTCTCCATCCACACACTCATGTCACTCTTCAACTCTAGCTGACTTTAAGAAGGGGGGGGGAAGAGGATGCTGTATTGCTCCATATTTTGGTGGGGATGTACAAGTCACACACCTACATCTATGTTGTAAAGGCAATCATTCTTGGTGAGACACCATATTAGCTAGAAGACAGTGTTATTTGGTTGAACTCTAGGTGTTTTGGAGTGATGGTTTGGGGTCGTGAGTGATTAAGCCTTCCTAATATTTGTGTAAGATAGGGGATAAGAGTCTTTTGTTAATATCTAATGGGTATTGCACATCTACACATTCTATTGTGTGTGGCAAACATAGAGTGAGAGAGGGAACTTATGTGACGGATATTTTGTGTATTAGCACATTTCAAACACGTCACTTAAGTAGCATTCGTTATCATTTAAGTTACGTGTTTGGGAAAACCCGTCATTTTGGCCCCGTTATCTAAGGGGGGGGTTTTGTTCAGGTGTTACTAGTGATTAGGGTCTGTTCAAGTCCTAAAGGAAGAATCTCTCTAAATGGATCCATGAGCTTGGATTTGGGCTTATCTTTACTGCTTCAGTCCACACTCAGGGGCTTCACCTAAAATTATGTAAGTGTAGCACATGAGTTCATCAAAAGGGGTATATTAATTTTAAAAAGTTACAGAATTACATTTACAGGAGGGGGTTTTTAACCAATTTTGAAAAAAAAAACTATAAGTTTATGAAGAAAATGGGATCATTTTACTCACAAAAAGTATGTAAGTGCAAGGGGTTTTTTAAATACTCCTTGAACGCACGAGATACATAGGATTTCTTCATAGTGAACCCCCCAAGAGTCCACATAGGTGAAGCTCTGTAGAGGTGATTATGCAATTGGAAAATAAAAAATGTGGAAGACAGCTAGACGTTGCACCAAGCTGTAGCACTACTGGCTCATTTCAGGTTGCTCCAAATGCCTTGTTGCTCAACTCATAGAGAGCTAGTCTTTTGTCTCACACATAGAGAAGCTCACTCCAAGAAAGAGTAGCTCCCAGACTTCACACGTTAGTTCATATCTGCACTTTGGATATTACTGCCCATACTCACTTATGGCTCTGAAAAGAAGTGGTAGCTGTTCACTGCATTGCTACTACTTGGCCACCTTGATGTGGGAGTTTTACAAAGGACTCTTGAGCTTCACATAGAAACAATGAAGGGCCTCAATAGTTGTGAAAAAGAAAACTTAAAGTATCAGTAAAAATCACTCTCTTCATCTCTTTTCAAATGGAAATGTTTTCTTTCAACTTTTATCTCACTCACGTAGAGTTGCAAAAATATCTCTCACCTCTGAATGCCTTACTGAAGTTATCTCAAACAAAACACTCTTTCTCTTTCTCAACAGAATGTGCCACTCAAGAGATTTGATAAGAATGATACATCTCTAGAGAATGCTGATTGAGCATCATTTACACGATGGCAACAGCGATGGTTGCATACTGGAAAGTGTCCCTTACACGACATCACTTATAGAGACATCACGTAAGCCACGGTCTGGGAAATTGAAAAAAAACCCAAATCAGATGACTCGCAAATTCGCAAGAGCCATCTTCCTTCTCAACATATCGACACCCTCAGCTCAAACATACGATCCATCATTACACTGCCCGCTTGCTCGTTGCCCATCGCCCTATACTTCTCCTCCCGTCTGCCACTTCTCCTCCCGTCCGCACATCTTCCCTCCATCTAGGTAATGCTCCATGATGTTTGCTTTGTTCTAATTTTTCCAAATTTACAAGACCCTTACAACCTCCTCTGTGCTTGGCTGCCTAGCTAGCCAAGTCCTCGGCTTCTCACACATATGCATGCATGACCATGTAAATCGTACCAGATCGACACCAAACTTTGCACACACATGCCCTAGAAATTTGCACTCCTCTACTTGCCACCAACCTTCTCTTTTGTGCCTTGTGTCCCTATGCCGTTTGCATGTGTGATGGGTCAATTTTTGTGCCACACACCACATTATGAGTAGAACACTCATGATCCTCAACGTGTTACCACTACCAACCTTAGTAAATCATACCAGATCGACACCAAACTTTGCACACACATGCCCTAGAATTTTGCACTCCTCTTCTTGCCACCAACCTTCTTGTGCCTTGTGTCCCTATGCTGTTTGCGTGTGTGATGGGTCGATTTTTGTGCCACACACCACATTATGAGTAGAACACTCATGATCCTCGACGTGCTACCACTACCAACCTAACTAGTGCGAGAGATACTTCTTTGAACCTTGTTATGGCTCAACCTAACCCTCCTTAAAACACATCCAAAAAGAGATTACCTGGTGAACCGCAACTGTCGTAAGGATCTTTCCAATGGCCAAGCTCATAACTCTTGAGGTCTCCAAGCTCTACAACTCCTTGAGAAGCAATTCCACCGTGTCTCCCATGAGGTCCAAGAATGGAGTCATATAGACTCTTATTAAACTGCTGTGTGTTGAAGTAGCCACTTGTTGGTGAGGATTGAAAGAATTACGTCGGCTTGCGAGGATAATATAGAGATCTTTACTAAAGATTGAAAATCATTGAGTTGTGAAGATTGTGGCATCGTTTGTAATTTGAAAGAAAATTCCAAGCGATGGGTTGTACCATTGACCAGGATTTCCTCCACTATGGCTCCCCCATCCAGGGATGTACTTAGAAGTTATTTATAGTGAGGCTTTGGTACAAATGTTCTCCATTGCGTGAGTATGGATACGTACTCATAGAGCATCTGCTACATTAATTGAGCCAAAAGAATAGTAAGCAATAAGCTTAACAATTATATAGTGGCTATTGCGTGATATGGCTTAATGCGTGATGGGGATTAAATTATGAAAGTGCAGGTTCTTAATCCATGAGATGGAACTCCGTGAATTGTAATTCCATAAGATGGAATTCTGTGAATTTGTAACTTTTGACCTCGAGGGTTTTTATTTTTATTTTTTGGGTCATCTAGGTCATGATTTGTAAGCAACAGCTTCTTGTGCGCTCATTTCTCACTTCCAGAGGGGTGACAAGAGTATTTTTATTTTGTTCTTGATGTGCTCCTAAGTCTTTGTATTTGTTCTTGAATTTGTTTGCTGAAATGATGTTGAGGCACTAGGGAAGACTGCTGATTGTTTGCTTGAACAGACAAGCTCTTGTGTTGGTGCGGAATGCACGAGAGTGGTTGAGTGATTTGCTTGCTGTTGTTTGGGCCTCCTTTCTTGTCAAACTTTAGGTGAAGTTGTTGGGGTTGAATTCAATGGTGAGGTTTTCTTCACATTTTTTGACTATAACCATATGATGGAATTACTATCATAGTATCCTTGTTATTGAAGTGCATGCACAGGCACCCATCTTTAACGAACACTATAATTTGGTGGCCGATGTGCTTAGTGTTGAGGCTTTTTTCTTTGTGCAAGCTTAGGGGACTTTGTTATGCGCTTAGGGACCCAAACTTTGGTATTTCTTTGGTAGTACCCTTGTACTTGCAACAGTGTTTTTGGTACCCACACTTGTTGCATTGGTGGAGTTCTTTGAGGAACTTGCATAAGCTTTTGTGGGACAGTGTTGTGGAGCACTCTTCTTCTTCCTTAGCCTCCTAGTGCTGCGTTGAAGGAAGAGGTTTTAACTATCGAGGCACCCAAATTTGATTGGCACCTTCATATAGTAGCCTTGAGCTACAAGTAGCTACTTCTCCACCCACATTTTGATACTATTAAGATATCATGATGCAGGTTTGAGACTCATGGGGGCATTATTGATGATGATGAGGTTAGAGTCTCTTGTGGAGTGGGTGTTGATGATGAGGCCTTTGAGCATGTGATTGCCTCCTTTTGTTCATGAAGATGCATAGGATCCGGGGCCTTTCCTTTGAGTTCCTTGTTAGCAATAGATGGTTGGGGCTCTGGGAACTTCTTCAAGAATAGCTCTGCTAATTGCGAGGTTTTGGCATCAAACTTCGTAGGTGAGGATGGGGTTGAAGGAGTAGAGGCTTTATCGGAGTTGGTTGTTGACACAGATGGTAGGTCATTGTGTAGAGGGGCTTTTGTGGAATAGGCTTGTATCCTTTTTTTTCAGCATCATAGATATCTATTAAAGTTGGATCCTCTTCCTTGCAGTATGGTATTGTCAACTTTTTGTCGTTAATCATCATGATGACTTTATCGCTAGCAAAGCATATTGGTGCTTGGGCAGCAACAGTCCATTTATGTCCCAAGATTAAATCTGGTTCCAACACATACTCAACCACAAAAAACTTGCAAGTGAGGGGGTTAGTTTCAATATACATTGTATGTTCAAAGTACCCCAAACATGGCATGTTCAAGTCATGTGTAAAGGTAATCCTTTCAGGATGTGCCGTGAGTGTTGGTTGACCGAACAAATCCCATAGCTCGAGAGTCATGAGATTGTGTTCTCGTGTGTTGGATAAAGCTGTGCTTGAGCTGTGTTGATTTTATTTGAAATTTCCAATCCATACAAAATCCTAAGGATCTTTTCTGTATGATATGTTGGAAGTTCCAGATCGTGCAAGGTTTCTTCCTCCTCTATATTAGCAATTTTATAGTGCTTGCAAGAGTGTTCAAGGAGACTATTTGCATGGATTCATCTAGTGAATACAACGATTCACTTATCCAAGGTCCATCAAAGACGACATCATACTCAAGGGAATCTAGGATAACATGAAATGTAAATTCCATATTGCCATCGATTATTCGAGTTGTGTATCTAAAGTAACCTGGAACTTCAATGTTTTGTTCATTGGTTTCTTTTACAAGACTATTTCTTGTAGGATGAGTTTAGGTTGTCCTAATGACACCCAAGTGTCTATTGTCACATGATGTTATGACTTGCTGGAGGGCTAATAAATGCGTGTTCGCACTGAACATCATTGCCTGTAGGGAAATCCAACCATACTATGATAGAATCTTTCAAAGAAACCATGGGTGTTTCAGTTATTGTTTCAGCTTTAGATCCTATGCCTGTTTCATATTCCCGTTCACTTTCATCCTTTGTCTTAGCTTTTTCAAGAGTACCCAATGCGTACACTGGCACACTTGGCCCTCTGACAATTCTTAATGAGGACTGTTTGGAAACTTGAAAATCCACACAGTCCTGTTTTATATGGAGTTTGTTATGTGCTTGTATAACTCAGGCTGAGCCATTAAAGGTGTAAGTGCTGATGTGATCCTGGCTTTATCATGAGAGAAGAGCATTCCTCCGAATGAGGTTTTGAGGTCCTGAGCTTTCTTTTTGCATTTTGCATATGTCATGTGATTATTATTATCCATTTGGGGTGGTTGGGTGGGTTCTAGTTTCTTGATTGGCCTCTGTGGTGTACTGAACAAAGAGTAAGAACTTGTTTCATCGTCACTTAGTGATGTAATAGAGCTTGTTTCATTCTCTGACTTTCTTTGGTTTGTCAGCTTTTCATTATATTTACCCATGCGATGAGATCAAATTTTCTTTTGGGTTTTTGTATCTTGTGTCCTACATATGGGTGTTGAGGTTTATGTGGTGGTATTTGAGGTGGATGCTTCTGCATCATGTATAGCTTTTGGCTCTTTTGTGTTTATGATCCCTTTTGGGTTTATATCCTCTACAGAATCCTTTTCCTTGTTTTTTAATTTGACCTTGGTTTTGACAATTTGTTGTCCTTTGTTTTTCTTGGGTTTAGAAGGTTTTGTTTTCTCTTTTGGATTCTGTTTTAAGGTATGTTCTTCTACCCATGTTAAGGTATTGTCTTTTACATTATTTTTTACTATTTATCATGCCTTGGCTTGTAAACATGTAAGTACATTTAATGGCACTGTGGACAATTGCCCATTTTATACACTAAGATGTTAAGAGTTGTATTTTGTGAGACAAGTTGCATTTATGCAACTTGCAACTTGTCTTGGGCAATCTTGAAACATGTGATCAATGCCACATTGTTCACACATTGGTTGTACAAAGTGTTAGTGACTATGGGCATGGAAGTATTCCAAACTATGCAGTCTGCCACCTTGTGAGATCCACGACAATAGAAACACTGAAGTGTCCGATTAACTACTTCCTGAGCAGTTTCTACCCTTTGGAGTGTTTTTGTTTGATGCACAGGAGATGGAGGTTTTGAAACCATTGTGGATGAAGCGGGACACTTTTTAGTATCATGGTGGTAAAAGGTTTTACTATATATGTAGTATAGAAGAATAGGTGCCTTGTATGCACAATGAGGAATGGGATGGTCGTAGTAATTACATTCAACACAAGGCATTTCATTCCCCACTTTTAGAGACATCAAGGATGTCTAGGTTTGAAGGTTTCATCCTCTCTTATAGATGTCTGCTATAAGGTTTTAAGCAAGGCTGCAAAAAATTTGGGGAATGTTAATTTTGAGATCGATCTTTCTTTTGCCATTGCTTCACTTGGTTTAGATGAGGAACACCTTATAGTATGCTCATCATCTAGCATGTTGTCATCTAAACGTATTGCTTCTTTGGAACATTGATCGAATGTTTTCGAATTGGATACAATGAACAAGTTGTGTAAGCTGTTATTCTTCACAAGCCCATCATGAAACATCTCTTCAATTGAACATTGTAAGGCTCCTCCTCAGCCCCTTAAAATGTATAAGTTCTCCTTTCAGTCCCCTGTAATCATCCCCTTTTTCAAAATACAAAAAGGTATTATTTTCCCTTGTTTTTGGCCTAGAGAGATAAAATATTATAGAGAGAGGTAACAAAAATATAAAATATTTTTGGATAAGTATTTTCTTTTAGTCAATAGGAAGTGATCCCCTGAAACAGAATTTTCATTAGAAACTCAATGGAGTCTTTTTGGGCCCTTTAATTTGCCATGAGGTTATGGAAACGTTTAACTTTTTGACAAATAGGAGCCCGCCATGTAAGCAAAAACCATTGGTTTGTAAGAGAGGTGTAAGAGTGGTCAAAGTGTGCACTTTTCTCCCAAAAAGGGAGGGGGGCAATTTTACAATTTTCGGACCTCCATAACTTCTACATACAAGCTCCGATTTGAGCAGAGATTACAGATCCGTGATCTACGCATCAAGAGCTTTCCATAGATATGTTACATGATATGGTTTTATCCGCTAGATTTTAAATTCCACTTTCCCCCCAAAATTCAAATTCGAATAAAGTAGCCGTTTTGAAGCTTCAAATTAGAAAACGTTTCTTCTTAAGAGAAAAGGTTTGACTTCCTTAAACTGCCAAATAAAAGGGCCCAAGAAGACTCCATTGAGTTCCTAATGAATCAGAAATTTCTAAGTTGCATTAGATTTGGATAGCGGCCGGCGGGTGAACCAAGGAGTCCCCTAGTTCAAAGTTCTAAGGCTTATTAAATTATTTTGAATTTAAAAATGTGATATCCTTATCCATTAAGGTTGGAAAATAGAATTAAAAGAAAAATGGAAAATTTTAAAATTATCCATAAGAAAATAGTAAAGAAAGGCTCACATAAGGTGAAGATTCAATAATCATGAGTTTCAAATATTTAAAGGAGACTTTTGGGAGGCCTTGTGACACCTCACGAGAGGGAGGGAAGAGGCCATTAAGGAGGCGCCTAAAATCCTCATCATTTTTTCATTTTTTAATTCAAAAAATGAGATATTTCATCTCTCATCTCTCCTCTTCCAAACTAGATTTAAAAAAAAGTGGGCCTAACTAGTCAAAAACTTATCCAAATTGGATCAAACTGAAGCTGGAAGCCTCTAGATCCCAGTTGGGCTTGGTTGGTGGCCTCCCTCACCTATAAATAGAACCCCATTCCTTTGTATTTTCATCTTAGTGTATTTACATGCTAGTGTAATTCTCATTTTAGTGTATTTCCTTCATCCCTCTACCTTGCCTCTCCATTGTGAAGCTTTGGTGCTTCACTAAACCTCTTCTTCTCTTGAAGATTACCCTCTTCTCTTGGTGGCCAAGCCTCTTCCTTGAGGGATACACATCTCCTTAAAGAATCAAGTCAAAAACCAAGGGTAAGCCTCTTCCTTGAGGGATACACATCTCCTTAAAGAATCAAGGGTAAGCCTAAACAATGAGGTTTACTCTCTTGTTTGGATGGTAATATTCTTCCCAATCTCTCTACATGCTTGGGAAGCATTCTATTTCATGGTTTCTTCTTAAAACCATGCACTTCTTGATTTATGTTGTTTAAATGAAGTAATGTTAATATCCTATGCTTAAATGTATTGTTTTTTATTTATAATCACTCTTTATGAAATAATACTCACTTCTTATGGTTAAATCCTTCTTGGAAGGATAAATCTTAATTCTAATCTCATTTTCTTACCCTAAACTCTAAGCCTATCAAGATAGAGATAAAGGTTAAATATTTTTATGTTTATTAACCTACTTGGAATGAGGTTAATTCATTTAAGCTTGTTTTTATGATAAGAAATCTTATATTTATTCATTTTATGATGAAAGAGAGCTTATGATAACATTCATATATTTATTTTCATATGGAAGTTATATTTGAATATTTTTAAAAATAAACAAGATGCTTAGATGCAATTATGCTTATATTTATGCGTAAAGAATTTTTATATTAAAAGAGGAAGTTCCACCATTTTTTATGTAATTATGTTTATGCATAAATTTAATAATACAAAAAGAGAAATTTTCATGATATTCTATGCATAAGCATTTTAAATGCCAAAGAAGGTTTTTTGTTACATTTTCTGAATATACATTCATAGTATGTGTATGCATAAATATCTAGAATCTTAAAAAGAGGAATTTTTGTTATATTTTAAATATGTATATTCATGGTATGTATATACATTAATATTTTTGTTTAGAAAAGAAGAATTTTCATCGTATCTTTAAATAGGAAAATGCCTAATTATTTTTGATATCAAAAAGAGAATGTTTCATCATATTTCTATGTAGATAATTATGGCATGTTGATGCCTAGGTTCAAATGGAGAAGAGAATATTTAAGAATATTTCTATGTAAATATTTTAATAAAATGATGTATGTATATTTATTAAAGGATAATTTAGAAATAGAAATATCCTTGTTAAATTCCATTATTCACACGAGTAGAATTATTTATAGTTCTTTTATACCCAAAGTAGAATGAATTTTTATATTACTGGATGTTTATCCTTAACGAAATCACAGTTATTTTATGAGATAAATGGAGAAATATCTTTAGGAAATAAATCTAGGAATAAATTCAAGTAATTCGGTGCTAGACATGACCACTTGAGAAAGGTGGGTCAGTACGATACCTGCCCATCTCCTAAATCGTATATTAAGCCAAGACTTGTGACCATTCCCATTTCTTCAGTACGAGAAGGGATAACTATCTTTGATTTAGAGAAATTCTCCTAAGACCCAAAATCGTCTATAAATACGTTAGAAATTCATTTGCAATTGATGGATGCATCACCTGAGACACGAGATTCGTGATTTTCATTGAGGAAGTCTGGGTTTTGAAAAAAGGGTCTTGTGAAACCAATACTAGAGATGTTTTCTCGTGAAATGGCTTTTCGTGAGATGAAAGCAAACTCAATGGAAAAATCCTACTTCCATAGAAACTCTGTTTTTGTAAAGGACTATCTTACGCCAGAATGCTGGAGGAAGCATTTGGTTTATTGTTTAATCTAAGGAGAGTTTACGTTACAACAGCCCACGGGGAGTGACCGAAGGACGTCTCTCGTGGGTGGCAAAGCTTACCAAGGTCTTAACCAGCCTTGGTACGGTTAAAAATGGTGCGCTTCTAGTACGATGGGCAAGGGCTGACGAAGCGGTCCCTGTGAAGTGCTAGGACACCTAAGGAGGATCCTAGAGGGTTTTGAGTAGGCGATGCTTGGATTTGCAGTTGCCGAGGACACCCATGCGTATGTCGAGGGAGATCTTCATGGATTGGCAAGAAATTTATTTAAGTAAACTGGAAACTATGAAATTGGATCTCGTTGGTTGACTAACCAGTCTTCAACGGAGAGTCCGGATGACACTTGATTATAAAACGATGGAACTAGAATATTGAGGATTATGATGGAAAAACTGTGGTTTTATTACGTCTATCTTGAAAATAGTTGAATCCAAGAAAAGGTAATTTCATATTAGGTGCGTAAGTGGTGTGTCTATTTAATATTTTTGCATGTGCCGGCTAGGGGGCCTCGGAACTCTCTTCCCTGGTACTCCGGAAAAAACACAACGTAGCATGCCCACATCGCAGTATCGCCACTTCATGCGTATGCAATTGAGGCATTGACTTTTTGGAGCCATGTTACTCTATGTATATATTATAAAACTTATGTAAATAAAGATTTTTTTGTAAAAAATCCAATTGTCTAAGTGATTGTGAGCACGAGATATTGAGTTTAAAGAAATAAGTTCTATTTTCTTAGGACATATGTCGTGGATCTATAGTAGAACGATTACCTTGTTTGAAGGAATTATTTTTGAACTTCTTAAGTCTTAGAATCTTGGAACAAAGTCCAATATAAAATTTAACAATGTATCGTTTTGGCAAAATAATGAGACATGCGCATCATGGTAGACAGCTAGATCCTCACACGGATGAGGATGAGCTTGACCCTGATGTTTGTAAAGCTCTACACAGATCTCATCCAGGTCCCTTTAAGGGTAAAGGTTCTTACTGAGGTGAGGTTGTAGAAAAGTGGATCAAAGCTATGGAGGAGTACTTCAATGTCACATGTTACAACAAAAATGTAAGGTGGCTCTTGCGAGGCTAAAGATCGTAGAGACAGCCAGAGTAGTGTGGAGGAACCACTACGAGACAAACCACTTGGATCGGAAAACCCATACGTGGGATGATCTCAAGGCCTACCTCTGAAAGAGATTTTATCATGAACAAACCTTTGGATACCTTGGTGAAGAATGCTAAGCCAGTTTCTTGGCCAAAGCAGTGCGAATGACAAAGGATTTTGCCAAGGCCTTTGTTGTCAAGGTCTCGTCAAAGCCCCCTCATCTTTCAAAAGATTCCAAACCCCAGGAAGTGCTTCCAACTTTCTGCCTCCTAAGAAATAGCAAGGTCCTAATCAAACCCAGAATACGAGAAGTTTCAGAATGGAAGGAAGGCCTTTTCCTCAGAACACATTTTCTAGAACTCTGGCTCTTTCTAGGATGGAGAAGGAAGAGCTTAGAAGTGAAAACATATGTTTTGGCTATCAAGGTTTTGGGCACCAACTCAAGGATTGCCCAACTCCTTCTATGTTAATGGGTTAGGGAAGCCAAGGTCCTAGAGTGCGGAGACCGAGACTCCTTTGTATCAATCTAATCAAGGTCCCTCTCACCAAAGTCAAGGAAACCCTAGAAGAATACCAGCTCAGCCTGTAGCCTCAATGCAGACCTCAATGCAGAGTAGTCTCAGATCCCCCTCCCAAAATTGGGGAAGACAGAGAGAGAGAGTTCCATGCACCCCAAACAACAACAGCCAGAGCCACCACAATAGCTGATGTAGTGGAGGAAGAAAGATGGAGGAAGAAAGAGGACAGATTTATGCTACCATTGAACATCAAGGGCATAATCGTCAGTTCTCAGTCATTCATAATCTAGCAGAGTACAAGGGTAAGCACTTTAAGATTTTGATTGGTTCAGGCATTACGCATTCTTTTATTTCCCCAGGATGTTTATGTAAGTTAGTCCTAGATTAGAAAATAGAAAAACCTATGTAAGTAGAACTGGCCTGTGGGAAGATTCTTTTCACACACCATGAGACAGACCGTATTCAGTTTAATCTAGATGAGAATGTAACAGACTGCTAGTTCACAGTCTTACCTTTGGGAATTTATGAGACGGAATCCTTGGAATGGATTGGCTCCATAAGAATCAGGCTGACATTCACTGTCACAATGGAACCATCTGTTTCCTTGACCTTCACGAGAATCAAGTTCAAGGAACTAGAATTTTTGGATCCCCAGTTTTGCAATTAGTCAAAGCTTCTAAGTTTCTGAAGGGACTCAGAAAGAAGCAAGCCATCTATATCGTTAAAATGAATCCAGTAGACAAAAAATCCAAGGCTAAGGAACCCAAGTGGCAAAGTGAGTATGTTGATGTATTCCCAGAATAGCTTACTGAGATGCCCATGACTCGTGAAGTAGATCATGAGATAGAGCTAACCCGCGGAGCTCATCCGATAGCCCAATAGCATGCATACAAGATGCCAGTCCTAGAAGCCATAGAACTTAAGGAGTAGTTAAGACAATTATTAGAGAGGATTCATAAGACCCAGTGTTTCACCTTGGGGTGCGCCCGTTTCTCTTTCAAAAAAAGAAACATGGCACGTTAAGACTTTGTATTGATTTACAGAGGATTAAATCAGTTTTGATAGTCAAGAGTAAGTATCCTATCCCTAGGATTGATGAGCTTTTGGATCCGTAAGTGGAGCCCAAATCCTCACTAAGATAGATCTCAAATCTAGATATTACCAGATCAGAATCAAGGATCAAGATATCCCAAAGATAGCCATCAAAACTCGCTATGGGCATTATGAATTTATAGTCATGCCATTCGGATTAACAAATGCCCCAACAACGTTTAATCGCCTCATGCAGGATATTCTCAAAGAATACTTGGATGAATTTGTTCTTGTCTTCTTTGACATCTGACATCATGGTATACTCTAAGAATGCAACAGATCATGAATATCATGTACATAAAGTCCTGGAGATCCTAAGGAAGGATAAACTCTTTGCAAAAAAGAGCAAGTGTACTTTCTCTGTTGACCATGTTTAATACTTGGGATTTATAGTATCTAAGGATGGGATTTCTCGTGACCCCGCTAAAATCCAAGCAGTTGTCGTAGATAGGCCAGAGCTCAAGATAGTGAAGGAAGTCAGAGGATTCTTAGGATTAATCGGGTGGTATCGAATCTTTATACCTAGGTATGCTCAGATAACATCCCCTTTGACCAACCTTCTCAAGAAGAGTACCCTATTTCATTGGACCGTTATGTGTCAGAGTGCTTTTGATAAGCTGCAGATAGCCTTAGTAACCAACCCTTTTCTTAAATTGCCAAATTTTTCCATACCCTTTGAAGTAGTAGCATATGCTAGTGGCTTTGCCCTGGGAGGTGCACTCATGTAGGAAGGTCATGTAGTAGCCTATAAATCCAAAAAACTGAGAACGCATGAGAGAAATTATGCTATCCACATGACTTGGAGTTACTCTTAGTAGTTTATACTCTAAAGCTGTGGAGACGTTATCTCTTGGGACAAAGGTTCACCTTGATGGACAGATCATCAAAGTTTGAAGTGGATCTGCACCCAAAACGATCTCAACATGCGTCAAAGAAGGTGGATGCAGACCTTGCAAGAATTTGATTTTGAGATTAAGTACCAGTCCAGGGAAGGAGAATGTGGTAGCAGATACACTCAGTAGGAAAGCCTCCTTGCTTGCAATAACATTGGTGTCAAATCTGTTGATTAGTGAAGCAAGAGAGAAGATCATGCAGGACAAAGTCTTTGCCCCTATTGCTACCCTACTTATGCATTAAAGCAAGACTCCTCATCAGGAAATGAGTTGAGTTAGTTCTTGTTTATAGACTAGATGAAGGATGCATGTATTACAATAATCGGCTATGCATTCCCAATGATGAGGAAACAAAGGGAAAATTTTTGAGAGAAGCCCATGATAGCCCAATAGCTGGACATCCAGGTTTCATAAAGACCTACATGTATGTAAAGAAGAGATTCTTTTGGCCCTAGGACTCAAAAAGGATGTACTTAATGATGTGCATCAGTGTTTATTATGTCAAACAGTCAAGGCAAAAAGAGTTAAAATGCGAGGAATTTTGCATCCCTTAGATATTCCACAGATGAAGTGGGAATGTGCCAGTATGGATTTTATTACTGGACTACCGTCAATGCAATCAGGTTACTGGACTACCATTAGTGCAATCATCAGGTTACAACTCCATTTTTGTGGTAGTTGACAAACTAACCAAGGTTGCCCATCAGATTCTAGTAAAAGAAACCTACACTACAATGGATGTTGCCAGAGTCCTCCTCAATGAGATTTTCAGGTTGCATGGCTTACCCAGAAGAAGGATAGAGTGATAGAGATCCTAAGATTACGTCAAGGTTGTGGACTGCATTCTTCAAAGGAGTAGGAACTTTCTTAGATCTCATTATAGCCTATCACCCCAAGAAGACAGATGGCCAGACAGAAAGAGTGAACCAAGTAATAGAAGATATCCTTCAGTCATGCTGTGGCAGAGAACTCAGTAAGTAGTTAAGCTACTTACATCTAGTTGAGTTTGCTTATAATGCCTCTTATCACCGAAGTATCGGGATGAGCCCTTTCAAAGCTATGTATGGACAAGATTGCCTCACACCATTAACTTGGCCCAACCCATTGATCAGGGTCAAGATGTCCAGACAGATGCTAGATGATATGGAGCAGCAAATACAATCAATCCGCAAAGATATTAAGGCTACTTTATCAGGATAGACAAAAGCAGTATGATGATAGGAAGAGAACAGAGAGAGTGTTTGAAGAATCAGATATGGTCTTCATTTGAGTAAGACCCAAAAGAAGTTCTTTATCTCTAGGGAAGTACAAAAGTTATCTCCTAGATACTATGGATTGTATGCCATTTACGAAGAAAGTAGGAGATCTAGCATATGACCGTCTTCTACCTCCCCATCTAAAGGTACATAATGTGTTCCATGTCAGTTTGCTTAAAAAGTATGTATCGAGCCTGAGTCATGTGCTAGATGATGAGCAGTTGACTTTTTTGACTCAAGGTTAGATGGAGCTCCAACCCAAAGAAATCCTAGATGTTGGAGAGAAGGCTCTCAGGAACAGATTACTAAGAGAATTTTTGGTCAAGTGGAAGTTCTACCACCCTTTAGAGGACACCACTTGGGAAAAAGAAGATCAGCTGGTAAAGGATTACCCCCACTTTTGCGAGATGAGGACATCTCACATTTTTCAAGTGGGAGAGGATGTAAGGCTCCTCCTTAGGCCCTAAAGATGTATAAGTTCTTCTTTTAGTCCCTTGTAATCATCCCCTTTTTCAAAATACAAAAAGAGTATTATTTTTCATTGTTTTTGGCCTAGAGAGAGAAAATATTCTAGAGAGAGGTAAAAAAATTTGAAATATTTTTGGATAAGTATTTTCTTCCAATCAATAGTAGTGATCCCCTGAAACAGAATTTTAATCCGGAATTTCTAAGTTGCATTAGATTTGGACAGTGGTGGTGGGGGTGAACCAAGGAGTCCCCTAGTTCAAAGTTCTAAGCCTTATTAAATTATTTTGAAGTTAAAAATGTGATATCCTTATCCATTAAGGTTGGAAAATATAATTAAAATAAAAATGAAAAATTTTAGAATTATCCATAAGAAAAGAGTAAAGAAAGGCTTACATGACGTGAAGATTCAATAATCATGAGTTTCAGATATTTGAAGGAGACTTTTGGGAGGCCTTGTGACACCTCAGGGGGGAGGGGAGAGGCCATTAAGGAGGCACATAAAATCCTCATTTTCAAAAAATTGAGCTATTTCATCTCTCATCTCTCCTCTTCCAAACTAGATAAAAAAAGTGGGCCTAACTAGTCAAAAACTTATCCAAATTGGATAAAACTAAAGCTGGAAGCCTGGGCTTGGTTGGTGGCCTCCCTCACCTATAAATAGAACCCCATTCCTTTGTATTTTCATCTTAGTGTATTTACATGCTAGTGTAATTCTCATTTTAGTGTATTTCCTTCATCCCTCTACCTTGCCTCTCCATTGTGAAGCTTTGGTGCTTCACTAAACCTCTTCTTCTCTTGAAGATTACCCTCTTCTCTTGGTGGCCAAGCCTCTTCCTTGAAGGCTACACATCTCCTTAAAGAACCAAGCCAAAACCAAGGGGGTAAGCCTAATCAATGATGTTTACTCTCTTCTTTGGATGGTAATCTTCTTCCCAATCTCTCTACATGCTTTGGAAGCATTCTATTTCACGGTTTCTTCTTAAAACCATGCCCTTCTTGATTTATGTTGTTTAAATGAAGTAATGTTAATCTCCTATGCTTAAATGTATTATTTTTATTTATAATCACTCTTTATGAAAGAATACTCGCTTCTTATGATTAAATCCTTCTTGGAAGGATAAATCAATTCTAATCTCATTTTCTTACCCTAAACTCTAAGCCTATCAAGATAGAGATGAAGGTTAAATATTTTTATGTTTATTTACCTACTTGGAATGAGGTTAATTCATTTAAGCTTGTTTTTATGATAAGAAATCTTATATTTATTCATTTTATGATGAAAGAGAGCTTATAATAACATTCATATATTTATTTTCATATGGAAGTTATATTTGAATATTTCTAAAAATAAACAAGATGCTTAGATGCAATTATGTTTATATTTATGCTTAGGTTTATGCTGAAAGAATTTTTATATTAAAAGAGGAAGTCCCACCATATTTTTATGTAATTTTGTTTATGCATAAATTTAATAATTCAAAAAGAGAAATTTTCGTGATATTCTATGCATAAGCATTTTAAATGCTAAGAGAAGGTTTTTCGTTACATTTTTTGAATATACATTCATAGTATGTGTATGCATAAATATCTAGAATCTTAAAAAGAGGAATTTTTGTTACATTTTAAATATGTATATTCATGGTATGTATATACATGAATATTTTTGTTTATCAAAGAAGAATTTTCATCATATCTTTAAATAGGAATATGCATAGTTAATTTTGGTATCAAAGAGAGAATGTTTCATCATATTTCTATGTAGATAATTATAGCATGTTGATGCCCAGGTTCAAATGAAGAAGAGAATGTTTAAGAATATTTCTATGTGAATATTTTAATAAAATGATGTATGCATATTTATTAAAGGATAATTTAGAAAAAGAAATATCCTTGTTAAATTCCATTATTCACAAGTAGAATTATTTATAGTTCTTTTATATCCAAAGTAGAATGAATTTTCATATTATTGGATGTTAATCCTTTTATGATTAGAAATCATAGTTATTTTATGAGATAAATGGAGAAATATCTTTAGAAAACAAATCTAGGAATAAATTCAAGTAATTCCGTGCTAGACCATGACCACTTGAGAAAGGTGGGTCAGTAAGATACATGCCCACTCTTGAATTGTAAATTAAGCCAAGACTTATGACCATTCCCATTTCTTCAGTAGTACGAAGAAGGGATAACTGTCTGATTTAGAGAATTTTCCCTAAAACCTGAAATGGTCTAAAAATAAGTTAGAAATTCATTTGTAATTGATGGGATGGATCACCCGAGATACGAGATTCGTGATTTTCATTGAGGAATTTTGGGTTTTAAAAAAAGGGTCTTGTGAAACCAATACTAGAGAGGTTTTCTCGTGAAATGGCTTTTCGTGAGATGAAAGTAAACTCAATGGAAAAATCCTACTTGCAGAGAAACTCTATTTTTGTAGATGACTGTCTTACGCTAGAATACTAGAGAAAGCATTTGGTTTATTGTTTAATCTAACGAGAGTTTACATTGCAACAGTCGGCAGGGAGTCATCGAAGGATGTCTCTCAGCGGGGCAGAGCCTACCAAGGTCTTGATCAGCCTCGGTAGGGTTAAAAATGGTGCTCTTCTAGTATGATGGGTGAGGGCCGACAAAGAAGTCCCTAAGTGAAGTGCTAGGACACCTAAAGAGGATCCTAGAGGGTTCTGATGACCAGGCGATGCTTGAGCTCGCGGTTGCCGAGGACAGTTGATTGTAAAACAATGGAACTTGAATACTGAGGATTATGATGGAAACACCGTGGTTTTATTGTAGTTCTGTCTTGAAAATAGTTGAATCTAAGAAAAGGCAATTTTATATTGGGTGCGTAAGTGGTGTGTCTATTTATTAATATTTTTATATGAGTGCCGACTAGGGGCCTGGGAACTCTTTTCCATGGTACCCAGGATAAAACACAACCAAATTTTTAAAGAGGGATCCCACCAATATAGTGGTTGGGTGGTTGGCTAACCCATGGGCCGGTTGGGGTAGGCTGGATCGGTGGATTTCTACAATAAAGTTTAGTTGTATTCAAGTTACGATAGTTGTAGTAAGTCACAGGGTAATTCTTGTTCTATGGGAAAGAATCAACGCCTGTGCCTCACTTAAGGGGGAAAAAGTGATTATCTCTATGAACCAAGTGCAAGTCCCTCCTTTGATTCGGCTATGTGACCCACGGGTTTGGTCATAATACAAAGGATAGTTAAGGCTCTTGACCCCATTAGAGAAA
Source organism: Cibotium barometz (assembly GCF_041138505.1). NCBI lineage: Eukaryota > Viridiplantae > Streptophyta > Polypodiopsida > Cyatheales > Cibotiaceae > Cibotium > Cibotium barometz. Next base: position 17,235,171 of record NC_141069.1, read on the forward strand.
TTTTCGTTAGAAGATTTTCCTGGAGGAACTGCCCATGCTTTCTAGGCAAAGAAAGTTTTTTCGGTTTTGGTTTTGGAAGAATCGCCGAACTAGTCCCTTGCCCGGACATTCTTGGGCGAGCCCCCGAGTGGGAAGCTCTGTAGCCCTGTGCGAGGGGTTGCTACTTCCGCTGCTAGCGCTCTAGAGTTTGATGCGCAGAGAGGGCAGGGGTCTCACAAACATTTTTTAATTTCTCCCATGACTCATAGTGTGAGTCCAAGAGTTTTATCCTAAGGATAAAATCTCTAATGGATTTATTTGGTTGACGCTCAATTGAATAGAGTTCTATTGCTGCACTCCACCAATCACCTTGTCTGGAAAAGCCATGTATAGAGGTTGATTTCAAGGTTTTGAAGTTGGCATTGATCGCCGAAATTAATGCGATGCACCATCGACTAGCTTTTCCCTCTAAGCATAAGTTCAACGCATGTACCTTAGTGGGGCAGTTGGGATTTCCAAAGGCTTCACATCTCTGTTCAAACATTTGAATGAATTGATCAGGGTGTGTTGTTCCATCATATTTGCCCATAATTTTAGAAATTTGAACTGCCATATTTCTGTATGAGTCACTGAGGACGTATGTAAGTGCTCTTGTTGGAAGAGACTCAGTGAGTCCTTGGGCCACCCCCCTTCCTAGACTAGTCAGTATGTCCAAGGTGTGGGCATCTAGGAAAGGGTTGGTACTTATAGGACTTGTGGGAATGTTAGGCAAGGGACCAAAGCCCGGTGGGATCGGTCATAGGGGTGTAAAACCCTATGACACTTGTTATAGGTATGGCCAATGGCATGGGGAGGTGAATTTACGGCATAGATCTCAATGGATCGAAGATGTCAACCATTGGATTCAGTGCTTGTGTGATCCCTAGCAATCCCTCTATCGTGGCCATGAGCAATCACACTTTTTTTTTTGCTTTTTATACTTTTCCATAGCTTGTTATAGCGTCAAGAGGCTTGGCGTACTCTTCGTTGGATCAAACGGGTGTCCGTTCGCCCTAATTAGCTTATGTGCTATACGCACGTGAATGACCAAGATATTTTTCCAAAAAAAGCGTATGCTAGGAACTTCCTAGATGGAAGAGGAGGTCCTAAAACCTATTTTCCATCATTGTCTCAAGACGGAAAATTTTTTTGATAATTTTTTCCCTATTTCGCAGCACGTTTTTTAGGGCGTTCCAAAAGGAATTTTGAAAAAACTCTCTAGGAGGGAGTTGTAGTATTTTTGGAGTACTACAACTTTGTTTCCCTGAGAAGTTGTCCACGATTTTGTCATTTAGACCCTCAAAAAGTAGCCTTGGCTCGTCGTCGTTTTCGCACTAATTTTTGCGATTGTGGTTTTTAGGTTATTTTTTGCCTCGATTTCTGGGTCGAGTTTTGAGGTTGTTGGTCGAAGGCCAAAATGGTCGAATTTGACTTCGAACGACCATGTCCAAAGTCGAAGTGCTCGATGTTAGCTTTTCGATGAGCCCTAGAGCGCCTTCACCAAATATATGGTTTAGGAGATACGGGCCTCCAAACAGGGGTGTTTTCAAAACAGACCTTTTTTTTGGCCGAGGGACCCCTTTTCACGTCGACGGACTTCACAAGTTTTATAAATTTTGAATTTTTTTTCGTGTGAAACCTTAGGCTTTCACACTGTGAAACACTGAGTCTTTCACACTGTGAACCGAACTGCATGGAATATTAAATTCAATTTTGAAAGATCCTTGCCCCCTCCGCGCAATGGATTCGGGGGTGCCAGCAGTGGAAGTAGCACTTCTTGCACGAGGCAGGATCCCTCACCCGAGGCCTCATCCACAGATATCCAAACAAGAGACTAATCCCTTGGTTTTTCAAAAACCGAACCCGGACAAACTTCCCCCTACCCGAAAGCACAGGCGATTCCTCCAGGATATTTGTACTCTAATATAGTTTTGGTTATTACTGACCAAATTGAACCAAACTTGCGAGTCACTTGGTCAGATCAAGAAAGAAACTTGCACTTAGATCATAGAAACCAATGCTTTTTTCCCCATCGAGAGGCACATCCGTTGATTCTTTTTCCATAGAACAATTACTATCTGAGATTTACTTCATCTATCATACTATAACAGAATTGAGTTTCATTTTACGGATCCATCAGTCCAGCCATCCAGTCCCATGGGTTAGCCAACCACCCAACCATTGAAGTGATGGAATCCAATTAGGAATTTAGTTAGGTTTTGTCCCAGGTACCAGGGAAAAGAGTTCCTAGGACCCCTAGCCAAATATTCATGCAAATTTAACGCCAATCACACCACTTACACACCCAATATGAAATTGCCTTTTTCACAAATTCAGCTATCTTTAAAACAATCATTTAATGAAACCATAGTGTCACTGATCATAATCCTCAAAATCTTTGATTGAATCCTTATTTCCAATCATTCGTTCATCGGTGTATCTATGGCATCATTGGCAAACCAGAACGCTCACCACCTGTCTCCTGAGGGGCCTTTTCAATAGTTCTTCCTAGCTCATAGTAACCGGTAATATAATCACTTATAAAAATCAAGATGGAATCTCTGTTAAAGATCAACAAGATCAACCAACAGATCCATATAAAAGAGCCATGGACTCATCCATTGAGGACCAGGAAGGTCAATCAACCAGATCCATGCCCGGTTTCAGAAAACAACTCTTACTCCTTGTTCCAATATCTTCCACGATGCATGTGTGGGTATCATCGGTGACCCAGAGCCCGAGCACCGTATGGTCAGCACCCTCTAGGATCCTTCACAGGTGACCTAGCGCTTCACTCATAGGCCATTTCGTTGGTCCCTTATCCACTGTACCGGAAGCTCACCATTTAAATTGAACCAAGGCTGGTCAAGACCTCGGTCGAACTTGCTACGCGAGACATCCTCCGTTGACTCTGTGCGTCAGCTATTGCAACTTTATGAGTTAGGTCTCCCATGACCTTATTCACAAGACGGTCAAAATGCTTCCCCAGCTAGGAGAGAAGAGAGATAAAAATATCACAATATTTTTGAGTTTAAAACTCCACCACACATGTGAAATAGGTGCCTCCTTAAAGAGCCCCCCTTCTCCTTACCAAGGTGTCAAAATTGAATCACTATACCCAAAATATCTCATTTTTTTAGTAATACTCATAATTCGACCATAATCCAAAAATTTCTAAAAATTTGGACCCTTAGGCTAAGGTCCTTTTTACCTGTTTTCAATTAATTCCAATTGCACATTGGAAAGTTCTTTTTAAATTTCTATTTCAAAGGAAACCATTTTTGACACTAGGAGGATTTTTATATCCAAAAATATCTCAATTTTGGACTACCTCTCTCTAGATATTTTCTCTCTCTAGGTCAAAACAAGGTAAAACAAGATCTTTCTTTTATTTCAGAGAGGGGAATAATTATAAGATGAGAAGGGGAGTTTCTTACACTTGTACACCTCAAAAGTTGGAGGGAGGAATCTTACAATCTACTCCACTTAAAAAACACCAGATGTCCTCATCTCGCAAAATTAGAGGACAACTCTTTTCCGTAAGATCCAACTGATTCTAGGGTTCCTTATAGTCTGGTGAACTCCATAGAATCCTGGGATAAGTATCCCTTATATAGAACTCATCATCAGATATAACAATTCACTCAGATCATATCATTCAAATCCTTATCACAAGAATGGTCCATTAGACCAAAATTTTCATCTGAACAGTCCTCCTCCTTGGGAATTTTTAATTTTACACATTTTTAATTTGACATCCCTCAACTTGATCCACTGGGTCAAGTGTTAACAGGAGCAATCTTTCAGCACAATCCACTAATCTCGTAGTGATTTGCTGAAGTCATTATCGTCATTTCAGTTACGAACATCATCATAGGGACTCGTCCCATTCATCCTCAATGTGGCTTTGTTCAACTGATCGCTTTTCAACCAAAATTCAGGAATCATCTTTTTTTCAATCAAAATCCAAATCAACTAATCAATTCTCAACCAGAATTTTAAAATCATATCAATCACATTCAAATTCATCATCTGGATATCATTTTTACTTATAATTTCAAGGTCTTAGATTACTCATATATACTGCCAATAAAGAGCTGTAAATATACCCTCAGTATATACGGGTAGTCACGGTCCTTGGAATTATAAGGTAAATACTATCATGGACTAGTAGGCCTCAAGCAAGTCAGGGATTCCATACAATTGCGGTACTTCCATCTGAAGACCCAATTACCAATTTATGAATTTCAGCCTAAATATCAATTTGTATGCATTTCATCATACAATTCCAACCTTTTACTCATACTTTATAAATTTTTGACATTTTTGGCTTCTTAGTTGATTCACTTTAGTCAATTTGCCCTGATACAGCTGAAAGATACCAGCCCCCTCCGCGCAACGGATTCGGGGGTGCTAGCAGTGGAAGTAGAACCTTCTTGCACGGGGCAGGATCCCTCACCCAACGCCTCGCCCACACAGATATCCAGACAAGAGAAAGGTCATTACTGACCAAACTGATTTGACCGAACTTGAGAGTCACTTGGTCGGATCAAGGACGAAACTTGCACTTGGATCATAGAAACCAATGCTTTTTTTCCCATCGAGAGGCACAGCCATTGTTGATTCTTTTTCCATAGAACAATTACTATCTGGGATTTACTTCATGTATCATACTATAACAGAATTGAGTGTCATTTTATGGATCCATCAGTCTAGCCAATCCCATAAGTTAGCAAACCACCCAACCACTGTAGTGATGGGATCCAATTAGGAATTTTGTTAGGTTTTGTTCCGGGTATCAGGGAAAAGAGTTCCCAAGCCCCCTAGCTGGATATTCATGCAAATTTAATGCTAATCACACCACTTACACACCCAATATGAAATTGCCTTTAACAGATTCAGTTATCTTTAAAATAATCATTTAATGAAACCATAGTGTCACTGATCATAATCCTCAAAATCTCTGGTTGAATCCTTATTTCCAATCATTCCTTTATCGGTGTATCTATGGCATCATTGGCAACCAGAACGCTCACCACCTATCCACTCAGGGCCTTTTTGATAATTCCTCGCTCATAGTAACTGGCAATATAATCACTTATAAAAATCAAGATGGAATCTCCGTTAAAGATCAGCAAGATCAACCAACAGATCCATATAAAAGAGCCATGGACTCATCTGTTGAGGACCAGCAAGGTCAATCAACCAGATCCATGCCCGGTTTCAGAAAACAACTCTTACTCCTTGTTCCAATATCTTCCATGATGCACGTGTGGGTATCATCGGCGACCCAGAGCCCGAGCACCGTATGGTCAGAACCCTCTAGGATCCTTCACAGGTGACCTAGCGCTTCACTCATAGGCCGCTTCCTTGGTCCCTCATCCACCGTACCGGAAGCACTCTCTAGGATCCTTCACAGGTGACCTAGCGCTTCACTCATAGGCCGCTTCCTTGGTCCCTCATCCACCGTACCGGAAGCTCACCATTTAAATTGAACCGAGGCTGGTCAAGACCTCGGCCGCAAACTTGCTACGCAAGACGTCCTCCGTTGACTCTGCGTCAGCTATTGCAACTTTATCAGTTAGGTCTCCCATGACCTCATTCACAAGATGGTCAAAATGCTTCCCCAGCATTTTTGACATAAAACAGTCATTTAAAAAGAGGTCACCATAAATATAGTTCCTATAATGAACTCTCATCTTTCACATTGTTCCACATCCGTCCACATTACTTAATCCATATCCAATTCATATGTATACCCATTCTCATCCAATCACATCATTTTCCACCTCATCACATCTTTCCTCATTTATTCTCATAACATCTCATCCACTCACATCAACCCATATTCACATCCCAGCACACCTCATTCATTTCATATCTATCTCAATTTACATCACATGTCATCTCATTCAATTCACATCTCATCTCATTCATTCTTATCACAATTCACATCACATCACATCTCATTCATTCACTCACATTGACATCACATCTCATTCATTCACTCACATCGACATCACATTCTTTCACATACACATCCACATCCATTCTTCCACATACACATCCACATCCATTCTTCCACATACACATCCACAAACATTCTCTTGCATACACATCCACATCCATTCTTCCATGTACACATCCACATCCATTCTTCCACGTACACATCCACATCCATTCTTCCACATACACATCCACATTCATTCTTCCACATACACATCCATTCTTTTGCATACACATCTGCATCCATTCTTTTCCATACACATCCGCATTCATTCTTCCACATACACATCATTCTTACACATCCGCATTCATTCTTCCACATACACATCCACATTCATTCTTCCACACACATACGCACATCCACATAAACATCCGCATTCATTCTTCCACACACATCCACATCCATTCTTTCACATACACATCCACATCCATTCTTCCACATACACATCCACATTCATTCTTTCACATATACATCCACATCCATTCTTGCACATACACATCCATTCATATTCTATCACATCCCATTTTCATCTTATCACATCCATTCACATGATATTCCCATTTAATAGCTTTCTCTATGTCGATCCGGATATAATGGGACTTTTTCTAAATTTTTGCCAATTGCTTGGCCTAATTAAAGGTTCTTTTTCTCGACGACTATTTTCATATTCATTCTCAAATTTTTATATAAATTATATTCAACATAAAAGAATTCATGGGATTTATAGAAATCAATTCTACCCATATTTTCACTTTTGATAAATAATCATAAATTGAATTATACTAAAAATTTCTCTTCTTCTCATTTAATTTCTTGGATCTCAAATACCATGGAAATTTGTATTTTTTCATTTAATTAACTACATTTAATTAATTGCATTCCAATGTCATGGGTATTCCTCTTTTATCATCAAATATATCTCAAAAAGTAATTTCATCTAAAATAAAATATCCATTATTTCAATATGCTATGAATTTCTCTTTTCCCTTCTAAATGATGGAATTCCAAATGTTATAGGAATTCCTCTTTTAACATTTAAATATTTCTCATAGATAAAATAAATTTATCTGAATTTTATCTTTGAATTTAATTAAAATACTCATTAATTCCAATATGCTAGGAATTTCTCTTTTGCCATCTAAATGATGGAATTCCAAATGTCATAGGAATTCCTCTTCTAACATTTAAATATATTACTAGAAATTTCTCTTTTGCTAACAACTATTTGTGCATAAACATTAAAATCAAATTATCCATGGTTATAATGAGAATTAATCAATTAACCTAGGATGATTAATCCTAGAATATGATAGGAAGTCCTATTTTCATATTATGAATCAAAATGATTTATGTGTTAATTTTTCAGAAATTTTACCCATAGCTCTACTACTATTACTGATAATTCTCAATAATTTTGAAAGCATAAAGTTTAGTAATATCATATGATAGAATAACCATTAATTGGATCACTATCCAATTATGGAATTGACTCCTAATTTTTCCATAAATTAAATATCATAAAAGCATTAAAAAGCCACTTCTTTGGCCTCTAATTTGTCAAGCATAGAAATTACTTTTAGATTAGAGAATTGCTTCATGAGAAGCTTCATTTGAATATAGAATAGGTCATAGGAATGACTGTCCTTTGGGGGAGAGAGAGACATGCTTTTAAAAAATATTTATTTTAAGCATAAATGGAAATTTATGTGTTTTATCACTACTATTCATTAAAGAACTTCAATTGTATTAAAAAGCCATTCAATTGAATGCTTCTCAAGCTTGAGAGGGGTTAAGAAGAGAGAAACATTTAGAGATTAAAAAGAAAGACCATAAACCACTCTTTTCCTCCTAGATTTTTGCTTGATTCTTTAATCAAAGTAGAGGCCCCCAACCAATCAATAGGTTTGGTATGTTGATGAAGACTCCAAGGAAGATTGAAGAGAGAGAAAAACTCCAATCTCTTCAATTTGTAGAGGATTTTTAGAGGATAATAGAAAATATCATTATTTCAGTATAACCAAGTCCAACTAGTTTCTAGAATTTTCCAAGTTCAATTTGGCTGAATTTGGACAAGATTTGGACCTAGTTTGGCTCCCTTTTGATTTGGTTTGATCTAGGAGAGAAGAGAGATAAAAATATCACAATATTTTTGAGTTTAAACCTCCACCACACATGTGAAATAGGCGCCTCCTTGAAGATCCCCCCTTCTCCTTACCAAGGTGTCAAAATTGAATCACTATACCCAAAATATCTCATTTTTTTAGTAATACTCATAATTCGACCATAATCCAAAAATTTCTAAAAATTTGGACCCTTAGGCTAAGGTCCTTTTTACCTGTTTTCAATTAATTCCAATTGCACATTGGAAAGTTCTTTTTAAATTTCTATTTCAAAGGAAACCATTTTTGACACTAGGAGGATTTTTATATCCAAAAATATCTCAATTTTGGACTACCTCTCTCTAGATATTTTTTCTCTCTAGGTCAAAACAAGGTAAAACAAGATCTTTCTTTTATTTCAGAGAGGGGAATAATTATAAGATCAGAAGGGGAGTTTCTTACACTTGTACACCTCAAAAGTTGGAGGGAGGAATCTTACAATCTACTCCACTTAAAAAATGCCAGATGTCCTCATCTCGCAAAATTAGAGGACAACTCTTTTCCGTAAGATCCAACTGATTCTAGGGTTCCTTATAGTCTGGTGAACTCCATAGAATCCTGGGATAAGTATCCCTTATATAGAACTCATCATCAGATATAACAATTCACTCAGATCATATCATTCAAATCCTTATCACAAGAATGGTCCATTAGACCAAAATTTTCATCTGAACAGTCCTCCTCCTTGGGAATTTTCAATTTTACACATTTTTAATTTGACATCCCTCAACTTGATCCACTGGGTCAAGTGTTAAGAGGAGCAATCTTTCAACACAAGCCACTAATCTCGTAGTGATTTGCTCGTCATTATCATCATTCCAGTTACGAACATCATCATAGGGACTCGTCTCATTCATCCTCAATGTGGCTTTGTTCAACTGATCGCTTTTCAACCAAAATTCAGGAATCATCTTTTTTTCAATCAAAATCCAAATCAACTCATCAATTCTCAACCAGAATTTTAAAATCATATCAATCACAATCGAATTCATCCTCAAGATAGCATTTTTACTTATAATTTCAAGGTCTTAGATTTACTCGTATATACTGCCAATAAAGAGCTACAGTTATACCCTCGGTATATAACCCTCGGTATATACGGGTAGTCACGGTCCTTGGAATTATAAGGTAAATACTATCATGGACTAGTAGGCATCAAGCAATTCAGGGATTCCATACAATTGCGGTACTTCCATCTGAAGACCCAATTACCAATTTATGAATTTGAGTCTGAATATCAATTTGTATGCATTTCATCACACAATTCCAACCTTTTAATCATACTTTATAAATTTTTAACATTTTTGGCTTCTTAGTTGATTCACTTTAGTCAAATTGCCCTGATATAGCTGAAAGATACCAGCCCCCTCCGCGCAACGGATTCGGGGGTGCTAGCAGTGGAAGTAGCACCTTCTTGCACGGGGCAGGATCCCTCCTCGCCCATGGATATCCGGACAAGAGACTTATCCCTTGGTTCTTCAAAAACAAAACCCGGAAAAACTTCCCCCTACGGGCAATTCCTCCACGATACTTGTACTCTACCATAGTCAAGGTCATTGCTGACCAAACTGATCCGACCGAACTTGCGAGTCACTTGGTTTTATCAAGGAAGAAACTTGCACTTGGATCATAGAAACCAACGCTTTTTTTCCCATCGAGAGACACAGCCGTTGATTCTTTTTCCATAGAACAATTACTATCTGGGATTTACTTCATCTATCATACTATAATAGAATTGAGTGTCATTTTACGGATCCATCAGTCTAGCCACCCCATAAGTTAGCCAACTACCCAACCACTGTAGTGATGGGATCCAATTAGGAATTTTGTTAGGTTTTGTCCCGGGTACCAGGGAAAAGAGTTCCCAGGCCCCCTAGCCGGATATTCATGCAAATTTAACGCTAATCACACCACTTACACACCCAATATGAAATTGCCTTTCATAGATTCAGCTATCTTTAAAATAATCATTTAATGAAACCATAGTGTCACTGATCATAATCCTCAAAATCTCTGGTTGAATCCTTATTTCCAATCATTTCTTTATCGGTGTATCTATGGCATCATTGGCAACCAGAACGCTCACCACCTGTCCACTCAGGGGCCTTTTTGATAGTTTCTTGCTCATAGTAACCGACAATATAATCACTTATAAAAATCAAGATGGAATCTCCGTTGAAGATCAGCAAGATCAACCAATAGATCCATATAAAAGAGCCATGGACTCATCCGTTGAGGACCAGCAAGGTCAATCAACCAGATCCATGCCCGGTTTCAGAAAACAACTCTTACTCCTTGTTCCAATATCTTCCACGACACACGTGTGGGTATCGTCGGGCGACCCAGAGCCCGAGCAACGTATGATCAGCATCCTCTAGGATCCTTCGCACATGACCTAGCGCTTCACTCATAGGCCGCTTCCTTGGTCCCTCATCCACGGTACCGGAAGCTCACCATTTAAATCAAACCGAGGCTAGTCAAGACCTCAATCGACCTTGCTACGCAAGACGTCCTCCATTGACTCTCTATCAGCTGTTGCAACTTTATCAATTAGGTCTCCCACGATCTCATTCACAAGATGGCCAAAATGCTTCCCCAGCATTTTTGACATAAAATAGTTATTGGAAGCTTCTCAGATTCAAAAGACCAAGAGTTCCACCAGTTCTATGATTGCAAGATGATGCCAAGCCATCTAGAAAGAGGAAAAAGCTTCAAGCACCAGAGGATGCTAGGTAGGATCAAGAGTAGTAGTAGAATCCTATCCATTGTTGTAAAAGCATCACTTTTTTATGTAATACAATGACACTTCTGGAGTATGGCCTTTTTTGATTCAGCTCTATTATGGCCATGTTTTTAGTGTCTAAAAGTTTGAAAGTATCCTTGGGAGGTGATAGAGAAGCATAAATTGAAACAAATCAAAATTTTACTGAAGTCATTGATTTAGAATTTTCAATATTTAAAGCATTAAGCCCCGTGAATTCATTGTGTTCTATTGGCTTTGGCTTCTTTTTTCTACTCTATCCTAACTCCAATCCTCCTATACCACGACATGAGTAATTATCTCAATGCACTGACTTCATGGATTCCACCACCATGAGAGGTAGCCTTCTAAAACCCACAACAAGATTGCCAATGTGACTGCTCCATGCCTTGGGTCAACCAAATAGCTAAGCTTCCGTGATTTGCAAAGTAGGGGCCATGAGCCTCCAAAATGTGCTGGAATAAAAGTGACAATAGCATATGCACATGTCAAAGTGCACAGCGGAAAGCGTGAGACATACGCACACAAAGAAAGAAATGAATCTGCATAATGATGAAGAAGCAATGATACAAACATCCCTATGCAAGGGGTGGTCCCTGTAGGTGAGGGCATGATGAACAACTACTCCTGTAAGGAAGGAACTGAAGCCCATGTCAAAGTATCTACAAATGAGATAAGAGCCTGGCCTTTATAGCCCCTACAGGAGCTGGCCGACTTGATCTAAAAAGGACTCATGAGTAGCTAATAATAAACATGTGAAAATGGGTGGCAAACCCTACAACCAAGGGCCCTGACCAGAAGGAAAAATATGGTGCTACCCAGGATAAATTTGGGCACCCTTGATACTCAATTTGGACACACTACCAAGAGATGAATAATGCTAACACCCCCTCTTAGATCTTGGGAGAGAAACTGGTCCAAGGAGAGTTGGAAAAAAGGAAACCTCCAAAGCAAGTCGAGAAGTAGATCTACTCCTGCCTCTGCACTTATTCCAACAAACTATTCCGATCTAGAAGTTAAGCAAAATCCAAAAAATGAACCACTAGATGTCCATATCTCCAACCCAATCTATATCATCACACCTGTCACACAATTTGCTCCCTCTTTATCCCAAAAAAGGACGTCATCTAACTATCTACCTCTCCAAGAAAAAAAATCTGCTCCTTAGAGAACACTGCTAAACTGTCTCCCTGTTTAGCACCCCCTGTAGACACCCTAGAGGCCCACAATGTCTACATCAGCTAGTACTCAAGCCTCCAACTCTGAGCTTGTTGAGCACCAATCTCCAGATAGAAGGTTTTCGGATCTCCATGTATCCCTAATTCCAGGAATGCCTCTCTATCCTGTTAACACTCCAAGTGGAAGAAACATACCTCCAACACTGTAGCTGACAATTCTGTCACACCTGACCTTTAAAACCTGTATCCATAACTCTCCATTCACGTGATGGGACTACTACTCACACACCCCTACCCAATCACATGGCAACATCTTGTAAGCTCTTTGGTGTTAACTATGCCATTGAGCTCAAGAAATCTCTCCTGCCAAAACCTGACACCCCCAGCTAGCAAGCCTCCAACCAACCAGTCACTTGTCCAGGTGGAACCAACCATCCACAACTCATCATACGAAAGCACAATTTGATGTCAATCATCTGCTCCAAAGTGCTGCTCCACTGGGACCTACCTTTACCCAATGAACGTGTACACTTGCCATGTATCCTATTCCCATCCTGCAATTGAGCAAGTACCTATGAACCTCAACAACCAAAATGCTCCCTCCTCCTCTTCTGCAACTAGTAGTATAAAAAAATGCAAAAATCCTTCTCTTAGAAAAAATGCCAAAACACCTTATGTGCAAGGGAGACTGAGGAGAATCAAAGCACCAATGTGCTTGAAATGGCTATGATAGCCATTTGGAGCCATACAAGGGAGAGTAAGGAGAATCAAAGCACCAATACGATTGAAATGGCTATGATAGCCATTTGGAGCGATATAAGAGAGAGAAAGGAGAATCAAAACACTTATGTGTGATAAATGGCTATGATGTTAAAATGTAATGAGGGAAAAACTTCCCAGGAGGTCACCCATCCGAGTACTATCACTACACGAGTGCACTTAACTACATGATGCAGGCACCCCTTTCCAACATCCCCCCTTGGTGCTAACTTGTCCACTTAAGAATATGCGCCAGATGGCTATGGGTGTGCATGTGGGAGTTTTTGGATTTAAATGTACCTATAAGCTTACTAAAGTAGATGAAGCAATAAACTCACAGCAAACACGAGTTTAGTTTAGCAAAATAGACCTTGGATTTACACGTGTGTGAGTACCGTTCGACACATGGTATCATCGAATTGAACCTCAAAAATTGATTCGTTGGGCATGTCTTTCGAGACCGTACACATGTGGTGATATGCCGATCGTACGGTTGAGGTTTAACGTTTAGCCGAAAATAGAAACTACTATTTTTTTTTCAAAGCTAGTTTCTAGTGTTAGTGGAGAGAGAGAGAGAGGGAGGGAGAGAGATCGAGAGAGAGAGAGAGAGAGAGAGAGAGAGAGAGAGAGAGAGAGAGAGAGAGAGAGAGAGAGAGAGAGAGAGAGAGACTGAAGTTCTCTCTCTCTCTCTCTCGTGCGCGCACACGCACACACACACACACACACACATGCACCATCTCACAGATACATATATGCACATATACACAAGGCAAGACTTAGATGGCCATTTGGCACGCGATAAGGAGGTTATGTAGAATTTGTGATCTCCTATGAGCACCAAGAGGCTCTACACTCTCTCTCTCTCTCTCTCTCTCTCTCTCTCTCTCTCTCTCTCACACACACACACACACATAAATACCCACACATAAAACCTTTTAAAACACATAAAACCTTTTAAAGTACATAAAAAATGTGTTTGTTTTTGTGTTTATGTGAAAGAGTGCCATTTGGAGTGCATAAAGTATTCTAAAGCAACTCATGCACCCCTGTGGAGTGCATAAAGTATTCTTCTCTATCCCCTTAGCCATTTTAGCACACACATGGTTTTCTTTCACACACACACACACACACACACACACACACACAATCACCCACACAAACACACCTACATCACTATAAGTTGGTGTGTGTGTGTGTATGTGTGTATAAGATAGCCATTTGGAGCTATAAGAATATTCTAAAGCAACTCTACAGGAGCACAAGATACAAAGCCCGATGGTCCATAGCCATTTAGCGTGCATACTACGTTCCAACATTGTTAAGGTCTAAATATCATGCCAAACGGCACTAGAATTTAGAGTATGTGTGTGTGTGTGTGTGTGTGTACATGCACACACACAAACATATACATACATACATACATACACACACACACACACACACACAATTCATCATACTTTCTTTCAAGTTTTCTTCTTTGCTAGAACATTTAGCACACAAAGTAAACTTTCCCTCTCATCATCTTCCTCATTCATCTTCTCTATCCACTTAGTCTTTTTAGCAGACATGACTATCTTTCACACACACACACACACCCTACATCACTATAAGTTTGTGTGTTTGGGTGGGTGTGTGGGTGGGTGGGTCGGTGTGTGTGTGTGCGTGTGTAAAAGATAGCCATTGGAAGCTATAAGAATATTCTAAAGCAACTTATGCACCCCTATGTGCACCAAATGGCTATCAAGAGGAAAGTGTTTTATCTGTAACACTTACTTCCTTTTTACTCTTCCCTTACATTCCAAAACTTAAGTTTTGAAAGTGATTTATTTCATTCAAAGTTCACATTTGTTTGGATGCATGCATGTATACATGTGTGTGTGTGTGTTGAAATGGAAAAAGATATATGAAACTCGGGCTATTCTACGGCTCTTGGCCCAGCTGGGATTTGAACCCTAGACCCCTAGCTTAAGGAGCTCATGACCTATCCATGTGCATGTGAGGGATTTATTGATGCCGTAGGTGGCCATGTTTATTATAATTTTTTAACTTGGCCCCATTCCCTCAGCGAGAGTTTACTAAGCGTGCTCGAGTTCAATGCTGCCAATATCAAATACCTGCGTTCTTCTAGTGATGTGTGCCCGTGTTTCGCGCCGTCAATTCCACATCTCTCACATCATAAATGCAATGTGGGGTATAGACATGAGGTACACAGACTTTATGACAAGCTTCCAAATGTTCTTAAAAGAAAGAATAGAACTTTTACATCTTGAAATTTAGTTTTTATTTATTCTATACACATTTTCTAGAGAGAGAAATTAGAAATTCGTGAATTTCTTACAAGGCCCTATAAATGACCTCGAAAATGTCCTAATGTTTATAGTGATAGGACTTATTGAAAGAGATTTTCTCATAAAGCCATGATTTTTTAAACAATGGCCGATGGTGAAGATCAATGGAGAATCAATGATCAAATGTCATTGTCGACGGTCTACACCATTTAGACAGAATCTAATATGTGGAGAAATGCATGGAGGTTTGTGTGTAGTGTATGGAGATGATTCATACATGTAGGACCCCAAAACATCACTCCAAGAGGTGAGCCGGAAAATAGAAAAAGAAAAAGTTTCGTCTATCTAATGTTGTGCATGACTCTACGTCCCCGAAAATCTACGCAATGCAACATTATCCTCCCAATGTTGTGGGTAGAGCTATAGCCCTCTGATCAAGTGGGGAAGAGTGACATGCGAGCGAGCGTAGTGTAGCTAATGTCCTCAAAGAAGCGGGCATTTTCATACTTTTATCCTAACCACTAATAATTTCATGTTCTTTTTCTTTTGGTTTTTTTTTGGGTGGGGGGGGGGGCTTCATTTAACTTTTGAGTTGCAACATAATAATTTTGAAGCTGAGGAGTTGATGATGTGGCTTTTTCTTAGAGGAGGGGTGCAATTTGGGTGGTTTATTGGACTCCTCTCTAAGAATTATAAGTTGGACTCGGAATTATAATATATATCGGTCGAGTACAAGGGGGCGGCTGTGGTGGTGGGGAGGGTCAGCGTTCAACTTTTGGGATTTGAAAGGCAAAAGGAATGGGAGAGAAGAAGAGTAGGTGATTCCATGGTCTTCTAGAACTTGGTACCTAGAGTACGCCTGAATAATAAAAGTAGTAATCGTATCGACCACAAAGACCCCCCCCCCCCCAAAAAAAAAAAGAAAAAGAAAAAGTAATCGTATCGATCCCGAATCCCGATAGCATTGTGCAGGCGCTGCTGAAAGTCTTAAATCGAAGTGGCGTGCCCTGCGGGTTTTTCTTCTTGTAATTGGACGCTCATGGGTGCCGTGGCGGAAAGGAATGGGGTCCACGAGGACTTTTGTGGATATCACAAATGGAATGGAGTTGCAACTCTTGCAGTATAAAAGCAGGTGGGCTGGATCACAAATGGAATGGGAGAGAAGAAGAGTAGGCGATTCCATGGTCTTCTAGAACTTTATAGCATGAAGGTGGTACCTAGAGTACGCCTGAATAATAAAAGTAGTAATCGTATCGACCACAAAGACCACCCCCCCCCCCCAAAAAAAAAAAAGAAAAAGAAAAAGTAATCGTATCGATCCCGAATCCCGATAGCATTGTGCAGGCGCTGCTGAAAGTCTTAAATCGAAGTGACCATCTTGGTTTTTTGGGCGCTATCGAGGGGAAAACTTTTTTATAGTAATAATAATAAAAAAGAGGTTTATATACATACGTGTTTTTTTTTTCAAAGCTTGGATATGTACATGCTCGAGTCAGGCGAGAGTATCGCCTTTGTATGTATGCTCCTGCTTTAATTACCATCCTACGGGGTAATATGGGGTGTTTACATTAACAATGCATTGCATTAGCTACACTACGCTAGGCAACTTCTTTGTGTTGGACGTCCTTTTTTTCATTACTCTAACTAAGTGGCATATTTAGAGTGATTAAGCCTTCCTAATCTTTGTGTACGATAGGGATTAAGAATCTTTGTGACTATCTCGTGGATATTGTACATCTACTCATTCTATTGTGTGTGGCAAACATAGAGTGACAGAGGAAAAGCATTCTCTAGAGATGTATCATTCTCATCAAATCTCTTGAGTGGCACATTGTGTTGAGAAAGAGAAACAGAAAGAGTGTTTCTTTTTAAGTAAGGCATTCAGAGGTGAGAGAGATTTTTGCAATAGAGTGATAGCCTATTAACTTTGTGTGAGTGAGAAAAAGGTTGAAAGAAAGCATTTCCATGTGACTCGGAGAGGAGAAGAGAGTGATTTCTACTGATATTTCAAGTTTTCTTTTTAACAACCATTGAGGCTCTTTACTGTTTCTATGTGAAGCTCCACAAGAGTCCTTTGTAAAACTCCTACATCAAGGTGGCCAAGTAGTAGCAAGGCAATGAACAGCCACGGCTTCTTTTCTGAGCCATATGTGAGTATGGGTAGTAACAGCCAAAGTGCAGTTGTGAACTAATGTGTGAAATGTGGGAGCTACTGTTTCTTGGAGTGAGCTTCTCTATGTGTGAAACAAAAGACCAACTCTCTATGAGCTAAACAACAAGGCATTTGGAACAACTTGAAATGAGCCAGCAGTGCATAGCTTGGTGCAATGTCTAGATGTCTTCTACATTTTTTATTTTCCAATTGCATAATCACCTCTATATAGCTTCACTTATGTGGACTGAAGCAATAAAGATAAGCCCAAATCCAAGCTCATGGATCCATTTACATAGATTCTTCCTTTGGGATTTGAACAAACCCTAATCACCAATAAAAAGGTGCATCTGCCTTTTGGGTTGGTGCACAGCAAACAACAGTGAATCTTGGGCATCGTATTTCATAACACAATCATGAACATCTTTTCTGTGTGAGTTAAAGGAAATATGGAACAGTTCTACTTGTAGAGATCTCTGTGTTGTGAGCTGCATTTCCAGAGAACCAGTCTGGTGGCATGTCTTCTCTCTTCAATCAGCACTCCTCATAGCATAACACATGCTACGTGTCTTCTCTCTTCAATCAGCACTCCTCATAGCATAACACATGCTACGTATAATGCACATGGGCGGCCGGTAGAACATTTCTATTCCAAGGGTGAAAATGGCGCTGGTGCATTAAAAGGCTAGCATAAGGCAAGTTTTTATAGGTTATAAAATATTTTGTGAAAATCAACTATGGTTTGCTTTTAAAAAGGAAACCATCACTTGGTATGAAAAATGTTTAGAAAAATCATAGCTTTGTGAGAAAATCTCTTTCAATAAGTCCTATCACTATATAAAGGACTCCTTTCCATTGTATGTCCTGCAAAGTTCTACAACTCTCCACAATGTCTAGATATGGGGTTCTACAACTCTCCACAATGTCCCAAAGATGATAAGAAAGTTTGTAGGTTGGTGTGGGGCAAGAGATGTGGCATTCAACTGGTTTCAATTTTGCATGTGGAAAGTCAATCTTCTTCAAAATGCTACATAGCTTTTGGGAGAATGCATTGTTGTTGGATGACATCCTCTACAAGTGCACATTGAACAATCATGAGACATTCTCCATACTACTAGCGTTCCTCATAATGGAATTTGGAGTTTGGTTATATGAATAGTTACATTCCAAGGATCATATGGCATGGGTAAAGGGGCAAAAGGGGGATGCATTTGGAGTTGCTTATGGTGCATAGTTGTGAGTAGAAGTTAATTTTGTGATTGAGAAGCTTTAATCTAGAGGCAAGACTATGACCTACCAAGAGAAGCAAGAGGAAGACCAAGATGCATTAAGGTACCGAGACATTGGGAGAAGGGGAAGGGATAGAAGGAGAAAGTTTTATGTTACCATGCACTGCTCTCAATATATCTCGATGTAGCAAATTTTAGTAACTATTGAAACTCACCAAGTTCAATAAATTTTATTTAAGTTTTACCATCCTACGTGGCAATATGGGGTGCATACATTAACCATTGCATTAGCTACACTATGCTTGAATGTCACTCTTCCCCACTTCATGAGAGGGCTACAGCTCTACCGAACATTGGGAGGAGAATGTTGCATTGCGTAGATTTTTGGGGACGTAGAGATGAGCAAAACATTAGATAGACAAAACTTTTTCTTTTTCTTTTTTTCGACTCAGCTCTTGGAGTGATGTTTTGGGGTCCTACATGTATGAATCATCTCCATTTTGCGTGACACTACACACAAACCTCCATGCATTGCTCCACATATTAGATTTCGTCTAAATGGTGTAGACCGCCTATAATGACATTTGATCATTGATTCTCCATGGATCTTCACCATCGGTCATTGTTTTGATGTTTGACCATTGATCTCTTGACCAATGCCAACAACATGTGTTCAAGAACTAGCTCTTTTAGAGAGAACACCTTTGTATGGTCTCGCTCACCATCCTATGCATTTAAATGGTGTGCAACCATTGAATCAACTACCATTCTCCATCCACACACTCATGTCACTCTTCAACTCTAGCTGACTTTAAGAAGGGGGGGGGAAGAGGATGCTGTATTGCTCCATATTTTGGTGGGGATGTACAAGTCACACACCTACATCTATGTTGTAAAGGCAATCATTCTTGGTGAGACACCATATTAGCTAGAAGACAGTGTTATTTGGTTGAACTCTAGGTGTTTTGGAGTGATGGTTTGGGGTCGTGAGTGATTAAGCCTTCCTAATATTTGTGTAAGATAGGGGATAAGAGTCTTTTGTTAATATCTAATGGGTATTGCACATCTACACATTCTATTGTGTGTGGCAAACATAGAGTGAGAGAGGGAACTTATGTGACGGATATTTTGTGTATTAGCACATTTCAAACACGTCACTTAAGTAGCATTCGTTATCATTTAAGTTACGTGTTTGGGAAAACCCGTCATTTTGGCCCCGTTATCTAAGGGGGGGGTTTTGTTCAGGTGTTACTAGTGATTAGGGTCTGTTCAAGTCCTAAAGGAAGAATCTCTCTAAATGGATCCATGAGCTTGGATTTGGGCTTATCTTTACTGCTTCAGTCCACACTCAGGGGCTTCACCTAAAATTATGTAAGTGTAGCACATGAGTTCATCAAAAGGGGTATATTAATTTTAAAAAGTTACAGAATTACATTTACAGGAGGGGGTTTTAACCAATTTTGAAAAAAAAAACTATAAGTTTATGAAGAAAATGGGATCATTTTACTCACAAAAAGTATGTAAGTGCAAGGGGTTTTTTAAATACTCCTTGAACGCACGAGATACATAGGATTTCTTCATAGTGAACCCCCCAAGAGTCCACATAGGTGAAGCTCTGTAGAGGTGATTATGCAATTGGAAAATAAAAAATGTGGAAGACAGCTAGACGTTGCACCAAGCTGTAGCACTACTGGCTCATTTCAGGTTGCTCCAAATGCCTTGTTGCTCAACTCATAGAGAGCTAGTCTTTTGTCTCACACATAGAGAAGCTCACTCCAAGAAAGAGTAGCTCCCAGACTTCACACGTTAGTTCATATCTGCACTTTGGATATTACTGCCCATACTCACTTATGGCTCTGAAAAGAAGTGGTAGCTGTTCACTGCATTGCTACTACTTGGCCACCTTGATGTGGGAGTTTTACAAAGGACTCTTGAGCTTCACATAGAAACAATGAAGGGCCTCAATAGTTGTTAAAAAGAAAACTTAAAGTATCAGTAAAAATCACTCTCTTCATCTCTTTTCAAATGGAAATGTTTTCTTTCAACTTTTATCTCACTCACGTAGAGTTAATAGGTCATTCTCTCTATTGCAAAAATATCTCTCACCTCTGAATGCCTTACTGAAGTTATCTCAAACAAAACACTCTTTCTCTTTCTCAACAGAATGTGCCACTCAAGAGATTTGATAAGAATGATACATCTCTAGAGAATGCTGATTGAGCATCATTTACACGATGGCAACAGCGATGGTTGCATACTGGAAAGTGTCCCTTACACGACATCACTTATAGAGACATCACGTAAGCCACGGTCTGGGAAATTGAAAAAAAACCCAAATCAGATGACTCGCAAATTCGCAAGAGCCATCTTCCTTCTCAACATATCGACACCCTCAGCTCAAACATACGATCCATCATTACACTGCCCGCTTGCTCGTTGCCCATCGCCCTATACTTCTCCTCCCGTCTGCCACTTCTCCTCCCGTCCGCACATCTTCCCTCCATCTAGGTAATGCTCCATGATGTTTGCTTTGTTCTAATTTTTCCAAATTTACAAGACCCTTACAACCTCCTCTGTGCTTGGCTGCCTAGCTAGCCAAGTCCTCGGCTTCTCACACATATGCATGCATGACCATGTAAATCGTACCAGATCGACACCAAACTTTGCACACACATGCCCTAGAAATTTGCACTCCTCTACTTGCCACCAACCTTCTCTTTTGTGCCTTGTGTCCCTATGCCGTTTGCATGTGTGATGGGTCAATTTTTGTGCCACACACCACATTATGAGTAGAACACTCATGATCCTCAACGTGTTACCACTACCAACCTTAGTAAATCATACCAGATCGACACCAAACTTTGCACACACATGCCCTAGAATTTTGCACTCCTCTTCTTGCCACCAACCTTCTTGTGCCTTGTGTCCCTATGCTGTTTGCGTGTGTGATGGGTCGATTTTTGTGCCACACACCACATTATGAGTAGAACACTCATGATCCTCGACGTGCTACCACTACCAACCTAACTAGTGCGAGAGATACTTCTTTGAACCTTGTTATGGCTCAACCTAACCCTCCTTAAAACACATCCAAAAAGAGATTACCTGGTGAACCGCAACTGTCGTAAGGATCTTTCCAATGGCCAAGCTCATAACTCTTGAGGTCTCCAAGCTCTACAACTCCTTGAGAAGCAATTCCACCGTGTCTCCCATGAGGTCCAAGAATGGAGTCATATAGACTCTTATTAAACTGCTGTGTGTTGAAGTAGCCACTTGTTGGTGAGGATTGAAAGAATTACGTCGGCTTGCGAGGATAATATAGAGATCTTTACTAAAGATTGAAAATCATTGAGTTGTGAAGATTGTGGCATCGTTTGTAATTTGAAAGAAAATTCCAAGCGATGGGTTGTACCATTGACCAGGATTTCCTCCACTATGGCTTCCCCATCCAGGGATGTACTTAGAAGTTATTTATAGTGAGGCTTTGGTACAAATGTTCTCCATTGCGTGAGTATGGATACGTACTCATAGAGCATCTGCTACATTAATTGAGCCAAAAGAATAGTAAGCAATAAGCTTAACAATTATATAGTGGCTATTGCGTGATATGGCTTAATGCGTGATGGGGATTAAATTATGAAAGTGCAGGTTCTTAATCCATGAGATGGAACTCCGTGAATTGTAATTCCATAAGATGGAATTCTGTGAATTTGTAACTTTTGACCTCGAGGGTTTTTATTTTTATTTTTTGGGTCATCTAGGTCATGATTTGTAAGCAACAGCTTCTTGTGCGCTCATTTCTCACTTCCAGAGGGGTGACAAGAGTATTTTTATTTTGTTCTTGATGTGCTCCTAAGTCTTCGTATTTGTTCTTGAATTTGTTTGCTGAAATGATGTTGAGGCACTAGGGAAGACTGCTGATTGTTTGCTTGAACAGACAAGCTCTTGTGTTGGTGCGGAATGCACGAGAGTGGTTGAGTGATTTGCTTGCTGTTGTTTGGGCCTCCTTTCTTGTCAAACTTTAGGTGAAGTTGTTGGGGTTGAATTCAATGGTGAGGTTTTCTTCACATTTTTTGACTATAACCATATGATGGAATTACTATCATAGTATCCTTGTTATTGAAGTGCATGCACAGGCACCCATCTTTAACGAACACTATAATTTGGTGGCCGATGTGCTTAGTGTTGAGGCTTTTTTCTTTGTGCAAGCTTAGGGGACTTTGTTATGCGCTTAGGGACCCAAACTTTGGTATTTCTTTGGTAGTACCCTTGTACTTGCAACAGTGTTTTTGGTACCCACACTTGTTGCATTGGTGGAGTTCTTTGAGGAACTTGCATAAGCTTTTGTGGGACAGTGTTGTGGAGCACTCTTCTTCTTCCTTAGCCTCCTAGTGCTGCGTTGAAGGAAGAGGTTTTAACTATCGAGGCACCCAAATTTGATTGGCACCTTCATATAGTAGCCTTGAGCTACAAGTAGCTACTTCTCCACCCACATTTTGATACTATTAAGATATCATGATTGTGGGAGTCTTGGTGGAGTTTTCTTTAGGGTTAATGTAGAAGGTTTGGGACCCTCCTTGACTTTGGCTGGTGGTGCTGAGGCTGCAGGTTTGAGACTCATGGGGGCATTATTGATGATGATGAGGTTAGAGTCTCTTGTGGAGTGGGTGTTGATGATGAGGCCTTTGAGCATGTGATTGCCTCCTTTTGTTCATGAAGATGCATAGGATCCGGGGCCTTTCCTTTGAGTTCCTTGTTAGCAATAGATGGTTGGGGCTCTGGGAACTTCTTCAAGAATAGCTCTGCTAATTGCGAGGTTTTGGCATCAAACTTCGTAGGTGAGGATGGGGTTGAAGGAGTAGAGGCTTTATCGGAGTTGGTTGTTGACACAGATGGTAGGTCATTGTGTAGAGGGGCTTTTGTGGAATAGGCTTGTATCCTTTTTTTTCAGCATCATAGATATCTATTAAAGTTGGATCCTCTTCCTTGCAGTATGGTATTGTCAACTTTTTGTCGTTAATCATCATGATGACTTTATCGCTAGCAAAGCATATTGGTGCTTGGGCAGCAACAGTCCATTTATGTCCCAAGATTAAATCTGGTTCCAACACATACTCAACCACAAAAAACTTGCAAGTGAGGGGGTTAGTTTCAATATACATTGTATGTTCAAAGTACCCCAAACATGGCATGTTCAAGTCATGTGTAAAGGTAATCCTTTCAGGATGTGCCGTGAGTGTTGGTTGACCGAACAAATCCCATAGCTCGAGAGTCATGAGATTGTGTTCTCGTGTGTTGGATAAAGCTGTGCTTGAGCTGTGTTGATTTTATTTGAAATTTCCAATCCATACAAAATCCTAAGGATCTTTTCTGTATGATATGTTGGAAGTTCCAGATCGTGCAAGGTTTCTTCCTCCTCTATATTAGCAATTTTATAGTGCTTGCAAGAGTGTTCAAGGAGACTATTTGCATGGATTCATCTAGTGAATACAACGATTCACTTATCCAAGGTCCATCAAAGACGACATCATACTCAAGGGAATCTAGGATAACATGAAATGTAAATTCCATATTGCCATCGATTATTCGAGTTGTGTATCTAAAGTAACCTGGAACTTCAATGTTTTGTTCATTGGTTTCTTTTACAAGACTATTTCTTGTAGGATGAGTTTAGGTTGTCCTAATGACACCCAAGTGTCTATTGTCACATGATGTTATGACTTGCTGGAGGGCTAATAAATGCGTGTTCGCACTGAACATCATTGCCTGTAGGGAAATCCAACCATACTATGATAGAATCTTTCAAAGAAACCATGGGTGTTTCAGTTATTGTTTCAGCTTTAGATCCTATGCCTGTTTCATATTCCCGTTCACTTTCATCCTTTGTCTTAGCTTTTTCAAGAGTACCCAATGCGTACACTGGCACACTTGGCCCTCTGACAATTCTTAATGAGGACTGTTTGGAAACTTGAAAATCCACACAGTCCTGTTTTATATGGAGTTTGTTATGTGCTTGTATAACTCAGGCTGAGCCATTAAAGGTGTAAGTGCTGATGTGATCCTGGCTTTATCATGAGAGAAGAGCATTCCTCCGAATGAGGTTTTGAGGTCCTGAGCTTTCTTTTTGCATTTTGCATATGTCATGTGATTATTATTATCCATTTGGGGTGGTTGGGTGGGTTCTAGTTTCTTGATTGGCCTCTGTGGTGTACTGAACAAAGAGTAAGAACTTGTTTCATCGTCACTTAGTGATGTAATAGAGCTTGTTTCATTCTCTGACTTTCTTTGGTTTGTCAGCTTTTCATTATATTTACCCATGCGATGAGATCAAATTTTCTTTTGGGTTTTTGTATCTTGTGTCCTACATATGGGTGTTGAGGTTTATGTGGTGGTATTTGAGGTGGATGCTTCTGCATCATGTATAGCTTTTGGCTCTTTTGTGTTTATGATCCCTTTTGGGTTTATATCCTCTACAGAATCCTTTTCCTTGTTTTTTAATTTGACCTTGGTTTTGACAATTTGTTGTCCTTTGTTTTTCTTGGGTTTAGAAGGTTTTGTTTTCTCTTTTGGATTCTGTTTTAAGGTATGTTCTTCTACCCATGTTAAGGTATTGTCTTTTACATTATTTTTTACTATTTATCATGCCTTGGCTTGTAAACATGTAAGTACATTTAATGGCACTGTGGACAATTGCCCATTTTATACACTAAGATGTTAAGAGTTGTATTTTGTGAGACAAGTTGCATTTATGCAACTTGCAACTTGTCTTGGGCAATCTTGAAACATGTGATCAATGCCACATTGTTCACACATTGGTTGTACAAAGTGTTAGTGACTATGGGCATGGAAGTATTCCAAACTATGCAGTCTGCCACCTTGTGAGATCCACGACAATAGAAACACTGAAGTGTCCGATTAACTACTTCCTGAGCAGTTTCTACCCTTTGGAGTGTTTTTGTTTGATGCACAGGAGATGGAGGTTTTGAAACCATTGTGGATGAAGCGGGACACTTTTTAGTATCATGGTGGTAAAAGGTTTTACTATATATGTAGTATAGAAGAATAGGTGCCTTGTATGCACAATGAGGAATGGGATGGTCGTAGTAATTACATTCAACACAAGGCATTTCATTCCCCACTTTTAGAGACATCAAGGATGTCTAGGTTTGAAGGTTTCATCCTCTCTTATAGATGTCTGCTATAAGGTTTTAAGCAAGGCTGCAAAAAATTTGGGGAATGTTAATTTTGAGATCGATCTTTCTTTTGCCATTGCTTCACTTGGTTTAGATGAGGAACACCTTATAGTATGCTCATCATCTAGCATGTTGTCATCTAAACGTATTGCTTCTTTGGAACATTGATCGAATGTTTTCGAATTGGATACAATGAACAAGTTGTGTAAGCTGTTATTCTTCACAAGCCCATCATGAAACATCTCTTCAATTGAACATTGTAAGGCTCCTCCTCAGCCCCTTAAAATGTATAAGTTCTCCTTTCAGTCCCCTGTAATCATCCCCTTTTTCAAAATACAAAAAGGTATTATTTTCCCTTGTTTTTGGCCTAGAGAGATAAAATATTATAGAGAGAGGTAACAAAAATATAAAATATTTTTGGATAAGTATTTTCTTTTAGTCAATAGGAAGTGATCCCCTGAAACAGAATTTTCATTAGAAACTCAATGGAGTCTTTTTGGGCCCTTTAATTTGCCATGAGGTTATGGAAACGTTTAACTTTTTGACAAATAGGAGCCCGCCATGTAAGCAAAAACCATTGGTTTGTAAGAGAGGTGTAAGAGTGGTCAAAGTGTGCACTTTTCTCCCAAAAAGGGAGGGGGGCAATTTTACAATTTTCGGACCTCCATAACTTCTACATACAAGCTCCGATTTGAGCAGAGATTACAGATCCGTGATCTACGCATCAAGAGCTTTCCATAGATATGTTACATGATATGGTTTTATCCGCTAGATTTTAAATTCCACTTTCCCCCCAAAATTCAAATTCGAATAAAGTAGCCGTTTTGAAGCTTCAAATTAGAAAACGTTTCTTCTTAAGAGAAAAGGTTTGACTTCCTTAAACTGCCAAATAAAAGGGCCCAAGAAGACTCCATTGAGTTCCTAATGAATCAGAAATTTCTAAGTTGCATTAGATTTGGATAGCGGCCGGCGGGTGAACCAAGGAGTCCCCTAGTTCAAAGTTCTAAGGCTTATTAAATTATTTTGAATTTAAAAATGTGATATCCTTATCCATTAAGGTTGGAAAATAGAATTAAAAGAAAAATGGAAAATTTTAAAATTATCCATAAGAAAATAGTAAAGAAAGGCTCACATAAGGTGAAGATTCAATAATCATGAGTTTCAAATATTTAAAGGAGACTTTTGGGAGGCCTTGTGACACCTCACGAGAGGGAGGGAAGAGGCCATTAAGGAGGCGCCTAAAATCCTCATCATTTTTCCATTTTTTAATTCAAAAAATGAGATATTTCATCTCTCATCTCTCCTCTTCCAAACTAGATTAAAAAAAAAGTGGGCCTAACTAGTCAAAAACTTATCCAAATTGGATCAAACTGAAGCTGGAAGCCTCTAGATCCCAGTTGGGCTTGGTTGGTGGCCTCCCTCACCTATAAATAGAACCCCATTCCTTTGTATTTTCATCTTAGTGTATTTACATGCTAGTGTAATTCTCATTTTAGTGTATTTCCTTCATCCCTCTACCTTGCCTCTCCATTGTGAAGCTTTGGTGCTTCACTAAACCTCTTCTTCTCTTGAAGATTACCCTCTTCTCTTGGTGGCCAAGCCTCTTCCTTGAGGGATACACATCTCCTTAAAGAATCAAGTCAAAAACCAAGGGTAAGCCTCTTCCTTGAGGGATACACATCTCCTTAAAGAATCAAGGGTAAGCCTAAACAATGAGGTTTACTCTCTTGTTTGGATGGTAATATTCTTCCCAATCTCTCTACATGCTTGGGAAGCATTCTATTTCATGGTTTCTTCTTAAAACCATGCACTTCTTGATTTATGTTGTTTAAATGAAGTAATGTTAATATCCTATGCTTAAATGTATTGTTTTTTATTTATAATCACTCTTTATGAAATAATACTCACTTCTTATGGTTAAATCCTTCTTGGAAGGATAAATCTTAATTCTAATCTCATTTTCTTACCCTAAACTCTAAGCCTATCAAGATAGAGATAAAGGTTAAATATTTTTATGTTTATTAACCTACTTGGAATGAGGTTAATTCATTTAAGCTTGTTTTTATGATAAGAAATCTTATATTTATTCATTTTATGATGAAAGAGAGCTTATGATAACATTCATATATTTATTTTCATATGGAAGTTATATTTGAATATTTTTAAAAATAAACAAGATGCTTAGATGCAATTATGCTTATATTTATGCGTAAAGAATTTTTATATTAAAAGAGGAAGTTCCACCATTTTTTATGTAATTATGTTTATGCATAAATTTAATAATACAAAAAGAGAAATTTTCATGATATTCTATGCATAAGCATTTTAAATGCCAAAGAAGGTTTTTTGTTACATTTTCTGAATATACATTCATAGTATGTGTATGCATAAATATCTAGAATCTTAAAAAGAGGAATTTTTGTTATATTTTAAATATGTATATTCATGGTATGTATATACATTAATATTTTTGTTTAGCAAAGAAGAATTTTCATCGTATCTTTAAATAGGAAAATGCCTAATTATTTTTGATATCAAAAAGAGAATGTTTCATCATATTTCTATGTAGATAATTATGGCATGTTGATGCCTAGGTTCAAATGGAGAAGAGAATATTTAAGAATATTTCTATGTAAATATTTTAATAAAATGATGTATGTATATTTATTAAAGGATAATTTAGAAATAGAAATATCCTTGTTAAATTCCATTATTCACACGAGTAGAATTATTTATAGTTCTTTTATACCCAAAGTAGAATGAATTTTTATATTACTGGATGTTTATCCTTAACGAAATCACAGTTATTTTATGAGATAAATGGAGAAATATCTTTAGGAAATAAATCTAGGAATAAATTCAAGTAATTCGGTGCTAGACATGACCACTTGAGAAAGGTGGGTCAGTACGATACCTGCCCATCTCCTAAATCGTATATTAAGCCAAGACTTGTGACCATTCCCATTTCTTCAGTACGAGAAGGGATAACTATCTTTGATTTAGAGAAATTCTCCTAAGACCCAAAATCGTCTATAAATACGTTAGAAATTCATTTGCAATTGATGGATGCATCACCTGAGACACGAGATTCGTGATTTTCATTGAGGAAGTCTGGGTTTTGAAAAAAGGGTCTTGTGAAACCAATACTAGAGATGTTTTCTCGTGAAATGGCTTTTCGTGAGATGAAAGCAAACTCAATGGAAAAATCCTACTTCCATAGAAACTCTGTTTTTGTAAAGGACTATCTTACGCCAGAATGCTGGAGGAAGCATTTGGTTTATTGTTTAATCTAAGGAGAGTTTACGTTACAACAGCCCACGGGGAGTGACCGAAGGACGTCTCTCGTGGGTGGCAAAGCTTACCAAGGTCTTAACCAGCCTTGGTACGGTTAAAAATGGTGCGCTTCTAGTACGATGGGCAAGGGCTGACGAAGCGGTCCCTGTGAAGTGCTAGGACACCTAAGGAGGATCCTAGAGGGTTTTGAGTAGGCGATGCTTGGATTTGCAGTTGCCGAGGACACCCATGCGTATGTCGAGGGAGATCTTCATGGATTGGCAAGAAATTTATTTAAGTAAACTGGAAACTATGAAATTGGATCTCGTTGGTTGACTAACCAGTCTTCAACGGAGAGTCCGGATGACACTTGATTATAAAACGATGGAACTAGAATATTGAGGATTATGATGGAAAAACTGTGGTTTTATTACGTCTATCTTGAAAATAGTTGAATCCAAGAAAAGGTAATTTCATATTAGGTGCGTAAGTGGTGTGTCTATTTAATATTTTTGCGTGTGCCGGCTAGGGGGCCTCGGAACTCTCTTCCCTGGTACTCCGGAAAAAACACAACGTAGCATGCCCACATCGCAGTATCGCCACTTCATGCGTATGCAATTGAGGCATTGACTTTTTGGAGCCATGTTACTCTATGTATATATTATAAAACTTATGTAAATAAAGATTTTTTTGTAAAAAATCCAATTGTCTAAGTGATTGTGAGCACGAGATATTGAGTTTAAAGAAATAAGTTCTATTTTCTTAGGACATATGTCGTGGATCTATAGTAGAACGATTACCTTGTTTGAAGGAATTATTTTTGAACTTCTTAAGTCTTAGAATCTTGGAACAAAGTCCAATATAAAATTTAACAATGTATCGTTTTGGCAAAATAATGAGACATGCGCATCATGGTAGACAGCTAGATCCTCACACGGATGAGGATGAGCTTGACCCTGATGTTTGTAAAGCTCTACACAGATCTCATCCAGGTCCCTTTAAGGGTAAAGGTTCTTACTTAGGTGAGGTTGTAGAAAAGTGGATCAAAGCTATGGAGGAGTACTTCAATGTCACATGTTACAACAAAAAAAGTAAGGTGGCTCTTGCGAGGCTAAAGATCGTAGAGACAGCCAGAGTAGTGTGGAGGAACCACTACGAGACAAACCACTTGGATCGGAAAACCCATACGTGGGATGATCTCAAGGCCTACCTCTGAAAGAGATTTTATCATGAACAAACCTTTGGATACCTTGGTGAAGAATGCTAAGCCAGTTTCTTGGCCAAAGCAGTGCGAATGACAAAGGATTTTGCCAAGGCCTTTGTTGTCAAGGTCTCGTCAAAGCCCCCTCATCTTTCAAAAGATTCCAAACCCCAGGAAGTGCTTCCAACTTTCTGCCTCCTAAGAAATAGCAAGGTCCTAATCAAACCCAGAATACGAGAAGTTTCAGAATGGAAGGAAGGCCTTTTCCTCAGAACACATTTTCTAGAACTCTGGCTCTTTCTAGGATGGAGAAGGAAGAGCTTAGAAGTGAAAACATATGTTTTGGCTATCAAGGTTTTGGGCACCAACTCAAGGATTGCCCAACTCCTTCTATGTTAATGGGTTAGGGAAGCCAAGGTCCTAGAGTGCGGAGACCGAGACTCCTTTGTATCAATCTAATCAAGGTCCCTCTCACCAAAGTCAAGGAAACCCTAGAAGAATACCAGCTCAGCCTGTAGCCTCAATGCAGACCTCAATGCAGAGTAGTCTCAGATCCCCCTCCCAAAATTGGGGAAGACAGAGAGAGAGAGTTCCATGCACCCCAAACAACAACAGCCAGAGCCACCACAATAGCTGATGTAGTGGAGGAAGAAAGATGGAGGAAGAAAGAGGACAGATTTATGCTACCATTGAACATCAAGGGCATAATCGTCAGTTCTCAGTCATTCATAATCTAGCAGAGTACAAGGGTAAGCACTTTAAGATTTTGATTGGTTCAGGCATTACGCATTCTTTTATTTCCCCAGGATGTTTATGTAAGTTAGTCCTAGATTAGAAAATAGAAAAACCTATGTAAGTAGAACTGGCCTGTGGGAAGATTCTTTTCACACACCATGAGACAGACCGTATTCAGTTTAATCTAGATGAGAATGTAACAGACTGCTAGTTCACAGTCTTACCTTTGGGAATTTATGAGACGGAATCCTTGGAATGGATTGGCTCCATAAGAATCAGGCTGACATTCACTGTCACAATGGAACCATCTGTTTCCTTGACCTTCACGAGAATCAAGTTCAAGGAACTAGAATTTTTGGATCCCCAGTTTTGCAATTAGTCAAAGCTTCTAAGTTTCTGAAGGGACTCAGAAAGAAGCAAGCCATCTATATCGTTAAAATGAATCCAGTAGACAAAAAATCCAAGGCTAAGGAACCCAAGTGGCAAAGTGAGTATGTTGATGTATTCCCAGAATAGCTTACTGAGATGCCCATGACTCGTGAAGTAGATCATGAGATAGAGCTAACCCGCGGAGCTCATCCGATAGCCCAATAGCATGCATACAAGATGCCAGTCCTAGAAGCCATAGAACTTAAGGAGTAGTTAAGACAATTATTAGAGAGGATTCATAAGACCCAGTGTTTCACCTTGGGGTGCGCCCGTTTCTCTTTCAAAAAAAGAAACATGGCACGTTAAGACTTTGTATTGATTTACAGAGGATTAAATCAGTTTTGATAGTCAAGAGTAAGTATCCTATCCCTAGGATTGATGAGCTTTTGGATCCGTAAGTGGAGCCCAAATCCTCACTAAGATAGATCTCAAATCTAGATATTACCAGATCAGAATCAAGGATCAAGATATCCCAAAGATAGCCATCAAAACTCGCTATGGGCATTATGAATTTATAGTCATGCCATTCGGATTAACAAATGCCCCAACAACGTTTAATCGCCTCATGCAGGATATTCTCAAAGAATACTTGGATGAATTTGTTCTTGTCTTCTTTGACATCTGACATCATGGTATACTCTAAGAATGCAACAGATCATGAATATCATGTACATAAAGTCCTGGAGATCCTAAGGAAGCATAAACTCTTTGCAAAAAAGAGCAAGTGTACTTTCTCTGTTGACCATGTTTAATACTTGGGATTTATAGTATCTAAGGATGGGATTTCTCGTGACCCCGCTAAAATCCAAGCAGTTGTCGTAGATAGGCCAGAGCTCAAGATAGTGAAGGAAGTCAGAGGATTCTTAGGATTAATCGGGTGGTATCGAATCTTTATACCTAGGTATGCTCAGATAACATCCCCTTTGACCAACCTTCTCAAGAAGAGTACCCTATTTCATTGGACCGTTATGTGTCAGAGTGCTTTTGATAAGCTGCAGATAGCCTTAGTAACCAACCCTTTTCTTAAATTGCCAAATTTTTCCATACCCTTTGAAGTAGTAGCATATGCTAGTGGCTTTGCCCTGGGAGGTGCACTCATGTAGGAAGGTCATGTAGTAGCCTATAAATCCAAAAAACTTAGAACGCATGAGAGAAATTATGCTATCCACATGACTTGGAGTTACTCTTAGTAGTTTATACTCTAAAGCTGTGGAGACGTTATCTCTTGGGACAAAGGTTCACCTTGATGGACAGATCATCAAAGTTTGAAGTGGATCTGCACCCAAAACGATCTCAACATGCGTCAAAGAAGGTGGATGCAGACCTTGCAAGAATTTGATTTTGAGATTAAGTACCAGTCCAGGGAAGGAGAATGTGGTAGCAGATACACTCAGTAGGAAAGCCTCCTTGCTTGCAATAACATTGGTGTCAAATCTGTTGATCAGTGAAGCAAGAGAGAAGATCATGCAGGACAAAGTCTTTGCCCCTATTGCTACCCTACTTATGCATTAAAGCAAGACTCCTCATCAGGAAATGAGTTGAGTTAGTTCTTGTTTATAGACTAGATGAAGGATGCATGTATTACAATAATCGGCTATGCATTCCCAATGATGAGGAAACAAAGGGAAAATTTTTGAGAGAAGCCCATGATAGCCCAATAGCTGGACATCCAGGTTTCATAAAGACCTACATGTATGTAAAGAAGAGATTCTTTTGGCCCTAGGACTCAAAAAGGATGTACTTAATGATGTGCATCAGTGTTTATTATGTCAAACAGTCAAGGCAAAAAGAGTTAAAATGCGAGGAATTTTGCATCCCTTAGATATTCCACAGATGAAGTGGGAATGTGCCAGTATGGATTTTATTACTGGACTACCGTCAATGCAATCAGGTTACTGGACTACCATTAGTGCAATCATCAGGTTACAACTCCATTTTTGTGGTAGTTGACAAACTAACCAAGGTTGCCCATCAGATTCTAGTAAAAGAAACCTACACTACAATGGATGTTGCCAGAGTCCTCCTCAATGAGATTTTCAGGTTGCATGGCTTACCCAGAAGAAGGATAGAGTGATAGAGATCCTAAGATTACGTCAAGGTTGTGGACTGCATTCTTCAAAGGAGTAGGAACTTTCTTAGATCTCATTATAGCCTATCACCCCAAGAAGACAGATGGCCAGACAGAAAGAGTGAACCAAGTAATAGAAGATATCCTTCAGTCATGCTGTGGCAGAGAACTCAGTAAGTAGTTAAGCTACTTACATCTAGTTGAGTTTGCTTATAATGCCTCTTATCACCGAAGTATCGGGATGAGCCCTTTCAAAGCTATGTATGGACAAGATTGCCTCACACCATTAACTTGGCCCAACCCATTGATCAGGGTCAAGATGTCCAGACAGATGCTAGATGATATGGAGCAGCAAATACAATCAATCCGCAAAGATATTAAGGCTACTTTATCAGGATAGACAAAAGCAGTATGATGATAGGAAGAGAACAGAGAGAGTGTTTGAAGAATCAGATATGGTCTTCATTTGAGTAAGACCCAAAAGAAGTTCTTTATCTCTAGGGAAGTACAAAAGTTATCTCCTAGATACTATGGATTGTATGCCATTTACGAAGAAAGTAGGAGATCTAGCATATGACCATCTTCTACCTCCCCATCTAAAGGTACATAATGTGTTCCATGTCAGTTTGCTTAAAAAGTATGTATCGAGCCTGAGTCATGTGCTAGATGATGAGCAGTTGACTTTTTTGACTCAAGGTTAGATGGAGCTCCAACCCAAAGAAATCCTAGATGTTGGAGAGAAGGCTCTCAGGAACAGATTACTAAGAGAATTTTTGGTCAAGTGGAAGTTCTACCACCCTTTAGAGGACACCACTTGGGAAAAAGAAGATCAGCTGGTAAAGGATTACCCCCACTTTTGCGAGATGAGGACATCTCACATTTTTCAAGTGGGAGAGGATGTAAGGCTCCTCCTTAGGCCCTAAAGATGTATAAGTTCTTCTTTTAGTCCCTTGTAATCATCCCCTTTTTCAAAATACAAAAAGAGTATTATTTTTCATTGTTTTTGGCCTAGAGAGAGAAAATATTCTAGAGAGAGGTAAAAAAATTTGAAATATTTTTGGATAAGTATTTTCTTCCAGTCAATAGTAGTGATCCCCTGAAACAGAATTTTAATCCGGAATTTCTAAGTTGCATTAGATTTGGACAGTGGTGGTGGGGGTGAACCAAGGAGTCCCCTAGTTCAAAGTTCTAAGCCTTATTAAATTATTTTGAAGTTAAAAATGTGATATCCTTATCCATTAAGGTTGGAAAATATAATTAAAATAAAAATGAAAAATTTTAGAATTATCCATAAGAAAAGAGTAAAGAAAGGCTTACATGACGTGAAGATTCAATAATCATGAGTTTCAGATATTTGAAGGAGACTTTTGGGAGGCCTTGTGACACCTCAGGGGGGAGGGGAGAGGCCATTAAGGAGGCACATAAAATCCTCATCATTTTCTCATTTTTTAATTCAAAAAATTGAGCTATTTCATCTCTCATCTCTCCTCTTCCAAACTAGATAAAAAAAGTGGGCCTAACTAGTCAAAAACTTATCCAAATTGGATAAAACTAAAGCTGGAAGCCTGGGCTTGGTTGGTGGCCTCCCTCACCTATAAATAGAACCCCATTCCTTTGTATTTTCATCTTAGTGTATTTACATGCTAGTGTAATTCTCATTTTAGTGTATTTCCTTCATCCCTCTACCTTGCCTCTCCATTGTGAAGCTTTGGTGCTTCACTAAACCTCTTCTTCTCTTGAAGATTACCCTCTTCTCTTGGTGGCCAAGCCTCTTCCTTGAAGGCTACACAACTCCTTAAAGAACCAAGCCAAAACCAAGGGGGTAAGCCTAATCAATGATGTTTACTCTCTTCTTTGGATGGTAATCTTCTTCCCAATCTCTCTACATGCTTTGGAAGCATTCTATTTCACGGTTTCTTCTTAAAACCATGCCCTTCTTGATTTATGTTGTTTAAATGAAGTAATGTTAATCTCCTATGCTTAAATGTATTATTTTTATTTATAATCACTCTTTATGAAAGAATACTCGCTTCTTATGATTAAATCCTTCTTGGAAGGATAAATCAATTCTAATCTCATTTTCTTACCCTAAACTCTAAGCCTATCAAGATAGAGATGAAGGTTAAATATTTTTATGTTTATTTACCTACTTGGAATGAGGTTAATTCATTTAAGCTTGTTTTTATGATAAGAAATCTTATATTTATTCATTTTATGATGAAAGAGAGCTTATAATAACATTCATATATTTATTTTCATATGGAAGTTATATTTGAATATTTCTAAAAATAAACAAGATGCTTAGATGCAATTATGTTTATATTTATGCTTAGGTTTATGCTGAAAGAATTTTTATATTAAAAGAGGAAGTCCCACCATATTTTTATGTAATTTTGTTTATGCATAAATTTAATAATTCAAAAAGAGAAATTTTCGTGATATTCTATGCATAAGCATTTTAAATGCTAAGAGAAGGTTTTTCGTTACATTTTTTGAATATACATTCATAGTATGTGTATGCATAAATATCTAGAATCTTAAAAAGAGGAATTTTTGTTACATTTTAAATATGTATATTCATGGTATGTATATACATGAATATTTTTGTTTATCAAAGAAGAATTTTCATCATATCTTTAAATAGGAATATGCATAGTTAATTTTGGTATCAAAGAGAGAATGTTTCATCATATTTCTATGTAGATAATTATAGCATGTTGATGCCCAGGTTCAAATGAAGAAGAGAATGTTTAAGAATATTTCTATGTGAATATTTTAATAAAATGATGTATGCATATTTATTAAAGGATAATTTAGAAAAAGAAATATCCTTGTTAAATTCCATTATTCACAAGTAGAATTATTTATAGTTCTTTTATATCCAAAGTAGAATGAATTTTCATATTATTGGATGTTAATCCTTTTATGATTAGAAATCATAGTTATTTTATGAGATAAATGGAGAAATATCTTTAGAAAACAAATCTAGGAATAAATTCAAGTAATTCCGTGCTAGACCATGACCACTTGAGAAAGGTGGGTCAGTAAGATACATGCCCACTCTTGAATTGTAAATTAAGCCAAGACTTATGACCATTCCCATTTCTTCAGTAGTACGAAGAAGGGATAACTGTCTGATTTAGAGAATTTTCCCTAAAACCTGAAATGGTCTAAAAATAAGTTAGAAATTCATTTGTAATTGATGGGATGGATCACCCGAGATACGAGATTCGTGATTTTCATTGAGGAATTTTGGGTTTTAAAAAAAGGGTCTTGTGAAACCAATACTAGAGAGGTTTTCTCGTGAAATGGCTTTTCGTGAGATGAAAGTAAACTCAATGGAAAAATCCTACTTGCAGAGAAACTCTATTTTTGTAGATGACTGTCTTACGCTAGAATACTAGAGAAAGCATTTGGTTTATTGTTTAATCTAACGAGAGTTTACATTGCAACAGTCGGCAGGGAGTCATCGAAGGATGTCTCTCAGCGGGGCAGAGCCTACCAAGGTCTTGATCAGCCTCGGTAGGGTTAAAAATGGTGCTCTTCTAGTATGATGGGTGAGGGCCGACAAAGAAGTCCCTAAGTGAAGTGCTAGGACACCTAAAGAGGATCCTAGAGGGTTCTGATGACCAGGCGATGCTTGAGCTCACGGTTGCCGAGGACAGTTGATTGTAAAACAATGGAACTTGAATACTGAGGATTATGATGGAAACACCGTGGTTTTATTGTAGTTCTGTCTTGAAAATAGTTGAATCTAAGAAAAGGCAATTTTATATTGGGTGCGTAAGTGGTGTGTCTATTTATTAATATTTTTATATGAGTGCCGACTAGGGGGCCTGGGAACTCTTTTCCATGGTACCCAGGATAAAACACAACCAAATTTTTAAAGAGGGATCCCACCAATATAGTGGTTGGGTGGTTGGCTAACCCATGGGCCGGTTGGGGTAGGCTGGATCGGTGGATTTCTACAATAAAGTTTAGTTGTATTCAAGTTACGATAGTTGTAGTAAGTCACAGGGTAATTCTTGTTCTATGGGAAAGAATCAACGCCTGTGCCTCACTTAAGGGGAAAAAAGTGATTATCTCTATAAACCAAGTGCAAGTCCCTCCTTTGAT
Organism: Cibotium barometz; assembly: GCF_041138505.1. NCBI lineage: Eukaryota > Viridiplantae > Streptophyta > Polypodiopsida > Cyatheales > Cibotiaceae > Cibotium > Cibotium barometz. The sequence goes on from NC_141069.1 coordinate 17,272,737, forward strand.
TCGGCTATGTGACCCACGGGTTTGGTCATAATACAAAGGATAGTTAAGGCTCTTGACCCCATTAGAGAAATTTTCGTTAGAAGATTTTCCTGGAGGAACTGCCCATGCTTTCTAGGCAAAGAAAGTTTTTTCGGTTTTGGTTTTGGAAGAATCGCCGAACTAGTCCCTTGCCCGGACATTCTTGGGCGAGCCCCCGAGTGGGAAGCTCTGTAGCCCTGTGCGAGGGGTTGCTACTTCCGCTGCTAGCGCTCTAGAGTTTGATGCGCAGAGAGGGCAGGGGTCTCACAAACATTTTTTAATTTCTCCCATGACTCATAGTGTGAGTCCAAGAGTTTTATCCTAAGGATAAAATCTCTAATGGATTTATTTGGTTGACGCTCAATTGAATAGAGTTCTATTGCTGCACTCCACCAATCACCTTGTCTGGAAAAGCCATGTATAGAGGTTGATTTCAAGGTTTTGAAGTTGGCATTGATCGCCGAAATTAATGCGATGCACCATCGACTAGCTTTTCCCTCTAAGCATAAGTTCAACGCATGTACCTTAGTGGGGCAGTTGGGATTTCCAAAGGCTTCACATCTCTGTTCAAACATTTGAATGAATTGATCAGGGTGTGTTGTTCCATCATATTTGCCCATAATTTTAGAAATTTGAACTGCCATATTTCTGTATGAGTCACTGAGGACGTATGTAAGTGCTCTTGTTGGAAGAGACTCAGTGAGTCCTTGGGCCACCCCCCTTCCTAGACTAGTCAGTATGTCCAAGGTGTGGGCATCTAGGAAAGGGTTGGTACTTATAGGACTTGTGGGAATGTTAGGCAAGGGACCAAAGCCCGGTGGGATCGGTCATAGGGGTGTAAAACCCTATGACACTTGTTATAGGTATGGCCAATGGCATGGGGAGGTGAATTTACGGCATAGATCTCAATGGATCGAAGATGTCAACCATTGGATTCAGTGCTTGTGTGATCCCTAGCAATCCCTCTATCGTGGCCATGAGCAATCACACTTTTTTTTTTGCTTTTTATACTTTTCCATAGCTTGTTATAGCGTCAAGAGGCTTGGCGTACTCTTCGTTGGATCAAACGGGTGTCCGTTCGCCCTAATTAGCTTATGTGCTATACGCACGTGAATGACCAAGATATTTTTCCAAAAAAAGCGTATGCTAGGAACTTCCTAGATGGAAGAGGAGGTCCTAAAACCTATTTTCCATCATTGTCTCAAGACGGAAAATTTTTTTGATAATTTTTTCCCTATTTCGCAGCACGTTTTTTAGGGCGTTCCAAAAGGAATTTTGAAAAAACTCTCTAGGAGGGAGTTGTAGTATTTTTGGAGTACTACAACTTTGTTTCCCTGAGAAGTTGTCCACGATTTTGTCATTTAGACCCTCAAAAAGTAGCCTTGGCTCGTCGTCGTTTTCGCACTAATTTTTGCGATTGTGGTTTTTAGGTTATTTTTTGCCTCGATTTCTGGGTCGAGTTTTGAGGTTGTTGGTCGAAGGCCAAAATGGTCGAATTTGACTTCGAACGACCATGTCCAAAGTCGAAGTGCTCGATGTTAGCTTTTCGATGAGCCCTAGAGCGCCTTCACCAAATATATGGTTTAGGAGATACGGGCCTCCAAACAGGGGTGTTTTCAAAACAGACCTTTTTTTTGGCCGAGGGACCCCTTTTCACGTCGACGGACTTCACAAGTTTTATAAATTTTGAATTTTTTTTCGTGTGAAACCTTAGGCTTTCACACTGTGAAACACTGAGTCTTTCACACTGTGAACCGAACTGCATGGAATATTAAATTCAATTTTGAAAGATCCTTGCCCCCTCCGCGCAATGGATTCGGGGGTGCCAGCAGTGGAAGTAGCACTTCTTGCACGAGGCAGGATCCCTCACCCGAGGCCTCATCCACAGATATCCAAACAAGAGACTAATCCCTTGGTTTTTCAAAAACCGAACCCGGACAAACTTCCCCCTACCCGAAAGCACAGGCGATTCCTCCAGGATATTTGTACTCTAATATAGTTTTGGTTATTACTGACCAAATTGAACCAAACTTGCGAGTCACTTGGTCAGATCAAGAAAGAAACTTGCACTTAGATCATAGAAACCAATGCTTTTTTCCCCATCGAGAGGCACATCCGTTGATTCTTTTTCCATAGAACAATTACTATCTGAGATTTACTTCATCTATCATACTATAACAGAATTGAGTTTCATTTTACGGATCCATCAGTCCAGCCATCCAGTCCCATGGGTTAGCCAACCACCCAACCATTGAAGTGATGGAATCCAATTAGGAATTTAGTTAGGTTTTGTCCCAGGTACCAGGGAAAAGAGTTCCTAGGACCCCTAGCCAAATATTCATGCAAATTTAACGCCAATCACACCACTTACACACCCAATATGAAATTGCCTTTTTCACAAATTCAGCTATCTTTAAAACAATCATTTAATGAAACCATAGTGTCACTGATCATAATCCTCAAAATCTTTGATTGAATCCTTATTTCCAATCATTCGTTCATCGGTGTATCTATGGCATCATTGGCAAACCAGAACGCTCACCACCTGTCTCCTGAGGGGCCTTTTCAATAGTTCTTCCTAGCTCATAGTAACCGGTAATATAATCACTTATAAAAATCAAGATGGAATCTCTGTTAAAGATCAACAAGATCAACCAACAGATCCATATAAAAGAGCCATGGACTCATCCATTGAGGACCAGGAAGGTCAATCAACCAGATCCATGCCCGGTTTCAGAAAACAACTCTTACTCCTTGTTCCAATATCTTCCACGATGCATGTGTGGGTATCATCGGTGACCCAGAGCCCGAGCACCGTATGGTCAGCACCCTCTAGGATCCTTCACAGGTGACCTAGCGCTTCACTCATAGGCCATTTCGTTGGTCCCTTATCCACTGTACCGGAAGCTCACCATTTAAATTGAACCAAGGCTGGTCAAGACCTCGGTCGAACTTGCTACGCGAGACATCCTCCGTTGACTCTGTGCGTCAGCTATTGCAACTTTATGAGTTAGGTCTCCCATGACCTTATTCACAAGACGGTCAAAATGCTTCCCCAGCTAGGAGAGAAGAGAGATAAAAATATCACAATATTTTTGAGTTTAAAACTCCACCACACATGTGAAATAGGTGCCTCCTTAAAGAGTCCCCCTTCTCCTTACCAAGGTGTCAAAATTGAATCACTATACCCAAAATATCTCATTTTTTTAGTAATACTCATAATTCGACCATAATCCAAAAATTTCTAAAAATTTGGACCCTTAGGCTAAGGTCCTTTTTACCTGTTTTCAATTAATTCCAATTGCACATTGGAAAGTTCTTTTTAAATTTCTATTTCAAAGGAAACCATTTTTGACACTAGGAGGATTTTTATATCCAAAAATATCTCAATTTTGGACTACCTCTCTCTAGATATTTTCTCTCTCTAGGTCAAAACAAGGTAAAACAAGATCTTTCTTTTATTTCAGAGAGGGGAATAATTATAAGATGAGAAGGGGAGTTTCTTACACTTGTACACCTCAAAAGTTGGAGGGAGGAATCTTACAATCTACTCCACTTAAAAAACACCAGATGTCCTCATCTCGCAAAATTAGAGGACAACTCTTTTCCGTAAGATCCAACTGATTCTAGGGTTCCTTATAGTCTGGTGAACTCCATAGAATCCTGGGATAAGTATCCCTTATATAGAACTCATCATCAGATATAACAATTCACTCAGATCATATCATTCAAATCCTTATCACAAGAATGGTCCATTAGACCAAAATTTTCATCTGAACAGTCCTCCTCCTTGGGAATTTTTAATTTTACACATTTTTAATTTGACATCCCTCAACTTGATCCACTGGGTCAAGTGTTAACAGGAGCAATCTTTCAGCACAATCCACTAATCTCGTAGTGATTTGCTGAAGTCATTATCGTCATTTCACTTACGAACATCATCATAGGGACTCGTCCCATTCATCCTCAATGTGGCTTTGTTCAACTGATCGCTTTTCAACCAAAATTCAGGAATCATCTTTTTTTCAATCAAAATCCAAATCAACTAATCAATTCTCAACCAGAATTTTAAAATCATATCAATCACATTCAAATTCATCATCTGGATATCATTTTTACTTATAATTTCAAGGTCTTAGATTTACTCATATATACTGCCAATAAAGAGCTGTAAATATACCCTCAGTATATACGGGTAGTCACGGTCCTTGGAATTATAAGGTAAATACTATCATGGACTAGTAGGCCTCAAGCAAGTCAGGGATTCCATACAATTGCGGTACTTCCATCTGAAGACCCAATTACCAATTTATGAATTTCAGCCTAAATATCAATTTGTATGCATTTCATCATACAATTCCAACCTTTTACTCATACTTTATAAATTTTTGACATTTTTGGCTTCTTAGTTGATTCACTTTAGTCAATTTGCCCTGATACAGCTGAAAGATACCAGCCCCCTCTGCGCAACGGATTCGGGGGTGCTAGCAGTGGAAGTAGAACCTTCTTGCACGGGGCAGGATCCCTCACCCAACGCCTCGCCCACACAGATATCCAGACAAGAGAAAGGTCATTACTGACCAAACTGATTTGACCGAACTTGAGAGTCACTTGGTCGGATCAAGGAAGAAACTTGCACTTGGATCATAGAAACCAATGCTTTTTTTCCCATCGAGAGGCACAGCCATTGTTGATTCTTTTTCCATAGAACAATTACTATCTGGGATTTACTTCATGTATCATACTATAACAGAATTGAGTGTCATTTTATGGATCCATCAGTCTAGCCAATCCCATAAGTTAGCAAACCACCCAACCACTGTAGTGATGGGATCCAATTAGGAATTTTGTTAGGTTTTGTTCCGGGTATCAGGGAAAAGAGTTCCCAAGCCCCCTAGCTGGATATTCATGCAAATTTAATGCTAATCACACCACTTACACACCCAATATGAAATTGCCTTTAACAGATTCAGTTATCTTTAAAATAATCATTTAATGAAACCATAGTGTCACTGATCATAATCCTCAAAATCTCTGGTTGAATCCTTATTTCCAATCATTCCTTTATCGGTGTATCTATGGCATCATTGGCAACCAGAACGCTCACCACCTATCCACTCAGGGCCTTTTTGATAATTCCTCGCTCATAGTAACTGGCAATATAATCACTTATAAAAATCAAGATGGAATCTCCGTTAAAGATCAGCAAGATCAACCAACAGATCCATATAAAAGAGCCATGGACTCATCTGTTGAGGACCAGCAAGGTCAATCAACCAGATCCATGCCCGGTTTCAGAAAACAACTCTTACTCCTTGTTCCAATATCTTCCATGATGCACGTGTGGGTATCATCGGCGACCCAGAGCCCGAGCACCGTATGGTCAGAACCCTCTAGGATCCTTCACAGGTGACCTAGCGCTTCACTCATAGGCCGCTTCCTTGGTCCCTCATCCACCGTACCGGAAGCACTCTCTAGGATCCTTCACAGGTGACCTAGCGCTTCACTCATAGGCCGCTTCCTTGGTCCCTCATCCACCGTACCGGAAGCTCACCATTTAAATTGAACCGAGGCTGGTCAAGACCTCGGCCGCAAACTTGCTACGCGAGACGTCCTCCGTTGACTCTGCGTCAGCTATTGCAACTTTATCAGTTAGGTCTCCCATGACCTCATTCACAAGATGGTCAAAATGCTTCCCCAGCATTTTTGACATAAAACAGTCATTTAAAAAGAGGTCACCATAAATATAGTTCCTATAATGAACTCTCATCTTTCACATTGTTCCACATCCGTCCACATTACTTAATCCATATCCAATTCATATGTATACCCATTCTCATCCAATCACATCATTTTCCACCTCATCACATCTTTCCTCATTTATTCTCATAACATCTCATCCACTCACATCAACCCATATTCACATCCCAGCACACCTCATTCATTTCATATCTATCTCAATTTACATCACATGTCATCTCATTCAATTCACATCTCATCTCATTCATTCTTATCACAATTCACATCACATCACATCTCATTCATTCACTCACATTGACATCACATCTCATTCATTCACTCACATCGACATCACATTCTTTCACATACACATCCACATCCATTCTTCCACATACACATCCACATCCATTCTTCCACATACACATCCACAAACATTCTCTTGCATACACATCCACATCCATTCTTCCACGTACACATCCACATCCATTCTTCCACATACACATCCACATTCATTCTTCCACATACACATCCATTCTTTTGCATACACATCTGCATCCATTCTTTTCCATACACATCCGCATTCATTCTTCCACATACACATCATTCTTACACATCCGCATTCATTCTTCCACATACACATCCACATTCATTCTTCCACATACACATACGCACATCCACATAAACATCCGCATTCATTCTTCCACACACATCCACATCCATTCTTTCACATACACATCCACATCCATTCTTCCACATACACATCCACATTCATTCTTTCACATATACATCCACATCCATTCTTGCACATACACATCCATTCATATTCTATCACATCCCATTTTCATCTTATCACATCCATTCACATGATATTCCCATTTAATAGCTTTCTCTATGTCGATCCGGATATAATGGGACTTTTTCTAAATTTTTGCCAATTGCTTGGCCTAATTAAAGGTTCTTTTTCTCGACGACTATTTTCATATTCATTCTCAAATTTTTAAATAAATTATATTCAACATAAAAGAATTCATGGGATTTATAGAAATCAATTCTACCCATATTTTCACTTTTGATAAATAATCATAAATTGAATTATACTAAAAATTTCTCTTCTTCTCATTTAATTTCTTGGATCTCAAATACCATGGAAATTTGTATTTTTTCATTTAATTAACTACATTTAATTAATTGCATTCCAATGTCATGGGTATTCCTCTTTTATCATCAAATATATCTCAAAAAGTAATTTCATCTAAAATAAAATATCCATTATTTCAATATGCTATGAATTTCTCTTTTCCCTTCTAAATGATGGAATTCCAAATGTTATAGGAATTCCTCTTTTAACATTTAAATATTTCTCATAGATAAAATAAATTTATCTGAATTTTATCTTTGAATTTAATTAAAATACTCATTAATTCCAATATGCTAGGAATTTCTCTTTTGCCATCTAAATGATGGAATTCCAAATGTCATAGGAATTCCTCTTCTAACATTTAAATATATTACTAGAAATTTCTCTTTTGCTAACAACTATTTGTGCATAAACATTAAAATCAAATTATCCATGGTTATAATGAGAATTAATCAATTAACCTAGGATGATTAATCCTAGAATATGATAGGAAGTCCTATTTTCATATTATGAATCAAAATGATTTATGTGTTAATTTTTCAGAAATTTTACCCATAGCTCTACTACTATTACTGATAATTCTCAATAATTTTGAAAGCATAAAGTTTAGTAATATCATATGATAGAATAACCATTAATTGGATCACTATCCAATTATGGAATTGACTCCTAATTTTTCCATAAATTAAATATCATAAAAGCATTAAAAAGCCACTTCTTTGGCCTCTAATTTGTCAAGCATAGAAATTACTTTTAGATTAGAGAATTGCTTCATGAGAAGCTTCATTTGAATATAGAATAGGTCATAGGAATGACTGTCCTTTGGGGGAGAGAGAGACATGCTTTTAAAAAATATTTATTTTAAGCATAAATGGAAATTTATGTGTTTTATCACTACTATTCATTAAAGAACTTCAATTGTATTAAAAAGCCATTCAATTGAATGCTTCTCAAGCTTGAGAGGGGTTAAGAAGAGAGAAACATTTAGAGATTAAAAAGAAAGACCATAAACCACTCTTTTCCTCCTAGATTTTTGCTTGATTCTTTAATCAAAGTAGAGGCCCCCAACCAATCAATAGGTTTGGTATGTTGATGAAGACTCCAAGGAAGATTGAAGAGAGAGAAAAACTCCAATCTCTTCAATTTGTAGAGGATTTTTAGAGGATAATAGAAAATATCATTATTTCAGTATAACCAAGTCCAACTAGTTTCTAGAATTTTCCAAGTTCAATTTGGCTGAATTTGGACAAGATTTGGACCTAGTTTGGCTCCCTTTTGATTTGGTTTGATCTAGGAGAGAAGAGAGATAAAAATATCACAATATTTTTGAGTTTAAACCTCCACCACACATGTGAAATAGGCGCCTCCTTGAAGATCCCCCCTTCTCCTTACCAAGGTGTCAAAATTGAATCACTATACCCAAAATATCTCATTTTTTTAGTAATACTCATAATTGGACCATAATCCAAAAATTTCTTAAAATCTGGACCCTTAGGCTAAGGTCCTTTTTAACTTTTTTCAATTAAATCCAATTGCACATTGGAAAGTTCTTTTTAAATTTCTGTTTTAGAGAAAACCATTTTTGACACTAGGAGGATTTTTATATCCAAAAATATCTCAATTTTGGACTACCTCTCTCTAGACATTTTCTCTCTCTAGGTCAAAACAAGGTAAAACAAGATCTTTCTTTTATTTCAGAGAGGGGAATAATTATAAGATCAGAAGGGGAGTTTCTTACACTTGTACACCTCAAAAGTTGGAGGGAGGAATCTTACAATCTACTCCACTTAAAAAATGCCAGATGTCCTCATCTCGCAAAATTAGAGGACAACTCTTTTCCGTAAGATCCAACTGATTCTAGGGTTCCTTATAGTCTGGTGAACTCCATAGAATCCTGGGATAAGTATCCCTTATATAGAACTCATCATCAGATATAACAATTCACTCAGATCATATCATTCAAATCCTTATCACAAGAATGGTCCATTAGACCAAAATTTTCATCTGAACAGTCCTCCTCCTTGGGAATTTTCAATTTTACACATTTTTAATTTGACATCCCTCAACTTGATCCACTGGGTCAAGTGTTAAGAGGAGCAATCTTTCAACACAAGCCACTAATCTCGTAGTGATTTGCTCGTCATTATCATCATTCCAGTTACGAACATCATCATAGGGACTCGTCTCATTCATCCTCAATGTGGCTTTGTTCAACTGATCGCTTTTCAACCAAAATTCAGGAATCATCTTTTTTTCAATCAAAATCCAAATCAACTCATCAATTCTCAACCAGAATTTTAAAATCATATCAATCACAATCGAATTCATCCTCAAGATAGCATTTTTACTTATAATTTCAAGGTCTTAGATTTACTCGTATATACTGCCAATAAAGAGCTACAGTTATACCCTCGGTATATAACCCTCGGTATATACGGGTAGTCACGGTCCTTGGAATTATAAGGTAAATACTATCATGGACTAGTAGGCATCAAGCAATTCAGGGATTCCATACAATTGCGGTACTTCCATCTGAAGACCCAATTACCAATTTATGAATTTGAGTCTGAATATCAATTTGTATGCATTTCATCACACAATTCCAACCTTTTAATCATACTTTATAAATTTTTAACATTTTTGGCTTCTTAGTTGATTCACTTTAGTCAAATTGCCCTGATATAGCTGAAAGATACCAGCCCCCTCCGCGCAACGGATTCGGGGGTGCTAGCAGTGGAAGTAGCACCTTCTTGCACGGGGCAGGATCCCTCCTCGCCCATGGATATCCGGACAAGAGACTTATCCCTTGGTTCTTCAAAAACAAAACCCGGAAAAACTTCCCCCTACGGGCAATTCCTCCACGATACTTGTACTCTACCATAGTCAAGGTCATTGCTGACCAAACTGATCCGACCGAACTTGCGAGTCACTTGGTTTTATCAAGGAAGAAACTTGCACTTGGATCATAGAAACCAACGCTTTTTTTCCCATCGAGAGACACAGCCGTTGATTCTTTTTCCATAGAACAATTACTATCTGGGATTTACTTCATCTATCATACTATAATAGAATTGAGTGTCATTTTACGGATCCATCAGTCTAGCCACCCCATAAGTTAGCCAACTACCCAACCACTGTAGTGATGGGATCCAATTAGGAATTTTGTTAGGTTTTGTCCCGGGTACCAGGGAAAAGAGTTCCCAGGCCCCCTAGCCGGATATTCATGCAAATTTAACGCTAATCACACCACTTACACACCCAATATGAAATTGCCTTTCATAGATTCAGCTATCTTTAAAATAATCATTTAATGAAACCATAGTGTCACTGATCATAATCCTCAAAATCTCTGGTTGAATCCTTATTTCCAATCATTTCTTTATCGGTGTATCTATGGCATCATTGGCAACCAGAACGCTCACCACCTGTCCACTCAGGGGCCTTTTTGATAGTTTCTTGCTCATAGTAACCGACAATATAATCACTTATAAAAATCAAGATGGAATCTCCGTTGAAGATCAGCAAGATCAACCAATAGATCCATATAAAAGAGCCATGGACTCATCCGTTGAGGACCAGCAAGGTCAATCAACCAGATCCATGCCCGGTTTCAGAAAACAACTCTTACTCCTTGTTCCAATATCTTCCACGACACACGTGTGGGTATCGTCGGGCGACCCAGAGCCCGAGCAACGTATGATCAGCACCCTCTAGGATCCTTCGCACATGACCTAGCGCTTCACTCATAGGCCGCTTCCTTGGTCCCTCATCCACGGTACCGGAAGCTCACCATTTAAATCAAACCGAGGCTAGTCAAGACCTCAATCGACCTTGCTACGCAAGACGTCCTCCATTGACTCTCTATCAGCTGTTGCAACTTTATCAATTAGGTCTCCCACGATCTCATTCACAAGATGGCCAAAATGCTTCCCCAGCATTTTTGACATAAAATAGTTATTTAAAAACAGGTCATAAAAATATAGTTCCTATAATGAACTCTCGTCTTTCACCTTGTTCCACATCCGTCCACATTACTTAATCCATATCCAATTCATATGTATACCCATTCTCATCCAATAACATGAATTTCACTCTCATCACATCTTTCCCCATTTATTCTCATCACATCTTTCCTCATTTATTCTCATCACATCTCATCCACTCGCGTCAACCCATATTCACATCCCATCACACCTCATTCATTTCACATCTATCTCAATTTACATCACTCATCTCATTCATTCTTATCACGATTCACATCACATCACATCTCATTCATTCACTCACATCGACATCACATCCTTTCACATACACATCCACATCCATTCTTTCACATGCACATCCACATCCATTCTTTCGCATACACATCCATATCCATTCTTCCACATACACATCCATATCCATTCTTTTGCATACACATCCACATCCATTCTTTCGCATACACATCCACATCCATTCTTCCATGTACACCTCCACATCCATTCTTCCACATACACATACACATCCATTCTTCCACATACACATCCACATCCATTCTTCCCACATACACATCCATTCTTTTGCATACACATCCACATCCATTCTTTCACATACACATCTGCATCCATTCTTCCACATACACATCCGCATCCATTTTTCCACATACACATCTGCATTCATTCTTCCACATACACATCCACATCCATTCTTCCACATACACATCCACGTTTATTCTTTTAGATACACAACCACATCCATTCTTCCACATACACATCCGTATTCATTCTTCCACAAACACATCCACATCTATTCTTGCACACACACATCCACATCCATTCTTGCACACACACATCCACATCCATTCTTCCACTTACACATCCACATCCATTCTTCCACAAACACATCCACATTCATTCTTCCACTTACACATCCACATTCATTCTTCCACAAACACATCCACATCCATTCTTCCACTTACACATCCACATTCATTCTTACACATCCACATTCATTCTTTCACATAAACATTGACATCCATTCTTCCACGTACACATCTATTCATATTCTATCACATTCCATTTTCATCTTATCACATTCACATGATATTCCCATTTAATAGCTTTTTCTATTCTTCCACACATACACATCCGCATTCATTCTTCCACATACACATCTGCATTCATTCTTCGACATACACATCCACATCCATTCTTCCACATACACATGCACGTTTATTCTTTCAGATACACAACCACATCCATTCTTCCACATACACATCCGTATTCATTCTTCCATAAACACATCCACATCCATTCGTGCACACACACATCCACATCCATTCTTCCACTTACACATCCACATTAATTCTTTCACATAAACATTCACATCCATTCTTCCACATACACATCTATTCATATTCTATCACATTCCATTTTCATCTTATCACATTCACATGATATTCCCATTTAATAGCTTTTTCTAGGTTGATCCCGATAATGGGACTTTTTCTAAATTTATGCCAATTGCTTGGCCTAATTAAAGGTTCTTTTTCTCAACGACTATTTCCATATTCATTTTTAATTTCTCAAATGAATTATATTCAATATAAAAGAATTCATGGGATTTACAGAAATCAATTCTACCCATATTTTCACTTTTGAAAAGTAATCATAAAGTGAATTATACTGAAAATTCCTCTTCTTCTCATTTAATTTCTTGGATCTCAAATACCATGGGAATTTATCTTTTTGCATTTAATTAATTGCATTGCAATGTCATGGGTATTCCTCTTTTATCATCAATTATGTCTCATAAAGTAATTTCATCCAAAATAAAATATCCATTATTTCAATATGCTACAAATTTCTCTTTTCCCATCTAAATGATGGAATTTCAAATGTCATAGGAATTCCTCTTTTAACATTTAAATATTTCTCATGGATAAAATAAATTTATTTAAATTTTATCTTTGAATTTAATTAAAATACTCATTAATTTCAATATGCTAGGAATTTCTCTTTTCCCATCTAAATGATGGAATTCCAAATGTCATAGGAATTTCTCTTTTAACATTTAAATATATTACTAGAAATTCCTTTTTTTGCTAACAACTATTTGTGCATAAACATTAAAATCAATTTATCCATGGTTATGATGAGAATTAATCAATTAACCTAGGATGATTAGTCCTAGAATATTATAGGAAGTCCTCTTTTCATATTATGAATCAAAATGATTTATGTGTTAATTTTTCAAAAAATTTACCATAGCTCCGCTACTATTATTGATAATTCTTAATAATTTTGAAAGCACAAAGTTTAGTAATATCATAGGATAGACTAACCATTAATTGGATCACTATCCAATTATGGAATTGATTCCTAATTTTTTCATAAATTAAATAGCATAAAAGCATTAAAAAGCCACTTCTTTGGCCTCTAGTTTGTCAAGCATAGAAATTACTTTTAAATTAGAGAATTGCTTCACGAAGAAGCTTCATTTGAATATAGAATAGGTCATAGGAATGACCTATTCTTTGGGAGAGAGAGAGACATGGTTAAGAAGCTTCATTTGAATATAGAATAGGTCATAGGAATGACCATTCTTTGGGGGAGAGAGAGACATGGTTAAGAAAAACATTTAATTTAAGCAAAAATAATTTTTTTTATGTTTTATCACTACTATTCATTAAAGAACTTCAATTGTATTAAAAGTCATTCAATTGAATGCTTCTCAAGCTTGAGAGGGGTTGAGATGAGAGAAACATTTGAAGATTAAAAAGAAAGACCATAAACCACTCTTTACCTCCTCTTAGATTGCTTGATTCTTTAATTAAAGTAGAGGCCTCCAACCAATCAATTGGTTTGGTATGTTGATGAAGACTCCAAGGAAGATTGAAGAGAGAGAGAAGCTCCAATCTCTTCAATTTGTAGAGGATTTTTAGAGGATAATATAAAATATCATTATTTCTGTATAATACTGGCATGGTATGGTTCTCATATTTTTTGCAAAGAGCTAAGGATCTTTTTATAGGTGAGGGAGGCCTCTAACCAAGTCCAACTACTTTCTAGAATTTTCCAAGTTCAATTTGGCTGAATTTGGACAGATTTGGACCTAGTTTGGCTCCCTTTTGATTTGGTTTGATCTAGGAGAGAGGAGAGATACAAATATGTCAAAATTGAATCATTATACCCAAAATATCTCATTTTTTTAGTAATACTCATAGTTTTTTACTAAAACCTTGTCCTTAGTCAACTCTTCAACTCTTCATCTTATGTGAGTATTTACTCATTTTTGGGGGTTTTTCTTTTTAATTCTTCAATTTATCTCCTCCCTACATTTGTATTAATCTTATTGGTCCATAGGAACCTTAATTGGACCATAATCCAATTTTTTTTGAAAATCTGGACCCTTAGGCTAAGGTCCTTTTTACCTATTTTCAATTAACTCCAATTGCACATTGGAAAGTTTTTTTGAATTTCTATTTTAGGGGAAACCATTTTTGACACTAGGAGGATTTTTATATCCAAAAATATCTCAATTTTGGACTACCTCCATCTAGACATTTTCTCTCTCTAGTTGAAAATAGTCTAAAACAAGATCTTTTTTTAAATTCAAAGAGGGAAATAATTATAAGATCAGAAGGGGGGGGTTCTTACACCTGTACACCTCAAAAGTTGGAGGGAGTAATCTTACATCCTACCCCACTTAGAAAATGCGAGATGTCCTTATCTCGCAAAATTAGAGGACAACTCTTTTCCGTAAGATCCAACTAATTCTAGGGTTCCTTATAGTCTGGTGAACTCCACAGAATCTTGGGATAAGTATCCCTTATATAGAACTCATCACATCAGATAACAATTCACTAAGATCATATCATTCAAATCCTTATCACTCACAAGAATGGTCCATCAGACCAAAATTTTCATCTGAACAGTCCTCCTCCATGGGAATTTTCAATTTTACACATTTTTAATTTGACATCCCTCAACTTGATCCATTGGGTCAAGTGTTAATAGGAGCAATCTATCAGCACAATCCACTAATTTGTCATAGTGATTTGCTGAAGTCATTATCGTCATTCCAGTTAACGGACATCATCACAGGGACTTGTCCCATTCATCCTCAATGTGGCTTTGTTCAACTGATCGCTTTTCAACCAAAATTCAGGAATCATCTTTTTTTCAATCAGAATCCAAATCAACTCATCAATTCTCAACCAAAATTTTAAAATCATATCAACCACATTCAAATTCATCATCTGGATAGCATTTTTAGTTATAATTTCAAGGTCTTAGATTTACTCGTATATACTGCCAATAAAGAGCTGCAGTTATACCCTCATTGGTAGTCACAGTCCTTGGAATTATAAGGTAAATACCATCATGACTAGGCCTCAACCAAGTCACGGATTCCATACAATTCTGGTACTTCCATCTAAAGATCCAACTACCAATTTATGAATTTCAGTCTGAATATCGATTTGTATGTATTTCATCACACAATTCCAATCTTTTACTGATTCTTCATAAATTTTTGACATTTTTGGCTTCTTAGTTGATTCACTCTTGGTTCTTCAAACACCGAACCCGGAAAAACTCCCCCCTCTAGCGCTTTACTCATAGGCCGCTTCCTTGGTCCTTCATCCACCGTACCACCGAAAGCTCACCATTTAAATCGAACCGAGGGTTGTCAAGACCTAGGCCGACTTTGCTACGTGAGATGTCCTCCGTTGACTCTCTTTTAGCTGTTGCAACTTTATCAGTTAGGTCTCCACGACCTCATTCACAAGACGGTCAAAATGCTTTCCCAGCATTTTTGACATGAAACAGTCATTTAAAAACAGGTCATAAATATAGTTCCTATAATGAACTCTCGTCTTTCACATTGTTCCACATCCCTCCACATTACTTAATCCATATCCAATTCATATGTATACCCATTCTCATCCAATCACATCATTTTCCATCTCAGCACATCTTTCCTTATTTATTCTCATCACATCTCATCCACTCGCATCAACCCATATTCACATCCCATCACACCTCATTTATTCTCATCACATCTCATCCACTCGCATCAACCCATATTCACATCCCATCACACCTCATTCATTTCACATCTATCTCAATTTAAATCACATCTCATCTCATTCAATTCACATCTCATCTCATTCATTCTTATCACAATTCACATCACATCACATCTCATTCATTCACTCACATCGACATCACATCCTCTCACATACACATCCACATCCATTCTTCCACATACACATCCACATCCACATCTATTCTTCCACATACACATCCATATCCATTCTTCCACATACACATCCATATCCATTCTTTCACATACACATCTAAAATCATTCTTTCGCATACACATCCACATCCATTCTTTCGCATACACATCCACATCCATTCTTCCACGTACACATCCACATCCATTCTTCCACATACACATCCACATTCATTCTTCCACATACACATCCATTCTTTTGCATACACATCCACATCCATTCTTTCGCATACACATCCGCATTCATTCTTCCACATACACATCCGCATCCATTCTTCCACATACACATCCCCATCCATTCTTCCACATACACGTCCACATTCATTCTTCCACTTACACATCCACATTCTTTCTTTCACATACACATCCACATCCAGTCTTCCACATACACATCCATTCATAATCTATCACATTCCATTTTCATCTTATCACATCCATTCACATGATCTTCCCATTTAATAGCTTTTTCTAGGTTGATCCCGATAATGGTACTTTTTCTAAATTTATGCCAATTGCTTAGCCTAATTAAAGGTTATTTTTCTCGACGACTATTTCCATATTCATTCTCAATTTCTTAAATGAATTATATTCAATTTAAAAGAATTCATGGGATTTATAGAAATCAATTCTACCCATATTTTCACTTTTGATAAATAATCATAAATTGAATTATACTAAAAATTTCTCTTCTTCTCATTTAATTTCTTGGGTCTCAAATACCATGGGAATTCCTCTTTTTGCATTTAATTAATTGCATTCCAATTCATGGGTATTCCTCTTTTATCATCAAATATTTCTCATAAAGTAATTTCATCTAAAATAAAATATCCATTATTTCAATATGCTATGAATTCCTCTTTTCCCATCTAAATGATGGAATTTCAAATGTCATAGGAATTCCTCTTTTAACATTTAAATACTTCTCATGGATAAAATAAATTTATCTAAATTTCATCTTTGAATTTAATTAAAATACTCATTAATTCCAATATGCTAGGAATTTCTCTTTTCCCATCTAAATGATGGAATTCCAAATGTCATAGGAATTCCTTTTTTAACATTTAAATATATTACTAGAAATTTCTCTTTTTGTCAACTATTTGTGCATAAACATTAAACTCAATTTATCCATAGTTATGATGAGAATTAATCAATTAACCTTGGATGATTAATCCTAGAATATGATAGGAAGTCCTCTTCATATTATGAATAAAAATTATTTATGTGTTAATTTTTTAAAAATTTTACCATAGCTCTTCTATTACTGATAATTCTTAATAATTTTGAAAGCATAATGTTTAGTAATACCATATGATAAAATAACCATTAACTGGATCACTATCCAATTATGGAATTGATTCCTAATTTTTCCATAAATTAAATAGCATAAAAGCATTAAAAAGCCACTTCTTTGGCCTCTAATTTGTCAAGCATAGAAATTACTTTTAGATTAGAGAATTGCTTCATGAGAAGCTTCATTTGAATATAGAATAGGTCATAGGAATGACCATTCTTTGGGGGAGAGAGAGACATGCTTAAAAAAAACATTTAATTTAAGCATAAATGGAAATTTATGTGTTTTATCACTACTATTCATTAAAGAACTTCAATTTTATTAAAAGCCATTCAATTGAATGCTTCTCAAGCTTGAGAGGGGTTGAGAAGAGAGAAACATTTGGAGATTAAAAAGAAACACCATAAACCACTCTTTACCTCCTAGATTGCTTGATTCTTTAACCAAAGTAGAGGCCCCCAACCAATCAATTGGTTTGGTATGTTGATGAAGACTCCAAGGAAGATTGAAGAGAGAGAGAGAAGCTCCAATCTCTTAAATTTGTAGAGGATTTTTAGAAAATAGAAAATATCATTTTTTTAGTATAATAATGGCATGGTATAGTTCTCATATTTTTTTACAAAGGGCTAATGATCTATTTGAAGGTGAGGGAGGCCTCTAACCAAGTCCAACTAGTTTCTAGAATTTTCCAAGTTCAGTTTGGCTGAACTTGGACGAGATTTGGCTGAATTTGGACAAGATTTGGCTCCCTTTTGATTTGGTTTGATCTAGGAGAGAGGAGAGATAAAAATATCACAATATTTTTGAGTTTAAAACTCCACCACACGTGAAATAGGCGCCTCCTTGAAGAGCCCCCCTTCTCCTTACCAAGGTGTTAAAGTTGAATCATTATACCCAAAATATCTTATTTTTTTAGTAATACTCATAGTTTTTTACTTATAAACCTTGTCCTTAGACAACTCTTCATCTTATGTGAGTATTTACTCATTTTTGGGGGTTTTTTCTTTTATTTATTTAATTTATCTCCTCCCTACATTTGGATTAATCTTATTGGTCCATAGAAACCTTAATTGGACCATAATGCAAAAATTTCTAAAAATCTTGACCCTTAGGCTAAGGTCCTTTTTTCCTATTTTCAGTTAACTCGAATTGCACGTTGGAAAGTTCTTTTTGAATTTTTATTTTAGGGGAAACAATTTTAGACACTAGGAGGATTTTTATATCCAAAAATATCTCAATTTTAGACTATCTCGCTCTAGACATTTTCTCTCTCTAGGTCAAAGCAGGGTAAAGCAAGATCTTTCTTTTATTTCAAAGAGGGGAATAATTATAAGATCAAAAGGGGAGGTTCTTAAACTTGAACACCTCAAAAGTTGAAGGAAGGAATCTTACATCCTACCCCACTTTAAAAATGCGAGATATCCTCATCTCGCAAAATTAGAGGACAACTCTTTTCCTTAAGATCCAACTGATTCTAGGGTTCCTTATAGTCTGGTGAACTCGACAAAATCTTGGGATAAGGATCCCTTATATAGAACTCATCAATCATCAAATAACAATTCACTCAGATCATATCATTCAAATCCTTATCATCACAAGAATGGTCCATAAAACCTAAATTTTCATCTAAACAGTCTTCCATGGGAATTTTCAATTTTACAGATTTTTAATGACATCCCTTAACTTGATCCACTGGGTCAAGTGTTAACAGCAGCAATCTGTCAGCATAATCCACTAATCTCGTAGTGATTTGTTGAAGTCATTATCGTCATTCCAGTTACGAACATCATCAAAGGGACTCGTCCCATTCATCATAGGGACTCGTCCCATTCATCAATGGGACTCGTCCCATTCATCATAGGGACTCGTCCCATTCATCCTCAATAATGTGGCTTTGTTCAATTGATCGCTTTTCAACCAAAATTCAGGAATCATCTTTTTTTCAATCAAAATCCAAATCAACTCATCAATCCTCAACTAGAATTTTAAAATCATATCAATCACATTTGAATTCATCATCTAGATAGCATTTTTACTTATAATTTCAAGGTCTTAGATTTATCCGGACAAAAGACTAATCCCTTGGTTCTTCAAAAATCGAACCCGAAAAAACTTTCCCCTACCGGAAAGCACGGGCGATTCCTCCAGGATATTTGTACTCTAACATAGTCAGGGTCATTAGTGACCAAACTGATCCGACCGAGCTTGCGAGTCACTTGGTCAGATCAAGGAAGAAACTTGCACTTGGATCATAGAAACCAGGGCTTTTCCCCCCATCGAGAGGCACAGCCGTTGATTCTTTTTCCATAGAACAATTACTATTCGCGATTTACTTCATCTATCATACTATAACAGAATTGAGTCTCATTTTATGGATCCATCAGTCCAGCCTAACCCCATCCAACCCCATGGGTTAGCCAACCACCCAACCACTGTAGTGATGGGATCCAATTAGGAATTTGGTTAGGTTTTGTCTTGGGTACTAGGGAAAAGAGTTTCCAAGCCCCCTAGCTGGATATTCATGCAAATTTAGTGCCAATCACACCACTTACACATCCAATATGAAATTGCCTTTTTCACAGATTCAGCTATCTTCAAAACAATCATTTAATGAAACCATAGTGTCACTGATCATAATCCTCAAAATCTCCGGTTGAATCCTTATTTCCAATCATTCCTTCATCGGTGTATCTATGGCATCATTGGCAAACCAGAACGCTCACCACCTGTCAGGGGCTTTTTTGATAGTTCTTAGCTCATAGTAACCGGCAATATAATCACTTATAAAAATCAAGATGGAATCTCTATTGAAGATCAGCAAGATCAACCAACAGATCCATATAAAAGAGCCATGGACTCTTCCGTTGAGGACCAGCAAGGTCAGTCAACCAGATTAATATCCGATTTCAAAAAACAACTTACTCCTTGTTCCAATATCTTCCACGACACACGTGTGGGTATCGTCGGCGACCCAGAGCCCGAGCACCGTATGGTCAGCACCCTTTAGGATCCTTCGCACAGGTGACCTAGCGCTTCACTCATAGGCTACTTCCTTGGTCCCTCATCCACCGTACCGGAAGCTCACCATTTAAATCGAACCGAGGCTGCTCAAGACCTCGACCGACCTTGCTATGCAAGACGTCCTCTGTTGACTCTCTGTCAGCTATTACAACTTTATCAGTTAGGTCTCCACGACCTCATTCACAAGATGGTCAAAATGTTTCCCCAGCATTTTTGACATAAAACAATCATTTAAAAACAGGTCATAAATACAGTTCCTATAATGAACTCTCGTCTTTCACATTGTTCCACGTCCATCCACATTACTTAATCCATATCTAATTTATATGTGTTACTACCCATTCTCAGCCAATCACATCATTTTCCATCTCATCACATCTTTCCTCATTTATTCTCATCACATCTCATCCACTCGCATCAACCCATATTCACATCCCATCACACCTCATTCATTTCACATCTATCTCAATTTACATCACATCTCATCTTATTCAATTCACATCTCATCTCATTCCTTCTTATCACGATTCACATCACATCACATCTCATTCATTCACTCACATCGACATCACATCCTTTTACATACACATCCACATCCATTCTTCCACATACACATCCACATCCATTTTTCCACATACACATCCGCATTCATTCTTTCGCATACACATCCACATCCATTCTTTTGCATACACATCCACATCCATTCTTCTACATACACATCCGCATCCATTCTTCCACATACACATCCGCATCCATTCTTTCGCACACATCCGCATCCATTCTTTTGCATACACATCCGCATCCATTCTTTCGCATCCACATCCGCATTCATTCTTCCACATACACAGTTTTTAAGGCAAATTTAAGCAAAGAGAGTCAAATTTCTCCAATTGATCAAAAAATTGATGTGGTTAGGTGTTTTGATGCATCTAAATGCTCTCAAAACACTCAAAAACCCAAATTTTAACCACTCATATGATCAATTTAGACTCTAATTAACATATTTTCTAAATTTTTAGCCTCTTGAACAAGATTAATCACCCTTAATAATGACAAAAACCAGTCAATTAGAGAAATCAGTAAAATTCAAGGATTTTTGGATAGTTTTAAGAAATTTTTTGAAAGATTAAGCTACTGCTAATACTTGCTAACACTCTAATCCAAATAATTTCAACAAAAAACACACAATTAAACTAAAATTAATGATCTTAGTTCTATGTTTAAACAAAAAAGAGCTAACATTCATTATACGAAATGCAGTCTCTTACATTGTTTGATGCAATGGATGCAAACTAAGCCTAATACAAACTATGTGCAAGCCCTGAGAACATGAAAAACCACAAAAAAATAACAAAAATATAAATTAATTTAAAAATCAAGCAAAAAGCATTCTTTAAAAAAAATAAAAAAGAGAGCTATTCTACACCAAATCTCACACAAATCACCATCAAATCCACACCTTTTCATGGGAAACCATTAATCAAGATAATGGAAAATGTGTTATGCGTAGATTAGAGGCAAAACGATGGAAAAAGCTAAGGGATGGCTCCATGACAGTGGCACCAAAAATGTTATGGCTCACCCTAACCCTCCTTGAAACACATCCAAAAAGAGATTACCTGGTGGACCGCAACTATTGTGAGGATCTTTCCAATGGCCGAGCTCGTAACCCTTGAGGTCTCCAAGCTCTACAACTCCTTGAGAAGCAATTCCACCGTGTCTCCCATTAGCGTTGTCACACCGCCGCGTTGCACTACGGGTCCTCGTCCCTCCTCTCACCTCACTTCACTCACACATATTCACTAGCATGCATTAGGAAGAGAGATTACCAAGAGGATTAGAAAGAGCAAGAATTAATTGCATAATGGGAGAGTATGTTGTATTATGAGAAAAATTCATTCATATACATGGCCATAAGTGTTCACACTCACTTAAACTGTGGGGCCGCCGGTCGGACACTTTAGGCTCATAAGAGGCCTAATGCTATTACAATGACTACTCTCATAATATATCCATGAAGTACATCACTTAGGACTTCATCCTAACTTGCTACCACACGCTCTTGAGAAGCGAGAATTGCTATAAATACTCCATCACACCATTATTATGGGAGCTCGTCCAAGTTGTAGCTTTGGACACTGTTGCTTTAAATCTTGAATGTCTGACCCTTTGGTGTATCTACCGTGACTCCTTGATGTAAGATAATGGCAGTAGCTCTTGTTAATCCTAGAATTGGATTAACAAACCTCCTGAGTCAATGTTCAAGCCACCATGACTTACAAAAACATGTAGTCTCTTGTGAATTTATTTTTCTTGATGTTTAACAGTGCATTCTAACTAAGTGCTTGACATCGTGAATCATGTTTGACATAAATCCTGACACTTTTCTATCAACCGAGACAGCTTCCAGCTTAGCCGTCTGAGCCACTTGTTCAAAAATGACATCCTTGGTACTACCAGAATCCAAAATAAGTGCGACCAGGTAATCATTTAGATGTCCCCAGCCTTAAACAACTCAAAATTAGTAGCCTCCTCGACTAAAGAAGAACTACTAGCCACATAGTATTCTCCACTCATAGGACTAGGTGGTAAACTTTGAAGCATACTAATATGGATAGCAGGTGAGAACCCCTTGTGCTTAGCTTTTTGACCTTGGCCAAGGTTGAGACCCTAGTCTATTGAGCTTCAAACCTAGTGACTATGGAAGCTAGAACTAGTGTGCTACTACTAGCTAGAGTGTGCCCTATGGTTCACTCACTACTAACATTCTTAGGACA
Organism: Cibotium barometz; assembly: GCF_041138505.1. Classification (NCBI taxonomy): domain Eukaryota; kingdom Viridiplantae; phylum Streptophyta; class Polypodiopsida; order Cyatheales; family Cibotiaceae; genus Cibotium; species Cibotium barometz. The sequence continues at coordinate 17,296,003 of NC_141069.1, forward strand.
CTTTGACTTAGAATGCCCAACTACATGACAATAAAAGCATCAATTCTCCAGTGCTAGGTGGGCATCGATATCTCCCTAGAGCAACAATTAGCCCCTCTTCTTCTGAGCAACAATCGGAAGAAGCTACTATACTAGAGTTCAACGAGGCTTTCCTTAGCTTGCCAAGTAGTGGTGGAAAACCAAGTTCTTGCCACCATGTGGTATATCACTGCTTGTTAGGCCTTCTCATGGGCCTACATTGGTCAGGTTCAATGATTAATCCACAACTTTATGTGGGTTGGTGAGAACACAGTTACAGCTTGGGATCATCTCAGACCAAGCAGCACTCCAAGAGGTGGTCGATGTCAAAGGATTGCATCGGTGGATGTAGAGGCACTCTGAGGTGGTAGTGGCAGCGGAAGACGAGGTGATGCAGGCTTTGGTGAGGGTTCTATGGTAGATGAAGAATAGAGAGGGCTTCCATCCCGCGTGGTATAGTGGTGCAAGCTCTTGTGACAAGGGTGCTATAAGACCTAAAAAGTGCAAGCTCTAATGTCAAGGGTACTGCATACCTGAAGGGTGTAGGCTCTGGTGACAAGGGTGTTGCGTACCTGAGGGGTGGTGAAGAGCAAAGAGGGCTGCCATCCTGAGTGGTGTCGATGGTAAAGATAAGCACAGAGTGGGCTTCCATCCCGATGGTGTGATGTAGCAGAGAGTGGGTTGTTGTCCCAGAGGTACTAATGATAAAACAATGATATCATGTACTTTAGCAGAGAGTGGGTTGCTGTCTCCATGGTGTGAGTTGAGGAAAAATGTTGAAGTGCTATATGTAGCAGAGAGGGGTGTTGTCCCATGAGCTGAGGATAAAACACTGATACATGCTACTGTAGTAGCAGAGAGGTTGTTGTCCCATGAATAGATATGTAACACTGATGTGTTCCATGTGGGCAGAGAGGGTTGCTATCCCATGAATAGATATGTAACATTGATTTAATCTATGTGGCAAAGAGGGCTCCCGTCCCAAAGTGTAGCGAGTTGTAAAACGCTGAAGTACTATGCTATAGTAGAGCGGGCTGCTCTGATACCATCATGTGAGGGCAAAAGGAATAAATTACCAAATTTACGAGAGATAAGAGCAAAACAACACAACAAAGTAGAAGCACTATCATGTGAGGAAAAGCACTCCGAGTGATGGTCGGTGTCGAAGGCTCGTGTCAGTGGATGTAGAGGCACTCTGAGATGGTAGTGGCAGCGGAAGATGAGGTGATGTAGGATCTGGTGACAAGGGTGTTGCACTACTTGAGGTGGTAGATGAAGAGCAGAGAGGGCTCCAGAGTTTGCATCATGATCACTTCATCTTTTGCTGCCCACACTACCACCTCAGAGTGCCTCTACATCCAGTGACATGAGCCTTCAACACCGACCACTCTTGTAGAACCCTTGTCACCAGAGCTTGCACCGATGAAGACCAGAGAGGGCTACCATCCCAATTGGTGCAAGCTGTGGTGACAAGGGTGATGCAATACCTAAGGGGTGGTGAGGAGCATAGAGGGCTGTTGTCCCAAGCAGTGCTGACGGTGAAGATAAGCATAAGGGGCAATAGAAAGGCATGGGGTGTGATTAGCCATAGTGAAGCATAGTAGTGAATAAAGCTAATCATCATTTGTTTGTTCACCGAAAGTTAAGCAACTTGTTGTCTACTATGGCGGACTAGTCCTTAGACAACATATATAAGTAACTCAACCATATTCAGCAGTTTGCAATTCATAGTTTAGTTCATAAATTAGCATTTAGTCATATCAAGAGTAGAATAAACTTAAAAGGGCTAGGGTCAACCCCTATGGGGCTGACCACAAGCCTCATTCATGTAAAAGCATTAGTTACCTTTTGGTAATATAGTTATACAAGAAAACCCTAAGCACTAATATCCCTCTTCTTCTCTCTCCTCTATGTCTTAATCATAAGTAATTAGCATCAATGTTCTTAATTATGCTTAGGGCTATGGATTAGTACACCTGCTAAAGATTAAGCCATGGCATGGGCACGCACGCACGCGACAAGAGAGGGCTGCTATCCCAAGGTAAACTGTAGAATAAAAACGATGATGTGTTGTAGCACAGAGTGAGCTGCTATCCCAAGATATGTATTGATGATGTGTTGTACAGTAGCAGAGAGTAGGCTGCTATCAAATGGTTAGAAACATTATTGATGCAAACTCTAGTGACAAGGGTGTTGCGATACCTGAATTGTGGGATCCCTGTTCCCACTGCGCAACGGATTCGGGGTACTAGCAGCGGAAGTAGCACTTCTAGCATGAGGCAGGGTCCCACACTCGGGGCCTCGTCCACGGATATCCGGACAAAAGACTAATCCGTCGGTTTTTCCAAAACCGAACCCGGAAAACTTCCCTTATCCGGAAAGCATGAGCGATTCCTCCAGGATAACTTTTTACTCTAACGTAGTCAAGACCATTAGTGATCAAACTCATCTGACTACACCTATAAAGATACTCGGTCAGATCAGGGAAGAAACTTGCACTTGGATCATTGGGATCAACGCTTTTTTCCCCATCAAGAGGCACAGCCATTGATTCCTATCCATAGAACAATTACTATCCGAGACTTACTTCATCTATGATAATAACAGAAATTGAGTCTCGATTTATGGATCCATCAGTCCAGCCTAACCCCATCCAGTCCCATGGGTTAGCCAACCGCCCAACCACTGTAGTGATGGGATCCAATTAAGAATTTGGTTAGGTTTTGTCCCGGGTACCAAGGAAAAGAGTTCCAAGGCCCCCTAGCCAGAAGTTCATGCAAACATAAAACTAGTCACACCACTTACACACCCAATATGAAATTGCCTTTTTCTTAGCATCAGCTAATTTTAAAACAATCCTTTAATGAAACCATTATGTCACTGATGACAATCCTCATAGTCTCTGGTTGAATCCTTATTTCCAGTCATTCATTCATCTCGGTATACTTATGGCATCATTGGCAACCAGAACGCTCACCACCTGTTCACTCAGGGGCCTTTTCCATAGTTCCTAGCTCATAATAACCGGCAATATATTCATATAACAGAATGGAATCTCCGTGGAAGATCAGCAAGATCAACCCACAGATCCATATAAAAGAGCCATGGACTCATCCGTTGAGGACCAGCAAGGTCAATCAACCAGATCCATGCCCAGTTTCAGAAAACAACTCTTATTCCTTGTTCCAATATCTTCCACGATGCACGTGTGGGTATCTTCGGCGACCCAGAGCCCGAGCACCGTATGGTCAGCACCCTCTAGGATCCTTCGCAGGTGACCTAGCGCTTCACTAATAGGCCGCTTCCTTGGTCCCTCATCCACCGTACCGGAAGCTCACCATTTAAATCGAACCGAGGCTGGTCAAGACCTCGGTCTACCTTGCTACGCGAGACGTCCTCCATTGACTCTCCATCATCAGTTGCAACTTTAACAATTAGGTCTTCATGACCTTAATCACAAGACGGTCAAAATGCTTCCCCAGCATTCTTGATATAAAACAGTCATTTACAAACAGTCACAAAAATACAGTTTCTAAATCAAACTCTCGTCTTTCCACATTATCCCTCCTTAGTCCACATTACTTATTCCACATTCCATTCATATGTACTCATTCTCATCCATTTCCTCATATCGACGACACATTAATTCACATACACATTCACATTCACATCCATACATCCACATCTACATGCATACATCCATTTTTACATCCTCATTTATACATCCACATTCATATATACACACCGTATCCACATCCATACATCCACATCCACATCCACATCCACATTCACATCCATACATCCATGCTTACCTCCATTTTCACATCCTCATTTATACATCCACATCCCATATCCACATTCATACATACACATCCATATCCACATCCATACATCCACATCCACATGCATACATCCACTATCACATCCTCATTCATACATCCACATCCACATACATACATCCACTATCACATCCTCATTCATACATCCACATCCACATCCACATACATACATACATCCACATCCACATTCCCATTCACATCTATACATCCACATCTACATCCACATGTATACATACATCCACATCCACATTTCATATTCACATCTATACATCCACATCTACATCCACATTCACATACATCCACATCCACATTCCCATTCACATCTATACATCCACATCTACATCCACATACATACATACATCCACATCCACTTTCCACATTCACATCTATACATCCACATCTACATCCACACTCACATACATCCACATCCACATTCCCATTCACATCTATACATCCACATCTACATCCACATTCATATCTATGCATATACATCTTCATGCATACATCCATTTTCACATTCATACATCCACACTCCCATCTCCACATCCACACATCCACATACATACATCCATTTCCACATTCCCATTCATATAACCCCATATGCCTTCACATCTAATCTTTTACATCACATCCATTCTCACCCTATCACAACCCATATACATCTTATCCTATCACATACACTTCTTACGTCATCCCATACACATCTTAATTCATCTTAACACCTCCTAACTTATTTCATAAGCATCTTATCACCTCTTATCACATCTTATACACCTCTTATCACATCCTATCACATCTCATATCTATTTATAGAATACAAGAGAATTCTTATATTTGATATAAGATTTCTTTACACATTTATTTATGCATAAATTCTATTTAAGGAGATTAATACTTTCGAAGTAAAAATCAATCTTTATGCATCTTTCTATGCATAAATTTATTTTAAATGAAAATGACACTTTTGAATTAAATTTCAATCTTTTATGCATTTTCCTATAAATTCACTTTGGTAGGAATTACACTTTTAGAATAAAAGAATTTCTCTTATGCATCTAAGTTATGCATAAAATCCATTTTTGATGAAAAATCACACTTTTAGTATAAAAAGAATATCTTTTATGCATACCTCTATGCATGAAATCCAATATGATCTAAAAGTAACACTTTTACAATAGAATAATCAACTTTTATGCATACCTCTATGCATGAAATTCAAATATGATAAAAGTCACACTTTTATAATAAAATAATCAACTTTTATGCATACCTCTATGCATGAAATTCAATTATGATAAAAGTCACACTTTTATAATAAACTAATCATCTTTTATGCATACCTCTATGCATGAAATTCAAATATGATAAAAGTAACACTTTTATAATAAAATAATCATCTTTTATGCATACCTCTATGCATGAAATTCAATTATGATAAAAGTCACACTTTTATAATAAAATAATCAACTTTTATACATACTTCTATGCATGAAATTCAATTGTGATAAACGTAACACTTTTATAATAAAATAATCATCTCTTATGCATACCTCTATGCATGAAATTCAATTATGCTAAAAGTAACTCTTTTATAATAAAATATTCATCTCTTATGCATACCTCTATGCATGAATTTCAATTATGCTAAAAGTAACTCTTTTATAATAAAATATTCATCTCTTATGCATACCTCTATGCATGAAATTCAATTATGCTAAAAGTAACTCTTTTATAATAAAATATTCATCTCTTATGCATACCTCTGCATGAAATTCAATTATGCTAAAAGTAACTCTTTTATAATAAAATATTCATCTCTTATGCATACCTCTATGCATGAAATTCAATTATGCTAAAAGTAACTCTTTTATAATAAAATATTCATCTCTTATGCATACCTCTGTGAATGAAATTCAATTATGATAAAAGTCACACTTTTATAATAAAATAATCATCTTTTATGCATACCTCTATGCATGAAATTCAAATATGATAAAAGTAACACTTTTATAATAAAATAATCATCTTTTATGCATACCTCTATGCTTGAAATTTAAATATGATAAAAGTAACACTTTTATAATAAAATAATCAACTTTTATGCATGTACTTCTATGCATGAAATTCAATTGTGATAAACGTAACACTTTTATAATAAAATAATCATCTCTTATGCATACCTCTATTCATTAAAATTAAATTATGCTAAAAGTAACTCTTTTATAATAAAATATTCATCTCTTATGCATACCTCTATGCATGAATTTCAATTATGCATAATATAAAAATCAATTTCTCTAGGCATACAATGAATATCTTTCAATTAATCTAGGATGATAATTCCTAGAATATGGTAGGAAGTTCTCTTTTCATGCTTTGAATGAAATTATTTTATGCGTAATTTTTATAAAAATTTTGCCATAGCTCCGCTGCTATGACTGATAAATCTCAATTTTTCTAAGGGATAAAGCTTATCATTAAGAAAATAATTAGAATGATCCCTAATTGGATCATTAATCCATAATGGATTGAATCATCAATATTCATGAAATACATAAACTAAAAGCATAGAAAAAAGCCATTAATTTGACCTCAAGTATAGATTAATCTTGGATTAAGGATAAACTTTATGAAAAACTTCATTTGGATTGAGAATGGGTCATGAGTATGACCATTTCTTGAGTGAGAGAGAGAAATTACATAAAAACCATTTGAATTAAATATAAATGGAAATTTATGTAACTCTTAACTATCATTAATCAATTAACTTCAATAGCATTCATCAAATTATGTAACTCTTCACTACCATTCATCAATTAACTTCAATAGCATTCAAAAACCATTCCAATTAAGCTTCTCAAGCTTGAGAGGGGTTGAGAAGAGAGAAACCTTGAGAAATTATAGAAAAGATCAAAATTCACCATTTACCTTACAAATTGCTTGATTCTTTGTTCACGGTAGAGGCCCCCAACCAATCAATCGGTTAAGTATGTTGATGGAGCCACCAATGGGGATTGAAGAAAGAGGGAAGCTCCAATTTCTTCAATTTGGAGAGAATTTTAGAGAATAGTAGAAACTAGCATTATTTCAGCATAACTCTAGTATAGTAAAATTCTTCCTTTTTTTTCAAAGGACTCATGTTCTATTTATAGGAGAGGGAAGCTCTAACCAAAGCTAACTGAATTCTAGAATTTTCCAGATTCAGTTTGGTTGAATTTGGACTAGATTTGGATCTAGTTTGGTTACTTTTTGATTCGGTTTGGTTCCATTTTGATTTGGTTTGGTTTAAGAGAGAGGAGAGATAAAAATATCACATTATTTTTGAGTTTAAAACTCATTCAAGCATGTGAAATATGCACCTCCTTTAAATAAATTCCAATCCAACACGTAAAATGTTCCATATCATGTTGTATTGAATCAATAATGAAGCAAACTCAAACATGAAAAATTAGCCCAAATACAATGCTATATGCAAACAAACAACATATTCAAACCAGTAAATCGTGTTGTGTTGCATTCAAAATCAAACAAACGCAACAACATATTTGGATTCAATGCACTACAATGTGATGAAAAGAGTTCCAACAAATTGAAACCCCCATATTGTGATATATTGGTTTATTTGATATTTGCATTTGTTGCTTAAGGATGAGAAAGGTTTAACATAAGGAGATGAGGAAAGGTCAGAGGAACCTTAAAGAGCAGAAGATGATGAGGTTCACTAGGTTTTAGAGGAGATTGACTTTGCCTCGGAGAGGGCACTAGGTAAGCAGTTTGATATTGATGCCCTCAGAAGAGAAGGCACCCCAGTTGTTATAGCTGCTCACGAGGAGCCTGGTGCGGTAGTGGAAATAGGGCACGTTCCAACCTTATCTCTCCTTATGTTTCCAATAGGTGACCACCAATATGTCCTCCTAATAGATATTCAAGCTTTGTTTGACATCAGGGAGGACTACTATCTCACCATCATTACACATAATCTTGAAGAAGAAGATGATTTCGTTGTTGTCAATCCAAGTGTGGATAAGTATCTTCTATTGGATTCAAATGTCAAGGGCAGTGAGTACCATACTTTTGCTCAGATATTATCAATGATGTATAAGGATGCTAGTCACTATGAAGCCAACCTTCCTAGTGAAGATGAATTTCAAGATGTTCAACAAAGACTAAATAGTCCGTAAAGGGAAGAGGAGTCTTCAACTATCCAAGATGCCTAGTCATCAATCAACTTATGGACAAATGATTTACTAAAGATAAGAATCAGAAGGTATGATTAAAATAATTTTCAATATTGTGATAAAGCTGCTAGATAGTGCATTTGGTTTGTTGGCTTATGGATAACTGGGCGAGTACATTAACCGGCTTAAATTTCCAAAGGTCATTATCTTCCACAAAATGTTCTCAAAGGACAAAGCTAAATTCCCATTATTTGCAATCAAAACATTATCTAGATATCCTGGGGGATTCCCTGTCATGTGAAATGTAGATAAAATCATGCATCTAGAGAAGCAGGTAGTGGTGCAAACCTTCGGGCGAGGCCCCAAAGTGTATTCTCTAAGGAAAAAATAGTACTTAGCCTACACCACATATGGATTAACATGTGGAATCAGGGATCCCAAGATGTTAAGTGAATATGGCAAAAGGAAGCTTCTCAGATTCAAAAGACCAAGAGTTCCACCAGTTCTATGATTGCAAGATGATGCCAAGCCATCTAGAAAGAGGAAAAAGCTTCAAGCACCAGAGGATGCTAGGTAGGATCAAGAGTAGTAGTAGAATCCTATCCATTGTTGTAAAAGCATCACTTTTTTATGTAATACAATGACACTTCTGGAGTATGGCCTTTTTTGATTCAGCTCTATTATGGCCATGTTTTTAGTGTCTAAAAGTTTGAAAGTATCCTTGGGAGGTGATAGAGAAGCATAAATTGAAACAAATCAAAATTTTACTGAAGTCATTGATTTAGAATTTTCAATATTTAAAGCATTAAGCCCCGTGAATTCATTGTGTTCTATTGGCTTTGGCTTCTTTTTTCTACTCTATCCTAACTCCAATCCTCCTATACCACGACATGAGTAATTATCTCAATGCACTGACTTCATGGATTCCACCACCATGAGAGGTAGCCTTCTAAAACCCACAACAAGATTGCCAATGTGACTGCTCCATGCCTTGGGTCAACCAAATAGCTAAGCTTCCGTGATTTGCAAAGTAGGGGCCATGAGCCTCCAAAATGTGCTGGAATAAAAGTGACAATAGCATATGCACATGTCAAAGTGCACAGCGGAAAGCGTGAGACATACGCACACAAAGAAAGAAATGAATCTGCATAATGATGAAGAAGCAATGATACAAACATCCCTATGCAAGGGGTGGTCCCTGTAGGTGAGGGCATGATGAACAACTACTCCTGTAAGGAAGGAACTGAAGCCCATGTCAAAGTATCTACAAATGAGATAAGAGCCTGGCCTTTATAGCCCCTACAGGAGCTGGCCGACTTGATCTAAAAAGGACTCATGAGTAGCTAATAATAAACATGTGAAAATGGGTGGCAAACCCTACAACCAAGGGCCCTGACCAGAAGGAAAAATATGGTGCTACCCAGGATAAATTTGGGCACCCTTGATACTCAATTTGGACACACTACCAAGAGATGAATAATGCTAACACCCCCTCTTAGATCTTGGGAGAGAAACTGGTCCAAGGAGAGTTGGAAAAAAGGAAACCTCCAAAGCAAGTCGAGAAGTAGATCTACTCCTGCCTCTGCACTTATTCCAACAAACTATTCCGATCTAGAAGTTAAGCAAAATCCAAAAAATGAACCACTAGATGTCCATATCTCCAACCCAATCTATATCATCACACCTGTCACACAATTTGCTCCCTCTTTATCCCAAAAAAGGACGTCATCTAACTATCTACCTCTCCAAGAAAAAAAATCTGCTCCTTAGAGAACACTGCTAAACTGTCTCCCTGTTTAGCACCCCCTGTAGACACCCTAGAGGCCCACAATGTCTACATCAGCTAGTACTCAAGCCTCCAACTCTGAGCTTGTTGAGCACCAATCTCCAGATAGAAGGTTTTCGGATCTCCATGTATCCCTAATTCCAGGAATGCCTCTCTATCCTGTTAACACTCCAAGTGGAAGAAACATACCTCCAACACTGTAGCTGACAATTCTGTCACACCTGACCTTTAAAACCTGTATCCATAACTCTCCATTCACGTGATGGGACTACTACTCACACACCCCTACCCAATCACATGGCAACATCTTGTAAGCTCTTTGGTGTTAACTATGCCATTGAGCTCAAGAAATCTCTCCTGCCAAAACCTGACACCCCCAGCTAGCAAGCCTCCAACCAACCAGTCACTTGTCCAGGTGGAACCAACCATCCACAACTCATCATACGAAAGCACAATTTGATGTCAATCATCTGCTCCAAAGTGCTGCTCCACTGGGACCTACCTTTACCCAATGAACGTGTACACTTGCCATGTATCCTATTCCCATCCTGCAATTGAGCAAGTACCTATGAACCTCAACAACCAAAATGCTCCCTCCTCCTCTTCTGCAACTAGTAGTATAAAAAAATGCAAAAATCCTTCTCTTAGAAAAAATGCCAAAACACCTTATGTGCAAGGGAGACTGAGGAGAATCAAAGCACCAATGTGCTTGAAATGGCTATGATAGCCATTTGGAGCCATACAAGGGAGAGTAAGGAGAATCAAAGCACCAATACGATTGAAATGGCTATGATAGCCATTTGGAGCGATATAAGAGAGAGAAAGGAGAATCAAAACACTTATGTGTGCTAAATGGCTATGATGTTAAAATGTAATGAGGGAAAAACTTCCCAGGAGGTCACCCATCCGAGTACTATCACTACACGAGTGCACTTAACTACATGATGCAGGCACCCCTTTCCAACATCCCCCCTTGGTGCTAACTTGTCCACTTAAGAATATGCGCCAGATGGCTATGGGTGTGCATGTGGGAGTTTTTGGATTTAAATGTACCTATAAGCTTACTAAAGTAGATGAAGCAATAAACTCACAGCAAACACGAGTTTAGTTTAGCAAAATAGACCTTGGATTTACACGTGTGTGAGTACCGTTCGACACATGGTATCATCGAATTGAACCTCAAAAATTGATTCGTTGGGCATGTCTTTCGAGACCGTACACATGTGGTGATATGCCGATCGTACGGTTGAGGTTTAACGTTTAGCCGAAAATAGAAACTACTATTTTTTTTTCAAAGCTAGTTTCTAGTGTTAGTGGAGAGAGAGAGAGAGAGGGAGGGAGAGAGATCGAGAGAGAGAGAGAGAGAGAGAGAGAGAGAGACTGAAGTTCTCTCTCTCTCTCTCTCGTGCGCGCACACACACACACACACACACACACACACATGCACCATCTCACAGATACATATATGCACATATACACAAGGCAAGACTTAGATGGCCATTTGGCACGCGATAAGGAGGTTATGTAGAATTTGTGATCTCCTATGAGCACCAAGAGGCTCTACACTCTCTCTCTCTCTCTCTCTCTCTCTCTCTCTCTCTCTCTCACACACACACACATAAATACCCACACATAAAACCTTTTAAAACACATAAAACCTTTTAAAGTACATAAAAAATGTGTTTGTTTTTGTGTTTATGTGAAAGAGTGCCATTTGGAGTGCATAAAGTATTCTAAAGCAACTCATGCACCCCTGTGGAGTGCATAAAGTATTCTTCTCTATCCCCTTAGCCATTTTAGCACACACATGGTTTTCTTTCACACACACACACACACACACACACACACACAATCACCCACACAGACACACCTACATCACTATAAGTTGGTGTGTGTGTGTGTATGTGTGTATAAGATAGCCATTTGGAGCTATAAGAATATTCTAAAGCAACTCTACAGGAGCACAAGATACAAAGCCCGATGGTCCATAGCCATTTAGCGTGCATACTACGTTCCAACATTGTTAAGGTCTAAATATCATGCCAAACGGCACTAGAATTCAGAGTATGTGTGTGTGTGTGTGTGCATGTGTGTGTGTGTGTGTGTGTGTACATGCACACACACAAACATATACATACATACATACATACATACACACACACACACACACAATTCATCATACTTTCTTTCAAGTTTTCTTCTTTGCTAGAACATTTAGCACACAAAGTAAACTTTCCCTCTCATCATCTTCCTCATTCATCTTCTCTATCCACTTAGTCTTTTTAGCAGACATGACTATCTTTCACACACACACACACACCCTACATCACTATAAGTTTGTGTGTTTGGGTGGGTGTGTGGGTGGGTGGGTCGGTGTGTGTGTGTGTGCGTGTGTAAAAGATAGCCATTGGAAGCTATAAGAATATTCTAAAGCAACTTATGCACCCCTATGTGCACCAAATGGCTATCAAGAGGAAAGTGTTTTATCTGTAACACTTACTTCCTTTTTACTCTTCCCTTACATTCCAAAACTTAAGTTTTGAAAGTGATTTATTTCATTCAAAGTTCACATTTGTTTGGATGCATGCATGTATACATGTGTGTGTGTGTGTTGAAATGGAAAAAGATATATGAAACTCGGGCTATTCTACGGCTCTTGGCCCAGCTGGGATTTGAACCCTAGACCCCTAGCTTAAGGAGCTCATGACCTATCCATGTGCATGTGAGGGATTTATTGATGCCGTAGGTGGCCATGTTTATTATAATTTTTTAACTTGGCCCCATTCCCTCAGCGAGAGTTTACTAAGCGTGCTCGAGTTCAATGCTGCCAATATCAAATACCTGCGTTCTTCTAGTGATGTGTGCCCGTGTTTCGCGCCGTCAATTCCACATCTCTCACATCATAAATGCAATGTGGGGTATAGACATGAGGTACACGGACTTTATGACAAGCTTCCAAATGTTCTTAAAAGAAAGAATAGAACTTTTACATCTTGAAATTTAGTTTTTATTTATTCTATACACATTTTCTAGAGAGAGAAATTAGAAATTCGTGAATTTCTTACAAGGCCCTATAAATGACCTCGAAAATGTCCTAATGTTTATAGTGATAGGACTTATTGAAAGAGATTTTCTCATAAAGCCATGATTTTTTAAACAATGGCCGATGGTGAAGATCAATGGAGAATCAATGATCAAATGTCATTGTCGACGGTCTACACCATTTAGACAGAATCTAATATGTGGAGAAATGCATGGAGGTTTGTGTGTAGTGTATGGAGATGATTCATACATGTAGGACCCCAAAACATCACTCCAAGAGGTGAGCCGGAAAATAGAAAAAGAAAAAGTTTCGTCTATCTAATGTTGTGCATGACTCTACGTCCCCGAAAATCTACGCAATGCAACATTATCCTCCCAATGTTGTGGGTAGAGCTATAGCCCTCTGATCAAGTGGGGAAGAGTGACATGCGAGCGAGCGTAGTGTAGCTAATGCAATGCATTGTTAATGTAAACACCCCATATTGCCACGTAGGATGGTAATTAAAGCAAGGAGCATACATACAAAGGCAACACTCTCGCCGAGCATGTACATATCCAAGCTTTGAAAAAAAAAACGCACACACACACACATATGTATATAAACCTCTTTATTACTAATAAAAAGTTTCCCCCTCGATGAAGAAATACAAAAACGGCAGCGCCCAAAAAACCAAGATGGTAGTCCCTCCCGTTCGCTCAATCGTTTGCTCAAGAGCAGCCGACCTCATGAGAAGCCTTCGTATTTAAACAACCATTTGCCTAGGTAGAGAGAGGGGGGCCAGCTCCAAGATTCACTCCGTGTATAAGTCGCCGTGGGCGAGCAGGTATGCTTCCACTCCAGTGAAGCTGAGGGGCACCACCTCCTTAAGCGCCGCAGGGACGTGGGGCTGGTGCTTCTCGGACAGGGCCTCATATTCGAAGGACCAGTGCACCACGCATGTGCCGGGGTGCGCCCCTTCCTTCACCTTCACGGCGTACTTGTAGTGCTTCACCAGGACGCCCAGGAAGCCCCCTTCCACCACCTCCACCTTCAGCTTGAGGGCCTGGTGGTCCACCTCCTCCAGCCTCTCCTTGATGTGCAGCACCACGTGCTCCGGGTGCTTCTCTCGCGCAATGTGCTCAGCGTGGCCTGCGAGGAGCCATGAAAACTGTCATCAGTATTATCTAATTTACAATGATTCAATTCATTATGCAGCTAGCGCGAAGCTGCTTATTTAAATAAATCAATTCATTCATCGACCAGCCTGCATGCATACTCTTGTGGAAGTGGATGGTTCTCAGCGAGCCCGGCTGGAAGCCGCTGCCCGCGTACTCCACGCCCGCGATCACCTGCGGCAGAGCCTTGGGCAGGCAGTTATGGGCGTCCTCGAAGGCCCCGCGCCACAGCCTCTTGGCCGACACCTTGCACTCCACCTTGTCGCTGAACACCTCGATCGCCATTGCCGGGAGAGTTAACTAACTGCTGTGCAGGAATATTGCTAATAATTATTAACAATTATTAGCTCAAATTAAACAAGAAAGAGAGAGAGATAGAGAGTTACACGGGGATCCAGCCCACCTGCTTTTATACTGCAAGAGTTGCAACTCCATTCCATTTGTGATATCCACAAAAGTCCTCGTGGACCCCATTCCTTTCCGCCACGGCACCCATGAGCGTCCAATTACAAGAAGAAAAACCCGCAGGGCACGCCACTTCGATTTAAGACTTTCAGCAGCGCCTGCACAATGCTATCGGGATTCGGGATCGATACGATTACTTTTTCTTTTTCTTTTTTTTTTTGGGGGGGGGGGGGGGGGGTCTTTGTGGTCGATACGATTACTACTTTTATTATTCAGGCGTACTCTAGGTACCAAGTTCTAGAAGACCATGGAATCACCTACTCTTCTTCTCTCCCATTCCTTTTGCCTTTCAAATCCCAAAAGTTGAACGCTGACCCTCCCCCTGCCATAGCTACCCTTGTACTCGACCGATATATATTATAATTCCTTCTTTTTAAACCAATATAGATATGTATTAATATACCAAAAGGCAGTTACATCTCAAATAACAACTTGACAACCCTCAAACCCCATTCAACATGTTACAAATCATATCCCATCTCCCATCTTCAAATACAAAAAGAAGAGTTTTCCAAGGAAGTCAAAAACCCCAGCTGAATGCATGCTTCCATCAGAGCCTCAGTAATACATCCTTTGGATGACTGATCCTCAAAAACATCCCCCTTCCTTGACCATACTTTGACCACAGGTCTTGCACGTGTTGGATTTTCAATGAAGGCTACATAAGTATATTTGATTTGTTTCACTTTCCTATACCATCTTCTGGTCCTTGGACCCAAACGTGACTGGTCTCTGCACCTTGGCTTCTGCACAGAGATGACCTGAATACACATCAACAAGGATAGGCTCAGCCTAGTATGCTTGAAGGGATCCTCTTCCAAGTAGTGTCAAGACATGGCAGCGTGCAAAACATGAATAATCTGTAGCATCCCTTCTTTATTCAGTTTATTGACTAAAAGTATAAACCAACACATATGTACACATTTATACATCAAACCGGTAGTATCCAACCTTGTATCACCTGTTTTCTAAAATAAGACACAATTTTTGGTATTCCATATTTCCCACAAACAATAGAATCTAATTATGTTAAAAATATCATCCACAATCTCCTCATTGTTTTTCCATCTCGCTAATACCTAGTCCCCCCAGTAAGCCTGCACACCAATACAGTTATAATACCAATCTACTAACTCTGGTCCAAGTGCTTCTGATAGTAGGGCAATCCTAAAAGGCATGTTTTTCATCTTCCAAAGCTGTTTTGCATCTAGGGCAACACCCATTAGTGAAGTTCCTTTACACCAGTTTACTCCCCAGAGGAAGGGCACCCATACAAACCCTCAAAGAAAGATTTGATCTTTAGTAGAAATTTCCAGTTTCTAGATCATTTTCCATCTTTTCCTCCAAGTGTTGGGCCCCAAACTTGTTCTCCAAATCCTATTACAATACATCACATTCTCCTCAGTCCTTCTTAAATCCCTATACAAGTCTTTAGTAGTCCCTTTATCCAATTTAGCCCCATTATACCATACCCAGTCGTTTAGCCAACAGGACTCATCAAAAGCAGTAGAATACCAGCTTTTCTGGACCTCATCCAGCACTACTCTAACCAAGCGTCCCTCCCTGGAATTTAGATCAAACTCCTCAACTATTTGACCAAGGTCCTTCCATCCCAGTAAGGCCCTATCCCAGTAGGAGCCCAGTAGTCAGACAAACTCTTGAGACCTTTGTTGTTCAAGCTTTTAGCTGTTTTAGGATCCTCTAGAGCTAGGGGAGGGATAAACTTATGTGACCACCAAATACCCAAGCCTTGTAAAGAATTCCCTGTGACTCTAGCAGCACAGTCATCCCAGAGCATTAACTCCAATATCTCTTTCCAGTTGGTACACAGCCTTTTGGCCAGAGAAGAGCTTGTAACCTTCAGAGGAGCATAAGAGAATATCTTATCTTTCCAGTCCTCCAGATCATGCCATTAACCTTCATAATATACCCCAGCATTTTCAACTAATTCTCTCAACATTTTTGTCCACACTTTCTCCTAAATCAGACAGTTAGGGAGCAAGAGTGCCATCCTTGCCTTAGTGTGAGAGGGCAAATGTAGAATGCCAAACCCGCCCTCCTCTTTGGGAACAGACAATTTGTCCCAAGCCACCAGGATAAAATCTTCTTATTAGAATTACCTTTTCTCCATAAGAATTGTCTTATGGGTTTAATTATCCTCTGCAATGTCCTTTGCCAAAGTCTAGCACAGGGCACAAAAACATAATGTAAGAAATTTAGTACTGCATTGCATAAGGTCGCTCTATCATGGAAAGAAACTTTGATTCCTTCCCATTTCTTCAATTTCAAATTAAACCTGTCCAAGGCCTAGTCTGTAAGTTGTTTGTTGGTCACATCTACACCAAAAGGGACCCCTAAATGTCTGACTATTTGACCTCTTTTAATAACTTCACAGCCCCATCTCTCTAGATCAAAATCATTGTCCTCAGACAAACTTATAAATTTGGATTTGTGTATATTGCATTTAGAACTTGATGCATCACCAAAGTCCTGAATGATGCTTAATGCAAGTCTCATATTATCATTTTCAACTTGTTAGAAAAGGAGAGAGTCATCAGCAAAGCATTGAATTACCAAACTGTTCCCCATTGCTTAGCTTCAACCCAGTAACATTCCCTTCAACAGTGGCATCTCCAATGCTATGATCAGGGGATGGGAAGCAATGGCAAAGAGCACGGGGGCAAGAGGGCAACCTTGTCTGACTGATCTGTTTATATCAAATCCCCCAGTAGTTATGCCATTCAAAAGAAATTTAGAATGAGCTCCAAATGTAAGGGTATAGATGCAAGTTTCCATCCTTATGCCAAAGCCAAGTTTTTCCATAACCCTAGCTACAAAGGCCCAATGTATTCTGTTGTCATAGGCTTTCTCTAAGTCCAGCTACATAAGAATGCATTTCTGATTAGTCCTTTGAGCCAAATCTCTGCCCAACATTGCAGCATATATGTTATCATATATAGATCTGTCTTTTATAAATCCATATTGTCTTTTAGAGACAATCCTCTGCAACACAAGGGTAATCCTCATAGCAATTACCTTAGCCAAGATCTTATAGATGATAGTGACTAGAGTGATGGGTCTCCAATGATTAATCCTTTCACAGGTTGCTTGCTTAGGAATGAGCGTTATCAGCCCCTCCTTAAGATCTTTATCCAAGTTCCCTATTCTAAAAGCATCTCTACATACTCTCCCAACCAAATCCTTTAGAGAAGGCCTGAAAGCTATGAAAAATTCTACAGACAACCCATCCCATCCAGGTGACTTTTCCTTTCCCAATTTGTTTAAGGTGTCCCAGCATCCATCCACTTCAATATCTCTTTCTAGCCATCTAGCTTTGTCAGTGTCTATGCTATTACTTATTAATTCAAGCAACTTACTCTCAGCTTTAAAGCTTTTGGTAGACCAGTCCTCTTTCATGCTAGGAGTAGCTCTTAAAAAGTTCACCCACTTTTCAGCAATCAATTCTATACCCTCCATCTCTTGGCCATTCTCATCCAGAATTCTCCCCATCACCTCCTTGGTGATGGGGAGTCTATACCCTCCATCTCTTGGCCATTCTCATCCAGAATTCTCCCCATCACCTCCTTAGTGCCCTTCCCTTCAAGTAACTTAAATAGATACCTACAAAGATTCCTCTTATTGCTAAAAAGTTACCATTTCTGCCTATTGTCTCCTTGCCTTGAACAATTCTCATCCTCTCCCTTTAGCTCTTCTTGACATTTCATATACGAAAAAATCTCATTTTCTGACAGCTTTCCAATCTGTCTTTTTTTATGAAGATGGTTTAGAAGTTCACTCCACCTACCTCTTTGTTGTCTCTTTTCCTCAGCCCCCTCAATTTACCAACCCCTCTAATTATCCCTTGCATTTCATTAGAAAAAAGTCTCCATGACCCCGAGGATCTCTTCCTTTCAATCTTTCTATATCTTCTTCTCAGTTTGTGTCTTAAAAAGCTGATCTTCAAGCCGCAGGTTTTTTACTCTCAATTTCCTAGTTGGAAATCTATTCAATGCCATCTCTTCCTAGCCCATAACATGCCAACCCCATCTGAGAGGCATATGATTAGAAATAGCAGTACTAGGGTCAATACCAAGATTGAGTATGAAGAACCTAGGCTGCCTGATGATGACTAAAGAAAACCCTATCCAGTCTGGATGATGAGCCAAAATATTGAAGGCTAAAATAAGTATGACCATGGTCTACCCCCAGTCCCCCATTTCCCACCCATCTCTCAAGCCTAACTTTCCTCTTAAGTTCTCCCATCTTATCTTCTCTTGTCCCAATATCACTTTGTTTCTCAACCATATTGAAGTCCCCCATAACCACATATTGTTTTTGAATATTCAATTTAGAGATCCAATCCCACATATCACTTCTGATTTTGTGATTGTGAGCCCCATAAAGGTTCACCAACCAAATCCTCTCATCCTCAAAATAGATCTCTACTACCAAAACTCTCCCATTGGGATGATTAGCAATGATGCTAGGTTTAAGGTTGTTCTTAATTTAAAAAAATCCCCCAATTACCCCACCATATATACTATATCCCAATCCTTAAATCTATCTTTTCTAACCAATTTAGGCCCAAAAAGATTATGCTCTTGGATAGCTAGAGTAGACACATCCCACTCCTTGATTAGACCCCAAAAAGCTAAGTTTTTCTTTTTATCCTTGATCCCCTTAACATTCCATGTGCAACCTGCCATTCTCATAGACTTACTCATGTTAAAGCTGTCTAAGGAATCATATCTACTTCCTCCTCCTCACCATTATTTGCCACTTTTGAGTGATCCTTAGGCTTCATTCACCTGCCAATCAAATTTCTGCACAGAAGAAGTTTCACTCCTCTCCCAGAGGACTAAAAGGATTAGAATACAATTAGGACTCAAACTCCTAGGTGATTTACTTCTAGTAATCCAATTGCACCCCTCCTCTAGCAAAAAGTGACATCATCACCTCCTCATCTTCAAAATTATTGTGTAGCAATTTAAAAGTTAAATGAACCCCAAAGCAAAACATCAAAAAGACATGAAATTAGTGGTTAGGATATGGAGACCAAAAGTATAAAAATCCATGCTTCTTTGATTTCACATATGAAGAGACTTATGTCATCAAATCAATGAAAGGTCCAATGTGCCAGTGGTTTGTGAATATACAAAAGAGCAATATTGTATAACGTGCTTTCAAGTACCACCCTTCAAAAGTCTTCAAGGTGTAGAACTTTCAAAAGATGAGAATTATAGTCCGTTTGAATATGTAATTAGGGGAGGTTGGGCATCCTTAGGCCTTCATGTTGTATTTTATAGAGCTTTCTCTGCTCGGCCTCCTACTCCTTCATTGCTTCTCTTTCATGTTTATGGAATGTGCTAGCAATATCATTTGTAAATATCATTGATACTGGCATGGGGAGTAGCGAATGATCTGTACCTGCTCCTATGATATTTTATCTACAAAAGCATTTTTTAAACCATCAACTACACCTCACTTACATCCACATCCAAGGACACTTGCACAATCAATGAAACATTAATATCTGCCCTATCCAAGGTATGTACCATATCTACTTGTGGCATTAGCATTGTCATAGTAACATATAGGTATTCCAATGCCTACATTTATTGCCTGTATTTGCATCCACTCTACTTGCATCATGGGCATGGCCATTGGCACACTTACTAGCACTTTATTGACTGCAATCATCATCATTGTGACATGCATACCTTCATCAGTTTCTTTGGATTTGTGCATCAGCCATTGGATGTGCTTCTTGCTTCTCAAATTGTTATGTGTTCCACACCTATTACTTTATCCACCATAATTTTAACTTCCATTCCAAAGTTATGCACAAAGAGGATGCACAGAGGAAGTGGGCATGGCTCTTCCACAAAATATTATCAATTACTTGTTTTGCTACCTCTTCTTCAAGAGTTAGTGTTTGTTTATGGAACTTTCATCTCGTTGAGGTCCTCTTTTGACCTTTTCTTTTGCATCAACTCATTGTCCATGGCCTCTTCCTCTTCATCTACCTCGCAATTCCATGATTTGAGAGGCTCCTTCCTCAATGAGTGGATCTATTGGGCAAGCGGATTTCACATACAAGGCTATTGAGCTTGGTGAGGAGATAGGGATTAACTACCTCACGTTGATGGGTTGAAGATAGTTGCTAAGCCCTTTGTATATATAGTATGCCCAATTATCCTTGCTTGCCAAGATGTAACTTCTTCAACTTGTGCAAGTCCACTTTATTGTACCTATTCTATAGGGTGAGGCTTTATCTACATTACCATAGAAAAGGCCGTGCATGCCTTTTTACCACTTGATCCTTAATGTCATCATTTTTCTTTTGTGTTCTACTTTATTTCCTTAACTAGGCATGCCATTGAATGGCAAGTCCTTATTATGATCCCGGTGTGTCCGTGTCCTTGGGCGTTGTGGCAAATGCATTTCTCCTCTTATATCATTTTATCAGATTATTACTCAAACTTTGTTGCCATCTAGACAAGTCACGTTGCTTGACTTTGTTCCATGGCTTTAGTTCTTTAGACATGGGTTTTAGGCTCTAATTCCTCCTTGGCTCGTAAGGTGTTATTACCTCCTCTTCGAGCTCAGCGGTGGAGACTGATACTCAAAATCTTTCTCTACCTTCTTAGGACCCATCTTGTTCACATATATATCAAAATGAATCAGCCTATAGCATTAGGCTAGTCAGAGAAAGTCTCTATTTCTTTCGGGGGTTCACCTAAAAATATGTAAGTATACCACATGAGTTCAAATGAGAAGGGGTTTTTTAATTCAAAATTTTAAGGTAAATTTATAGAAATTCAGTTTTACAGAATGGATTTTTTTAATCAATTTTGGAAAAGAAACTTGTAAGTTCATAAAGGAAAAGGGGTCATTTTATTCATGAAAAAATCACAAGGTATTTTTTAAATACCCCTTGAACACACGTGATACATAGGATTTCTTAGTTGTGCACCCCCCGAGCTATTTCTTTTCCTTATATCTTAAGTTTGGTGAGGCTTATTTGGTTAGTTTCCATGAGTGTGACATCCATGTAATGTTTCCATGATTATGATATCCATGTTACATGGATGCCGTAATCATTGGAATTTACCTTTTAGTGGGGAATGCATAACTTGAGCATATCAACTCTAATTTGTAGATCATAGATTTAGAATCTACTTTTCAAGGGCTTTTGAATGGTACGTCACATGTGGGGGTTTTGACGTAAAATATACATAAGGTTCGCCATGGCCCCCTTTTTTTCCAGAAAAGTGATGGCATGGCTCTTCTTAGAGGGCCCTTTTTTGAGTCCAAAGTCTCCTACAATTTTCTTCAAGTGTGTGCACATCCATTTGTACAATAATGTATCCTAAATTCTCCTAATGCCTACACTTTTCTTCAGGTGTGTCCACATCCCTTTGTACAATAATGTATCCTACCACTTAATCTATGTATGGAACCAACTGTGTCTTTTCCTAAGACATGGATGTAGTCTTTTCTACTTCTTCTTACTTGGCTCAAAAGGAGGAGGTAATAATAGCTTACAAGCCAAGGATGAATTAGAACAAAAAATTGTTAGAAATATGTGATCTAGCATCCATTCTTAGTGTGTTTCCTTAGTGATACCTTAGAGTGGTTTGTTCTAAGGTTAGAAGGCTCAATTACAAGAGTAACTGGGTGTAGGTCTAGTAGTTATCTCCCTTTGATTGGGACATCACATTTTAGGTGAGTCTAGTGAGAAATCATAGGGAGGTGGAGAGAATCAAGGGCTTTAGGCACCTCCCTCCATGAACCTATAAATTCAGGGGTTACTACTCACACATTAGAGAGAGCTAGAGATAACTAAGTGGAGAGTATAGGGCCCATACATTGTGTACTTTCTTAGTGATCAATATACTAAGTGGTCCTTTGTGGAAATACTCTCTTTGGTCTCTTCATTGGTATTTTTCTATGTGATGCTCCTTTCCATCATGGGAGTGTAATCTTTCATGAGTTGATAGATACATCTTTGTGATTGTGGGTAACATTCTCTATTAACACTGAGTGGTATTCTTTGTGAGTGACTTATTGTTGAATTTGTTGCTTTAGAGAGTTAATTGTTTGCTTCAATTGAGTAGAATTTTTGTAGCATTAAGAGAGCCAACATCCAAATCTCTTTGTGAGCTTCTATGTGAACCTTGCTTTGTGCAACATCCCTTGTAGCTTCTTAAATAAAGTAGAACACAAAGAAGAAGAATATGACAACATTAAGGATCAAGTGGTAAAAAGGCATGCAAGGCCTTGTAATGTAGATAAAGCCTCACGCTGGTAGAATAGGTGTACAATAGAGTGAACTTGCACAAGTTGAAGAAGGTACATCTTGGAAAGCAAGGATAAGTGCACATACTATACTAAAAAAGGGCTTAACAACTATCTTCAACCCATCAAAGTGAGGTAGTTAATCCCTACCTCCTCACCAAGCTCAGTAGCCTTGTATGTGAAATCCCCTTGCCCAATAGAACCACTCATTGAGGAGGAGCCTCTCAAAGCATGGAATGGAGAGGTAGATGAAGAGGAAGAGGCCATGTAGGAGTCTACCACCCTCATTACAAGCACACATGGGCTCCTGGTGAAGTCGGACAAGGAGTTGATTCAAAAGAAAAGGTCAAAAGAGGACCTCAGTGAGATGAAAGCTGCATTAACCCCAATAGTAACTCTTGAAGGCATAACTTTGGAATAGAAGTTAAAACAATAGTAGTTAAAGTAATAGGTTTGGACCACATAACATTTCGCATAAATAATGTTCGCCTCTCCCAATGAAATACTTGGTCATAAAAACAATCGATGCTTAAAAGTAATGGATGTCACCCTAACATAATTTGCTACAAACACAAATAAACTTTATGTTTTGATTTCAACTGAATGTAGCATATGGTATTGTTACTTTACATTCAATGGCATCTTCTATAGATGTCCTCTCTACATCCCATCCCTCTTCCAAACATTGGTTCACACAATCATTATAAAGGTACCTCACTTGATATGTTAACTTTGTTTGCTTGACACCCTCACATGATGCAAACATATATGCAAAGGCACTAAATGGTAAAAACCAACTAAAATGGACATCCTTAGAACAACCTGTTTATGGTTTCATTGTTGCATGCATATCTGTTCTTATCTTATTCGTGTCTGCTGCAATGATGTCTATGTAGAAACAAGCCCATTCTTGGCTAGACAATGGTGTTAGTGAGATAGACTCTAGTCTACCAACATTATCATTCGCATTAGCCAAAACATACATGGAATCATAAAAGAAGATTCCCTATGCTGCTAAATGGCTGTGTGTGTGTGTGTGCTGATAGTATATATTACTTTGTGTACACACACACACACACACACACACACAAACATCTAATCGATGTGTGTGTGTGTGTGTGTGTGTGTGTGAGAGAGAGAGAGAGAGAGAGAGAGAGGGGTGGGGGGAAATTTGTGTGTGAGAGAGAGAGAGAGAGAGGGAGGGGGGAAGTGGGGGGTAAATGTGTGTGTGTGTATATCTGTGTGAGAGAGAGGGGGAAGTGGGGGAAAAATGTGTGTGTGTGTGGAGGTGAGAGAGAGAGAGAGAGAGAGAGAGGGAGGGAGGGAAGTGGGGGTAAATATGTGTGTGTGTGTGTGTGTGTGTGTGTGTGAGAGAGAGAGAGAGAGAGGGAGGAAGAGGCCCGATGATGTGGCACACTACCATGTGACATGCTCGTGTGTAGGCCACACACATGGCAATGACATGTGGCATGACTCATGTATTGCTCCAGTTCGAGCAATACACGTGGTGCTACGTGTGTTGTGCATGCAACACACGTGGTGCTATAATGTGTGTTGTGCATGAAACACACGTGGTAGGCATCACATGTGTTGCATACGTAAAATACATGTGTGTGGTGCATGCCACCATGTGCTAGATGCGTGTGTTATGCATGCAACACATGCATAACATGTGTGGCTTGCCACCATGGGGCGGTGCCATATAAATGTTCTTCCACCCCTCTCACCCTCTCAAACCCTCCACTCTCACCCCCTCTCACACCTCGCTTACCCTCAAATCCTCCACTCTCATGATCTCAAACCCTCCTCTCCCCTCTCACACTATCGCACCCCTCTCAAACCCTCCACTCCCTCTACCATAATTACTAGCCACTCTCACTCTCACTGTCCTCTCCCTCAAACTCTTTCCTCTCTCCCTTTCACCCTCTCAAATACTCTATGCCCCGTCAATCTCTTCATCTCTATTATCATGAGCTCATCCACCAATACCTCTAATAATACAATGTTTGCAAGAATCTTGATTAAATCTCTTTGAACTTTCATGCACCTAAAAGAAAAAGAACCAATATTGGATGCCGTTTTGGAGGTGTGGACAACAACGTCCAAACTACAGGAGCGGTGGTAATGTAATATGAGGAGAATTGTAGAGCACCTTCTAAGTCTTCAATTGTCATAACTTCTTGAATTTTTTATAGTGGGCCTAACTAATGGGCTCACTATCTCCTTTTGGATCAAGTACAGGTGTCTTCACTTCAGTAGTTGCTTTGAGTGCCTCCTGGATTCCATCCCATACCTTGATCAATGGATCGTTTGATGCAAAAGCCACACGCATCAACTCGACATCGCTGGCTTGTTGATGCATCCTTACCAATGAAACTACTTTTCTTTGAGACGCCAATGCCTATATTGACTTGATCCTCTAGTGCAAAGGTCAATAACATATTGATCTTCCTTGCATAGAAGACATTGCCTTTCATATGCTCATGTGCTTCTTTTGTCACTTCATCCTCATCTATGTTAAGGATCGATGCTATGAGTTAGAGTAGGGATGGATGTCTTCTAACAAGTGATCATTTCCCCCAAAGCTACCCTCCTTGCTCAAGAGTGTTAGAACACAAAAGGTCTTTGTCACACCCATGAGTGGGATCTTGTCTCTATGGATGATGCCTACAAATCTTTAATACCAGCCTATAACCTTAGCCACAACATCCTTGAGATTGACCATCTCTCTCATATTCAAGAATAATAACAAGATAAACTATGCTAGGGATAGTGTAGTCTCCATTACAACCTTAAGAAACTTGCCAAACGTATCCATATTCCATTGTAGCTCTTTTTAGAAAAACCCTATGTTGTATCAAGAATGCACAACTCGATTGGAAGTGGACCTTTAAAGTGACATTGTAATACCTATATGTTACAATGCCAATGCCAATGCCACTGTCACAAGTAGATAGATACATACCTTGGATAGTGCTGCAGGCGTTAATGTTTCATTGGATGTGCAGGTTTCCTTGGATGTGGATGTAAGTGAGGTGTGGTTGATGGTTTAAAAAATGCTTTTGTAGATAAAATATCATAGGAGCATGTAGAGCTCGTTGCTACTCCCCCATGCCAGTTATCAATGATATTTACAAATGCTATTGCCAACACATCCCATAAACATGAAAGAGAAGTAGCGAAGGAGTAGGAGGCCAAGCGTAGAAAGCTCTATAAAATGTAGCACGAAGGCCTAAGGATGCCTCAACCTGGGCCCTAATAAGTGCATATTCAAGTGGACTATGATTCTCATCTTTCTGAAAGTTCTACACCTTGAAGACTTTTGAAGGGTGGTAGTTGAAAGCTCGTTATATATAATCTTGATCTTTTGTATGTTCACAAAGCATTGGCACATTGAAGGATCTTTCATAGATTTGACGACATGAGTCTCTTCATACGTGTCCTCAAAGAAGCGGGCATTTTCATACTTTTATCCTAACCACTAATAATTTCATGTTCTTTTTCTTTTGGTTTTTTTTTGGGTGGGGGGGGGGGCTTCATTTAACTTTTGAGTTGCAACATAATAATTTTGAAGCTGAGGAGTTGATGATGTGGCTTTTTCTTAGAGGAGGGGTGCAATTTGGGTGGTTTATTGGACTCCTCTCTAAGAATTATAAGTTGGACTCGGAATTATAATATATATCGGTCGAGTACAAGGGTAGCTATGGCAGGGGGAGGGTCAGCGTTCAACTTTTGGGATTTGAAAGGCAAAAGGAATGGGAGAGAAGAAGAGTAGGTGATTCCATGGTCTTCTAGAACTTGGTACCTAGAGTACGCCTGAATAATAAAAGTAGTAATCGTATCGACCACAAAGACCCCCCCCCCCCCAAAAAAAAAAAGAAAAAGAAAAAGTAATCGTATCGATCCCGAATCCCGATAGCATTGTGCAGGCGCTGCTGAAAGTCTTAAATCGAAGTGGCGTGCCCTGCGGGTTTTTCTTCTTGTAATTGGACGCTCATGGGTGCCGTGGCGGAAAGGAATGGGGTCCACGAGGACTTTTGTGGATATCACAAATGGAATGGAGTTGCAACTCTTGCAGTATAAAAGCAGGTGGGCTGGATCCCCGTGTAACTCTCTATCTCTCTCTCTTTCTTGTTTAATTTGAGCTAATAATTGTTAATAATTATTAGCAATATTCCTGCACAGCAGTTAGTTAACTCTCCCGGCAATGGCGATCGAGGTGTTCAGCGACAAGGTGGAGTGCAAGGTGTCGGCCAAGAGGCTGTGGCGCGGGGCCTTCGAGGACGCCCATAACTGCCTGCCCAAGGCTCTGCCGCAGGTGATCGCGGGCGTGGAGTACGCGGGCAGCGGCTTCCAGCCGGGCTCGCTGAGAACCATCCACTTCCACAAGAGTATGCATGCAGGCTGGTCGATGAATGAATTGATTTATTTAAATAAGCAGCTATAAGCTGCATGAGCAGCTTCGCGCTAGCTGCATAATGAATTGAATCATTGTAAATTAGATAATACTGATGACAGTTTTCATGGCTCCTCGCAGGCCACGCTGAGCACATTGCGCGAGAGAAGCACCCGGAGCACGTGGTGCTGCACATCAAGGAGAGGCTGGAGGAGGTGGACCACCAGGCCCTCAAGCTGAAGGTGGAGGTGGTGGAAGGGGGCTTCCTGGGCGTCCTGGTGAAGCACTACAAGTACACCGTGAAGGTGAAGGAAGGGGCGCACCCCGGCACATGCGTGGTGCACTGGTCCTTCGAATATGAGGCCCTGTCCGAGAAGCACCAGCCCCACGTCCCTGCGGCGCTTAAGGAGGTGGTGCCCCTCAGCTTCACTGGAGTGGAAGCATACCTGCTCGCCCACGGCGACTTATACACGGAGTGAATCTTGGAGCTGGCCCCCCTCTCTCTACCTAGGCAAATGGTTGTTTAAATACGAAGGCTTCTCATGAGGTCGGCTGCTCTTGAGCAAACGATTGAGCGAACGGGAGGGACTACCATCTTGGTTTTTTGGGCGCTGCCGTTTTTGTATTTCTTCATCGAGGGGGAAACTTTTTATTAGTAATAAAGAGGTTTATATACATATGTGTGTGTGTGTGTTTTTTTTTTCAAAGCTTGGATATGTACATGCTCGGCGAGAGTGTTGCCTTTGTATGTATGCTCCTTGCTTTAATTACCATCCTACGTGGCAATATGGGGTGTTTACATTAACAATGCATTGCATTAGCTACACTACGCTCGCTCGCATGTCACTCTTCCCCACTTGATCAGAGGGCTATAGCTCTACCCACAACATTGGGAGGATAATGTTGCATTGCGTAGATTTTCGGGGACGTAGAGTCATGCACAACATTAGATAGACGAAACTTTTTCTTTTTCTATTTTCCGGCTCACCTCTTGGAGTGATGTTTTGGGGTCCTACATGTATGAATCATCTCCATACACTACACACAAACCTCCATGCATTTCTCCACATATTAGATTCTGTCTAAATGGTGTAGACCGTCGACAATGACATTTGATCATTGATTCTCCATTGATCTTCATCGAGGGGGAAATT
The DNA here is from genome assembly GCF_041138505.1 of Cibotium barometz. Classification (NCBI taxonomy): domain Eukaryota; kingdom Viridiplantae; phylum Streptophyta; class Polypodiopsida; order Cyatheales; family Cibotiaceae; genus Cibotium; species Cibotium barometz. Next base: position 17,324,337 of record NC_141069.1, read on the forward strand.
TTTTTATATTAATAATTTAAAAAAAGAGATGTCAAAAATCCATTTTTTTAGTATTTCCTTTGGTCCTTAGGCCACTCTAAGACTTCATCTTATGTGAGTATTTACTCATTTTTGGAGGGATTTTCTTTATTTCTTCTATTTATCTTCTCCACACATTTGGATGAATCTGATTGGCCCCTCAGAACCTTAATTTATTTTTTTTCGAAAATCTGGACCCCTAGCTAGGTTAAGGCCTTTTGAACATATTAAAATTGATTTCTAATGCACCTTCTGAAAATCTTTTTTCTGAAGTTCAAAAAGATTTTCAGAAGGTGCATTAGAAATCAATTTTAATCTATTCAAAAGGCCTTATCCTAGGGGTCCAAATTTTCCTGACACCACCTCGTGAGGCCCATATGAGCCCACCCATGCCCATGTGTTTACATGGATCCCACATATATGCTAGAAGGCACAAGATCAAAGCCGAGATGGTAGGGGCTACAGCTGCAGCAGTTGGATCAGTTGGTTTCGCCATATGTATGAGAAGAAGGAAGAGCATACGGGGGAGCTAAGAGCGCTTGTAGCTTGTGCCTTTCCTATAAATGAATCCCATAAAGCTAAGACAGACACTGAACATGCTGGGAGCTCCCTCCTCACACCCTCATGCTCCACCTCGGCCCACGTGGGCCACCCCGAACCATCTTGCACACACATGCCACCCTCCATGTAATTGTTAAAGGAGACTGCCCTCTTGCATACACGATCTGTCTCCTACTGGCCTTGGGCATATAGAAACGATTTATCATCAAAGTCAAAACCATCTTTGGATTATATATATATATATATTCCTAAAAATAGCCTCACTAGTCTTAGGCCCACACACACTAGGCCTACCTTTTGAAAATATGTAAGCCAATAAAGACATATGAGGATGCACACTTTGCTATAAGGATAGAAGGCTCCAAAAGAGATATTCAAAGGTGGTCTCCGCTTCATCAACAATTTCCAACCTTCCATTTATGGAATAAGGCATGCAAAGTCTACCTTCCTTTTTTTGTAATGAAGAAACATAATATCAAAGTTTGGTATTATCTCAAGATTTTCGTGGAGAAACCCACCATCTCTAGAAACATCCATGAGGATTCACTAAGCCTCTACACACCATCTACATATCCTTGGAGAGGCTCATTTTGGAGAATTACTTGGAGATATCTTAGCTCATGTAACCCCAACTCACCTTGGATATCCAAAGTATCTCCATCTATCAAAATATCCTCATCTATCCAAAGTATCCCGCCACATGGCAGGCTAAGAGAACACCAAACCTTGTAATATCTCATGATATGAAATATCTTTATACTCTTGGAGGCCTATAAAAAGGGTCATACTCTTGGCACCAACACAAGAGAGAATAGAGATCCATCCATAAGAGCCATTACCCTTCATCTCTATCCACCATCATCATTAGGCTATCACTCTAGTCATCCTCTCCATCTTCATCGAGGGGGAAATTTTTTTATATTAATAATTAAGTTGGAGATGGATTAACTCGGAATTATAATATATATCGGTCGGGTACAAGGGTAGCGGGGGGCGGCTGAGGGTCAACGTTCAACTTTTGGGATTTGAAAGGCAAAAGGAATGGGAGAGAAGAAGAGTAGGCGATTCCATGGTCTTCTAGAACTTTATAGCATGAAGGTGGTACCTAGAGTACGCCTGAATAATAAAAGTAGTAATCGTATCGACCACAAAGACCACCCCCCCCCCCCCCCCCCAAAAAAAAAAAGAAAAAGAAAAAGTAATCGTATCGATCCCGAATCCCGATAGCATTGTGCAGGCGCTGCTGAAAGTCTTAAATCGAAGTGACCATCTTGGTTTTTTGGGCGCTATCGAGGGGAAAACTTTTTTATAGTAATAATAATAAAAAAGAGGTTTATATACATACGTGTTTTTTTTTTCAAAGCTTGGATATGTACATGCTCGAGTCAGGCGAGAGTATCGCCTTTGTATGTATGCTCCTGCTTTAATTACCATCCTACGGGGTAATATGGGGTGTTTACATTAACAATGCATTGCATTAGCTACACTACGCTAGGCAACTTCTTTGTGTTGGACGTCCTTTTTTTCATTACTCTAACTAAGTGGCATATTTAGAGTGATTAAGCCTTCCTAATCTTTGTGTACGATAGGGATTAAGAATCTTTGTGACTATCTCGTGGATATTGTACATCTACTCATTCTATTGTGTGTGGCAAACATAGAGTGACAGAGGAAAAGCATTCTCTAGAGATGTATCATTCTCATCAAATCTCTTGAGTGGCACATTGTGTTGAGAAAGAGAAACAGAAAGAGTGTTTCTTTTTAAGTAAGGCATTCAGAGGTGAGAGAGATTTTTGCAATAGAGTGATAGCCTATTAACTTTGTGTGAGTGAGAAAAAGGTTGAAAGAAAGCATTTCCATGTGACTCGGAGAGGAGAAGAGAGTGATTTCTACTGATATTTCAAGTTTTCTTTTTAACAACCATTGAGGCTCTTTACTGTTTCTATGTGAAGCTCCACAAGAGTCCTTTGTAAAACTCCTACATCAAGGTGGCCAAGTAGTAGCAAGGCAATGAACAGCCACGGCTTCTTTTCTGAGCCATATGTGAGTATGGGTAGTAACAGCCAAAGTGCAGTTGTGAACTAATGTGTGAAATGTGGGAGCTACTGTTTCTTGGAGTGAGCTTCTCTATGTGTGAAACAAAAGACCAACTCTCTATGAGCTAAACAACAAGGCATTTGGAACAACTTGAAATGAGCCAGCAGTGCATAGCTTGGTGCAATGTCTAGATGTCTTCTACATTTTTTATTTTCCAATTGCATAATCACCTCTATATAGCTTCACTTATGTGGACTGAAGCAATAAAGATAAGCCCAAATCCAAGCTCATGGATCCATTTACATAGATTCTTCCTTTGGGATTTGAACAAACCCTAATCACCAATAAAAAGGTGCATCTGCCTTTTGGGTTGGTGCACAGCAAACAACAGTGAATCTTGGGCATCGTATTTCATAACACAATCATGAACATCTTTTCTGTGTGAGTTAAAGGAAATATGGAACAGTTCTACTTGTAGAGATCTCTGTGTTGTGAGCTGCATTTCCAGAGAACCAGTCTGGTGGCATGTCTTCTCTCTTCAATCAGCACTCCTCATAGCATAACACATGCTACGTGTCTTCTCTCTTCAATCAGCACTCCTCATAGCATAACACATGCTACGTATAATGCACATGGGCGGCCGGTAGAACATTTCTATTCCAAGGGTGAAAATGGCGCTGGTGCATTAAAAGGCTAGCATAAGGCAAGTTTTTATAGGTTATAAAATATTTTGTGAAAATCAACTATGGTTTGCTTTTAAAAAGGAAACCATCACTTGGTATGAAAAATGTTTAGAAAAATCATAGCTTTGTGAGAAAATCTCTTTCAATAAGTCCTATCACTATATAAAGGACTCCTTTCCATTGTATGTCCTGCAAAGTTCTACAACTCTCCACAATGTCTAGATATGGGGTTCTACAACTCTCCACAATGTCCCAAAGATGATAAGAAAGTTTGTAGGTTGGTGTGGGGCAAGAGATGTGGCATTCAACTGGTTTCAATTTTGCATGTGGAAAGTCAATCTTCTTCAAAATGCTACATAGCTTTTGGGAGAATGCATTGTTGTTGGATGACATCCTCTACAAGTGCACATTGAACAATCATGAGGCATTCTCCATACTACTAGCGTTCCTCATAATGGAATTTGGAGTTTGGTTATATGAATAGTTACATTCCAAGGATCATATGGCATGGGTAAAGGGGCAAAAGGGGGATGCATTTGGAGTTGCTTATGGTGCATAGTTGTGAGTAGAAGTTAATTTTGTGATTGAGAAGCTTTAATCTAGAGGCAAGACTATGACCTACCAAGAGAAGCAAGAGGAAGACCAAGATGCATTAAGGTACCGAGACATTGGGAGAAGGGGAAGGGATAGAAGGAGAAAGTTTTATGTTACCATGCACTGCTCTCAATATATCTCGATGTAGCAAATTTTAGTAACTATTGAAACTCACCAAGTTCAATAAATTTTATTTAAGTTTTACCATCCTACGTGGCAATATGGGGTGCATACATTAACCATTGCATTAGCTACACTATGCTTGAATGTCACTCTTCCCCACTTCATGAGAGGGCTACAGCTCTACCGAACATTGGGAGGAGAATGTTGCATTGCATAGATTTTTGGGGACGTAGAGATGAGCAAAACATTAGATAGACAAAACTTTTTCTTTTTCTTTTTTTCGACTGAGCTCTTGGAGTGATGTTTTGGGGTCCTACATGTATGAATCATCTCCATTTTGCATGACACTACACACAAACCTCCATGCATTGCTCCACATATTAGATTTCGTCTAAATGGTATAGACCGCCTATAATGACATTTGATCATTGATTCTCCATGGATCTTCACCATCGGTCATTGTTTTGATGTTTGACCATTGATCTCTTGACCAATGCCAACAACATGTGTTCAAGAACTAGCTCTTTTAGAGAGAACACCTTTGTATGGTCTCGCTCACCATCCTATGCATTTAAATGGTGTGCAACCATTGAATCAACTACCATTCTCCATCCACACACTCATGTCACTCTTCAACTCTAGCTGACTTTAAGAAGGGGGGGAAGAGGATGCTGTATTGCTCCATATTTTGGTGGGGATGTACAAGTCACACACCTACATCTATGTTGTAAAGGCAATCATTCTTGGTGAGACACCATATTAGCTAGAAGATAGTGTTATTTGGTTGAACTCTAGGTGTTTTGGAGTGATGGTTTGGGGTCGTGAATATATGAAGTACTTAGAGTGATTAAGCCTTCCTAATATTTGTGTAAGATAGGGGATAAGAGTCTTTTGTTAATATCTAATGGGTATTGCACATCTACACATTCTATTGTGTGTGGCAAACATAGAGTGAGAGAGGGAACTTATGCGATGTGCAATGCGATGGATATTTTGTGTATTAGCACATTTCAAACACGTCACTTAAGTAGCATTCGTTATCATTTAAGTTACGTGTTTGGAAAAACCCGTCATTTTGGCCCCGTTATCTAAGGGGGGGGGGTTTTGTTCAGGTGTTACTAGTGATTAGGGTCTGTTCAAGTCCTAAAGGAAGAATCTCTCTAAATGGATCCATGAGCTTGGATTTGGGCTTATCTTTACTGCTTCAGTCCACACTCAGGGGCTTCACCTAAAATTATGTAAGTGTAGCACATGAGTTCATCAAAAGGGGTATATTAATTTTAAAAAGTTACAGAATTACATTTACAGGAGGGGATTTTTAACCAATTTTGAAAAAAAAAACTATAAGTTTATGAAGAAAATGGGATCATTTTACTCACAAAAAGTATGTAAGTGCAAGGGGTTTTTTAAATACTCCTTGAACGCACGAGATACATAGGATTTCTTCATAGTGAACCCCCCAAGAGTCCACATAGGTGAAGCTCTGTAGAGGTGATTATGCAATTGGAAAATAAAAAATGTGGAAGACAGCTAGACGTTGCACCAAGCTGTAGCACTACTGGCTCATTTCAGGTTGCTCCAAATGCCTTGTTGCTCAACTCATAGAGAGCTAGTCTTTTGTCTCACACATAGAGAAGCTCACTCCAAGAAAGAGTAGCTCCCAGACTTCACACGTTAGTTCATATCTGCACTTTGGATATTACTTCCCATACTCACTTATGGCTCTGAAAAGAAGTGGTAGCTGTTCACTGCATTGCTACTACTTGGCCACCTTGATGTGGGAGTTTTACAAAGGACTCTTGAGCTTCACATAGAAACAATGAAGGGCCTCAATAGTTGTTAAAAAGAAAACTTAAAGTATCAGTAAAAATCACTCTCTTCATCTCTTTTCAAATGGAAATGCTTTCTTTCAACTTTTATCTCACTCACATAGAGTTAATAGGTCATTCTCTCTATTGCAAAAATATCTCTCACCTCTGAATGCCTTACTGAAGTTATCTCAAACAAAACACTCTTTCTCTTTCTCAACAGAATGTGCCACTCAAGAGAATTGATAAGAATGATACATCTCTAGAGAATGCTGATTCAGCATCATTTACACGATGGCAACAGCGATGGTTGCATACTGGAAAGTGTCCCTTACACGACATCACTTATAGAGACATCACGTAAGCCATGGTCTGGGAAATTGAAAAAAAACCCAAATCAGATGACTCGCAAATTCGCAAGAGCCATCTTCCTTCTCAACATATCGACACCCTCAGCTCAAACATACGATCCATCATTACACTGCCCGCTTGCTTGTTGCCCATCGCCCGCCACTTCTCCTCCCGTCTGCCACTTCTCCTCCCATCCGCACATCTTCCCTCCATCTAGGTAATGCTCCATGATGTTTGCTTTGTTCTAATTTTTCCAAATTTACAAGACCCTTACAACCTCCTCTGTGCTTGGCTGCCTAGCTAGCCAAGTCCTCGGCTGCTCACACATATGCATGCATGACCATGTAAATCATACCAGATCGACACCAAACTTTGCACACACATGCCCTAGAAATTTGCACTCCTCTACTTGCCACCAACCTTCTCTTTTGTGCCTTGTGTCCCTATGCCGTTTGCATGTGTGATGGGTCAATTTTTGTGCCACACACCACATTATGAGTAGAACACTCATGATCCTCGACGTGTTACCACTACCAACCTAACTAGTAAATCATACCAGATCGACACCAAACTTTGCACACACATGCCCTAGAATTTTGCACTCCTCTTCTTGCCACCAACCTTCTTGTGCCTTGTGTCCCTATGCCGTTTGCGTGTGTGATGGGTCGATTTTTGTGCCACACACCACATTATGAGTAGAACACTCATGATCCTCGACGTGCTACCACTACCAACCTAACTAGTGCGAGAGATACTTCTTTGAACCTTGTTATGGCTCACCCTAACCCTCCTTAAAACACATCCAAAAACAGATTACCTGGTGAACCGCAACTGTCGTAAGGATCTTTCCAATGGCCGAGCTCATAACTCTTGAGGTCTCCAAGCTCTACAACTCCTTGAGAAGCAATTCCACCGTGTCTCCCATGAGGTCCAAGAATGGAGTCATATAGACTCTTATTAAACTGCTGTGTTGAAGTAGCCACTTGTTGGTGAGGATTGAAAGAATTACGTCGGCTTGCGAGGATAATATAGAGATCTTTACTAAAGATTGAAAATCATTGAGTTGTGAAGATTGTGGCATCGTTTGTAATTTGAAGGAAAATTCCAAGCGATGGGTTGTACCATTGACCAGGATTTCCTCCACCATGGCCCCCCCATCCAGGGATGTACCTGGAAGTTATTGATAGTGAGGCTTTGGTACAAATGTTCTCCATTGCGTGAGTATGGATACGTACTCATAGAGCATCTGCTACATTAATTGAGCCAAAAGAATAGTAAGCAATAAGCTTAACAATTATATAGTGGCTATTGCGTGATATGGCTTAATGCGTGATGGGGCTTAAATTATGAAAGTGCAGGTTCTTAATCCATGAGATGGAACTCCGTGAATTGTAATTCCATGAGATGGAATTCTGTGAATTTGTAACTTTTGACCTCGAGGGTTTTTATTTTTATTTTTTGGGTCATCTAGGTCATGATTTGTAAGCAACAGCTTCTTGTGCGCTCATTTCTCACTTCCAGAGGGGTGACAAGAGTATTTTTATTTTGTTCTTGATGTGCTCCTAAGTCTCCGTATTTGTTCTTGAATTTGTTTGCTGAAATGATGTTGAGGCACTAGGGAAGACTGCTGATTGTTTGCTTGAATAGACAAGCTCTTGTGTTGGTGCGAAATGCACGAGAGTGGTTGAGTGATTTGCTTGCTGTTGTTTGGGCCTCCTTTCTTGTCAAACTTTAGGTGAAGTTGTTGGGGTTGAATTCGATGGTGAGGTTTTCTTCACATTTTTTGACTATAACAACCATATGATGGAATTACTATCATAGTATCCTTGTTATTGAAGTACATGCACAGGTACCCATCTTTAACGAACACTCTAATTTGGTGGCCGATGTGCTTAGTGTTGAGGCTTTTTTCTTTGTGCAAGCTTAGGGGACTTTGTTATGCGCTTAGGGACCCAAACTTTGGTATTTCTTTGGTAGTACCCTTGTACTTGCAACAGTGTTTTTGGTACCCACACTTGTTGCATTGGTGGAGTTCTTTGAGGAACTTGCATAAGCTTTTGTGGGACAGTGTTGTGGAGCACTCTTCTTCTTCCTTAGCCTCCTAGTGCCGCGTTGAAGGAAGAGGTTTTGACTATCGAGGCACCCAAATTTGATTGGCACCTTCATATAGTAGCCTTGAGCTACAAGTAGCTGCTTCTCCACCCACATTTTGATACTATTAAGATATTATGATTGTGGGAGTCTTGGTGGAGTTTTCTTTAGGGTTGATGTAGAAGGTTTGGGGCCCTCCTTGACTTTGGCTGGTGGTGCTAAGGCTGCAGGTTTGAGACTCATGGGGGCATTATTGATGATGATGAGGTTAGAGTCTCTTGTGGAGTTTCTGTTGATGATGAGGCCTTTGAGCATGTGGTTGCCTCCTTTTGTTCATGAAGATGCATAGGATCCGGGGCCTTTCCTTTGAGTTCCTTGTTAGCAATAGATGGTTGGGGCTCTGGGAACTTCTTCAAGAATAGCTCTTCTAATTGCGAGGTTTTGGCATCAAACTTCGTAGGTGAGGATGGGGTTGAAGGAGTAGAGGCTTTATCGGAGTTGGTTGTTGACACAGATGGTAGGTCATTGTGTAGAGGGGCTTTTGTGGAATAGGCTTGTATCCTTTTTTTTCAGCATCATAGATATCTATTAAAGTTGGATCCTCTTCCTTGCAGTATGGTATTGTCAACTTTTTGTCGTTAATCATCATGATGACTTTATCGCTAGCAAAGCATATTGGTGCTTGGGCAGCAACAGTCCATTTATGTCCCAAGATTAAATCTGGTTCCAACACATACTCAACCACAAAAAACTTGCAAGTGAGGGGGTTAGTTTCAATATACATTGTATGTTCAAAGTACCCCAAACATGGCATGTTTAAGTCATGTGTAAAGGTAATCCTTTCAGAATGTGCCATGAGTGTTGGTTGACCTAACAAATCCCATAGCTCGAGAGTCATGAGATTGTGTTCTCGTGTGTTGGATAAAGCTGTGCTTGAGCTGTGTTGATTTTATTTGAAATTTCCAATCCAAACAAAATCCTAAGGATCTTTTCTGTATGATATGTTGGAAGTTCCAGATCGTGCAAGGTTTCTTCCTCCTCTATATTAGCAATTTTATAGTGCTTGCAAGAGTGTTCAAGGAGACTATTTGCATGGATTCATCTAGTGAATACAACGATTCACTTATCCAAGGTCCATCAAAGACGACATCATACTCAAGGGAATCTAGGATAACATGAAATGTAAATTCCATATTGCCATCGATTATTCAAGTAGTGTATCTAAAGTAACCTGGAACTTCAATGTTTTGTTCATTGGTTTCTTTTACAAGACTATTTCTTGTAGGGATGAGTTTAGGTTGTCCTAATGACACCCAAGTGTCTATTGTCACATGATGTTATGACTTGCTCGAGGGCTAATAAATGCGCGTTCGCGTTGAACATCATTGCCTGTAGGGAAATCCAACCATACTATGATAGAATCTTTTAAAGGAACCATGGGTGTTTCAGTTATTGTTTCAGCTTTAGATCCTATACCTGTTTCATATTGCCGTTCACTTTCATCCTTTGTTTGGGTCTTAGCTTTTTCAAGAGTACCCAATGCGTACACTGGCACACTTGGCCCTCTGACAATTCTTAATGAGGACTGTTTGGAAACTTGAAAATCCTCACAGTCCTATTTTATATGGAGTTTGTTATGTGCTTGTATAACTCAGGCTGAGCCATTAAAGGTGTAAGTGCTGATGTGATCCTGGCTTTATCATGAGAGAAAAGCATTCCTCCGAATGAGGTTTTGAGGTCCTGAGCTTTCTTTTTGCATTTTGCATATGTCATGTGATTATTATTATCCATTTGGGGTGGTTGGGTGGGTTCTAGTTTCTTGATTGGTCTCTGTGGTGCACTGAACGAAGAGTAAGAACTTGTTTCATCGTCACTTAGTGATGTAATAGAGCTTGTTTCATTCTCTGACTTTCTTTGGTTTGTCATCTTTTCATTATATTTACCCATGCGATGAGATCAAATTTTCTTTTGGGTTTTTGTATATCTTGTGTCCTACATATGGGTGTTGAGGTTTATGTGGTGGTATTTGAGGTGGATGCTTCTGCATCATGTATAGCTTTTGGCTCTTTTGTGTTTATGATCCCTTTTGGGTTTATATCCTCTACAGACTCCTTTTCCTTGTTTTTAATTTAACCTTGGTTTTGACAGTTTGTTGTCCTTTGTTTTTCTTGGGTTTAGAAGGTTTTGTTTTCTCTTTTGGATTCTGTTTTAAGGTATGTTCTTCTACCCATGTTAAGGTATTGTCTTTTACATTATTTTTTACTATTTATCATGCCTTGGCTTGTAAACATGTAAGTACATTCAATGGCACTGTGGACAATTGCCCATTTTATACACTTAAGATGTTAAGAGTTGTATTTTGTGAGACAAGTTACATTGATGCAACTTGTCTTGGGCAATCTTGAAACATGTGATCAATGCCACATTGTTCACACATTGGTTGTACAAGGTGTTAGTGACTATGGGCATGGAAGTATTCCAAACTATGCAGTCTGCCACCTTGTGAGATCCACGACAATAGAAACACTGAAGTGTCCGATTAACTGCTTCCTGAGCAGTTTCTACCCTTTGGAGTGTTTTTGTTTGATGCACAGGAGATGGAGGTTTTGAAACCATTGTGGATAAAGCGGGACACTTTTTAGTATCATGGTGGTAAAAGGTTTTACTATATATGTAGTATAGAAGAATAGGTGCCTTGTATGCACAATGAGGAATGGGATGGTCGTAGTAATTACATTCAACACAAGGCATTTCGTTCCCCACTTTTAGAGACATCAAGGATGTCTAGGTTTGAAGGTTTCATCCTCTCTTATAGATGTCTGCTGTAAGGTTTTAAGCAAGGCTGCATAAAATTTGGGGAATGTTAATTTTGAGATCGATCTTTCTTTTGCCATTACTTCACTTGGTTTAGATGAGGAACACCTTATAGCATGCTCATCATCTAGCATATTGTCATCTAAACGTATTGCTTCTTTGGAACATTGATCGAATGTTTTCGAATTGGATACAATGAACAAGTTGTGTAAGCTATTATTCTTCACAAGCCCATCATGAAACATCTCTTCAATTGAACATTGTAAGGCTCCTCCTCAGCCCCTTAAAATGTATAAGTTCTCCTTTCAGTCCCCTGTAATCATCCCCTTTTTCAAAATACAAAAAGGTATTATTTTCCCTTGTTTTTGGCCTAGAGAGACAAAATATTCTAGAGAGAGGTAACAAAAATATAAAATATTTTTGGATAAGTATTTTCTTCTAGTCAATAGGAAGTGATCCCCTGAAACAGAATTTTAATCAGAAATTTCTAAGTTGCATTAGATTTGGATAGCGGCCGGCGGGTGAACCAAGGAGTCCCCTAGTTCAAAGTTCTAAGGCTTATTAAATTATTTTGAATTTAAAAATGTGATATCCTTATCCATTAAGGTTGGAAAATAGAATTAAAAGAAAAATGGAAAATTTTAAAATTATCCATAAGAAAATAGTAAAGAAAGGCTCACATAAGGTGAAGATTCAATAATCATGAGTTTCGAATATTTAAAGGAGACTTTTGGGAGGCCTTGTGACACCTCACGAGAGGGAGGGAAGAGGCCATTAAGGAGGCGCCTAAAATCCTCATCATTTTCCCATTTTTTAATTCAAAAAATGAGATATTTCATCTCTCATCTCTCCTCTTCCAAACTAGATTTTAAAAAAAATGGGCCTAACTAGTCAAAAACTTATCCAAATTGGATCAAACTGAAGCTGGAAGCCTCTAGATCCCAGTTGGGCTTGGTTGGTGGCCTCCCTCACCTATAAATAGAACCCCATTCCTTTGTATTTTTATCTTAGTGTATTTACATGCTAGTGTAATTCTCATTTTAGTGTATTTCCTTCATCCCTCTACCTTGCCTCTCCATTGTGAAGCTTTGGTGCTTCACTAAACCTCTTCTTCTCTTGAAGATTACCCTCTTCTCTTGGTGGCCAAGCCTCTTCCTTGAGGGATACACATCTCCTTAAAGAATCAAGCCAAAAACCAAGGGTAAGCCTAAACAATGAGGTTTACTCTCTTGTTTGGATGGTAATATTCTTCCCAGTCTCTCTACATTCTTGGGAAGCATTCTATTTCATGGTTTCTTCTTAAAACCATGCCCTTCTTGATTTATGTTGTTTAAATGAAGTAATGTTAATATCCTATGCTTAAATGTATTGTTTTTTATTTATAATCACTCTTTATGAAATAATACTCACTTCTTATGGTTAAATCCTTCTTGGACGGATAAATCTTAATTCTAATCTCATTTTCTTACCCTAAACTCTAAGCCTATCAAGATAGAGATGAAGGTTAAATATTTTTATGTTTATTAACCTACTTGGAATGAGGTTAATTCATTTAAGCTTGTTTTTATGATAATAAATCTTATATTTATTCATTTTATGATGAAAGAGAACTTATGATAACATTCATATATTTATTTTCATATGGAAGTTATATTTGAATATTTTTAAAAATAAACAAGATGCTTAGATGCAATTATGCTTATATTTATGCGTAAAGAATTTTTATATTAAAAGAGGAAGTTCCACCATTTTTTATGTAATTATGTTTATGCATAAATTTAATAATACAAAAAGAGAAATTTTCATGATATTCTATGCATAAGCATTTTAAATGCTAAAGAAGGTTTTTTGTTACATTTTTTGAATATACATTCATAGTATGTGTATGCATAAATATCTAGAATCTTAAAAAGAGGAATTTTTGTTATATTTTAAATATGTATATTCATGGTATGTATATACATTAATATTTTTGTTTAGCAAAGAAGAATTTTCATCGTATCTTTAAATAGGAAAATGCCTAATTATTTTGATATCAAAAAGAGAATGTTTCATCATAAATATGTATATTCATGGTATGTATATACATTAATATTTTTGTTTAGCAAAGAAGAATTTTCATCGTATCTTTAAATAGGAAAATGCCTAATTATTTTGATATCAAAAAGAGAATGTTTCATCATATTTCTATGTAGATAATTATGGCATGTTGATGCCTAGGTTCAAATGGAGAAGAGAATATTTAAGAATATTTCTATGTAAATATTTTAATAAAATGATGTATGCATATTTATTAAAGGATAATTTAGAAATAGAAATATCCTTGTTAAATTCCATTATTCACACGAGTAGAATTATGGAAGACAGAGAGAGAGAGTTCCATGCACCCCAAACAACAATAGCCAGAGCCACCACAATAGCTGATGTAGTGGAGGAAGAAAGAGGACATATTTATGCTACCATTGAACATCAAGGGCATAATCGTCAGTTCTCAGTCATTCATAGTCTAGCAGAGTACAAGGGTAAGCACTTTAAGATTTTGATTGATTCAGGCATTACGCTTTCTTTTATTTCCCCAGGATGTTTATGTAAGTTAGTCCTAGATTAGAAAATAGAAAAAACTATGTAAGTAGAACTGGCCTGTGGGAAGATTCTTTTCACACACCATGAGACAAACCGTATTCAGTTTAATCTAGATGAGAATGTAACAGACTGCTAGTTCAGAGTCTTACCTTTGGGAATTTATGAGACGGAATCCTTGGAATGGATTGGCTCCATAAGAATCAGGCTGACATTCACTGTCACAATGGAACCATCTGTTTCCTTGACCTTCACGAGAATCAAGTTCAAGGAACTAGAATTTTTGGATCCCCAGTTTTGCAATTAGTCAAAGCTTCTAAGTTTCTGAAGGGACTCAGAAAGAAGCAAGCCATCTATATCGTTAAAATGAATCCAGTAGACAAAAAATCCAAGGCTAAGGAACCCGAGTGGCAAAGTGAGTATGCTGATGTATTCCCAGAATAGCTAACTGAGATGCCCATGACTCATGAAGTAGATCATGAGATAGAGCTAACCCGCGGAGCTCATCCGATAGCCCAATAGCATGCATACAAGATGCCAGTCCTAGAAGCCATAGAACTTAAGGAGCAGTTAAGACAATTATTAGAGCAAGGATTCATAAGACCCAGTGTTTCACCTTGGGGTGCGCCCGTTCTCTTTCAAAAAAAGAAACATGGCACGTTAAGACTTTGTATTGATTTACAGAGGATTAAATCAGTTTTGATAGTCAAGAGTAAGTATCCTATCCCTAGGATTGATGAGCTTTTGGATCCGTAAGTGGAGCCCAAATCCTCACTAAGATAGATCTCAAATCTAGATATTACCAGATCAGAATCAAGGATCAAGATATCCCAAAGATAGCCATCAAAACTCGCTATGGGCATTATGAATTTATAGTCATGCCATTCGAATTAACAAATGTCCCAACAACGTTTAATCGCCTCATGCACGATATTCTCAAAGAATACTTGGATGAATTTGTTCTTGTCTTATTTGACATCTGACATCATGGTATACTCTAAGAATGCAACAGATCATGAATATCATGTGCATAAAGTCCTGGAGATCCTAAGGAAGCATCAACTCTTTGCAAAAAAGAGCAAGTGTACTTTCTCTGTTGACCGTGTTTAATACTTGGGATTTATAGTATCTAAGGATGGGATTTCTCGTGACCCCGCTAAAATCCAAGCAGTTGTCGTAGATAGGCCAGAGCTCAAGATAGTGAAGGAAGTCAGAGGATTCTTAGGATTAATCGGGTGGTATCGAATCTTTATACCTAGGTATGCTCAGATAACATCCCCTTTGACCAACCTTCTCAAGAAGAGTACCCTATTTCATTGGACCGTTATGTATCAGAGTGCTTTTGATAAGCTGAAGATAGCCTTAGTAACCAACCCTTTTCTTAAATTGCCAAATTTTTCCATACCCTTTGAAGTAGTAACATATGCTAGTGGCTTTGCCTTGGGAGGTGCACTCATGTAGGAAGGTCATGTAGTCGCCTATAAATCCAAAAAACTGAGAACGCATGAGAGAAATTATGCTATCCACATGACTTGGAGTTACTCTTAGTAGTTTATACTCTAAAGCTATGGAGACGTTATCTCTTGGGACAGAGATTCACCTTGATGGACAGATCATCAAAGTCTGAAGTGGATCTGCACCCAAAACGATCTCAACATGCGTCAAAGAAGGTGGATGCAGACCTTGCAAGAATTTGATTTTGAGATTAAGTACCAGTCCAGGAAAGGAGAATGTGGTAGCAGATACACTCAGTAGGAAAGCCTCCTTGCTTGCAATAACATTGGTGTCAAATCTGTTGATCAGTGAAGCAAGAGAGAAGATCATGCAGGACAAAGTCTTTGCCCCTATTGCTACCCTACTTATGCATTAAAGCAAGACTCCTCATCAGGAAATGAGTTGAGTTAGTTCTTGTTTACAGACTGGATGAAGGATGCATGTATTACAATAATCGGCTATGCATTCCCAATGATGAGGAAACAAAGGGAAAATTTTTGAGAGAAGCCCATGATAGCCCAATAGCTGGACATCCAGGTTTCATAAAGACCTACATGTATGTAAAGAAGAGATTCTTTTGGCCCCAGGACTCAAAAAGGATGTACTTAATGATGTGCATCAGTGTTTATTATGTCAAACAGTCAAGGCAAAAAGAGTTAAAATGCGAGGAAAGTTGCATCCCTTAGATATTCCACAAATGAAGTGGGAATGTGCCAGTATGGATTTTATTACTGGACTACCGTCAATGCAATCAGGTTACTGGACTACCGTTAGTGCAATCATCAGGTTACAACTCCATTTTTGTGGTAGTTGACAAACTAACCAAGGTTGCCCATCAGATTCTAGTAAAAGAAACCTACACTGCAATGGATGTTGCTAGAGTCCTCCCCAAGGAGATTTTCAGGTTGCATGGCTTACCCAGAAGAAGGATAGAGTGATAGAGATCCTAAGTTTACGTCAAGGTTGTGGACTGCATTCTTCGAAGGAGTAGGAACTTTCTTAGATCTCATTATAGCCTATCACCCCAAGACAGATGGCCAGACAGAAAGAGTGAACCAAGTAATAGAAGATATCCTTCAGTCATGCTGTGGCAGAGAACTCAGTAAGTGGTTAAGCTACTTACATCTAGTTGAGTTTGCTTATAATGCCTCTTATCACCGAAGTATCGAGATGAGCCCTTTCAAAGCTATGTATGGACAAGATTGCCTCACACCATTAACTTGGCCCAACCCATTGATCAGGGTCAAGATGTCCAGACAGATGCTAGATGATATGGAGCAGCAAATACAATCAATCCGCAAAGATATTAAGGCTGCTTTATTAGGATAGACAAAAGCAGTATGATGATAGGAAGAGAACAGAGAGAGTGTTTGAAGAATCAGATATGGTCTTCATTTGAGTAAGACCCTCCTAGATACTATGGATTGTATGCCATTTACGAAGAAAGTAGGAGATCTAGCGTATGACCGTCTTCTACCTCCCCATCTAAAGGTACATAATGTGTTTCATGTCAGTTTGCTTAAAAAGTATGTATCGAGCCTGAGTCATGTGCTAGATGATGAGCAGTTGACTTTTTTGACTCAAGGTTAGATGGAGCTCCAACCCAAAGAAATCCTAGATGTTGGAGAGAAGGCTCTCGGGAACAAATTACTAAGAGAATTTTTGGTCAAGTGGAAGTTCTACCACCCTTTAGAGGACACCACTTGGGAAAAAGAAGATCAACTGGTAAAGGATTACCCCCACTTTTGCGAGATGAGGACATCTCACATTTTTCAAGTGGGAGAGGATGTAAGGCTCCTCCTTAGGCCCTAAAGATGTATAAGTTCTTCTTTTAGTCCCTGTAATCATCCCCTTTTTCAAAATACAAAAAGGTATTATTTTTCATTGTTTTTGGCCTAGAGAGAGAAAATATTCTAGAGAGAGGTAAAAAATTTTGAAATATTTTTGGATAAGTATTTTCTTCCAGTCAATAGTAGTGATCCCCTGAAACAGAATTTTAATCCGGAATTTCTAAGTTGCATTAGATTTGGACAGTGGTAGTGGGGGTGAACAAGGAGTCCCCTAGTTCAAAGTTCTAAGCCTTATTAAATTATTTTGAATTTAAAAATGTGATATCCTTATCCATTAAGGTTGGAAAATATAATTAAATTCATTCACTCACATCGACATCACATTCTTTCACATACACATCCACATCCATTCTTCCACATACACATCCACATCCATTCTTCCACATACACATCCACATTCTCTTGCATACACATCCACATCCATTCTTCCATGTACACATCCATATCCATTCTTCCACGTACACATCCACATCCATTCTTCCACATTCATTCTTCCACATACACATCCATTCTTTTGCATACACATCTGCATCCATTCTTTTCCATACACATCCGCATTCATTCTTCCACATACACATCATTCTTACACATCCGCATTCATTCTTCCACATACACATCCACATTCATTCTTCCACATACACATCCGCACATCCACATAAACATCCGCATTCATTCTTCCACACACATCCACATCCATTCTTTCACATACACATCCACATCCATTCTTCCACATACACATCCACATTCATTCTTTCACATACACATCCACATCCATTCTTGCACATACACATCCATTCATATTCTATCACATCCCATTTTCATCTTATCACATCCATTCACATGATATTCCCATTTAATAGCTTTCTCTATGTCGATCCGGATATAATGGGACTTTTTCTAAATTTCTGCCAATTCCTTGGCCTAATTAAAGGTTCTTTTTCTCGACGACTATTTTTATATTCATTCTCAAATTTTTAAATAAATTATATTCAACATAAAAGAATTCATGGGATTTACAGAAATCAATTCTACCCATATTTTCACTTTTGATAAATAATCATAAATTGAATTATACTAAAAATTTCTCGTCTTCTCATTTGATTTCTTGGATCTCAAATACCATGGAAATTTATATTTTTTCATTTAATTAACTACATTTAATTAATTGCATTCCAATGTCATGGGTATTCCTCTTTTATCATCAAATATATCTCAAAAAGTAATTTCATCTAAAATAAAATATCCATTATTTCAATATGCTATGAATTTCTCTTTTCCCTTCTAAATGATGGAATTCCAAATGTTATAGGAATTCCTCTTTTAACATTTAAATATTTCTCATAGATAAAATAAATTTATCTGAATTTCATCTTTGAATTTAATTAAAATACTCATTAATTCCAATATGCTAGGAATTTCTCTTTTGCCATCTAAATGATGGAATTCCAAATGTCATAGGAATTCCTCTTTTAACATTTAAATATATTACTAGAAATTTCTCTTTTGCTAACAACTATTTGTGCATAAACATTAAAATCAAATTATCCATGGTTATAATGAGAATTAATCAATTAACCTAGGATGATTAATCCTAGAATATGATAGGAAGTCCTATTTTCATATTAT
Organism: Cibotium barometz; assembly: GCF_041138505.1. Classification (NCBI taxonomy): domain Eukaryota; kingdom Viridiplantae; phylum Streptophyta; class Polypodiopsida; order Cyatheales; family Cibotiaceae; genus Cibotium; species Cibotium barometz. Next base: position 17,342,967 of record NC_141069.1, read on the forward strand.
GAATCAAAATGATTTATGTGTTAATTTTTCAGAAATTTTACCCATAGCTCTACTACTATTATTGATAATTCTCAATAATTTTGAAAGCATAAAGTTTAGTAATATCATATGATAGAATAACCATTAATTGGATCACTATCCAATTATGGAATTGACTCCTAATTTTTCCATAAATTAAATATCATAAAAGCATTAAAAAGCCACTTCTTTGGCCTCTAATTTGTCAAGCATAGAAATTACTTTTAGATTAGAGAATTGCTTCATGAGAAGCTTCATTTGAATATAGAATAGGTCATAGGAATGACCATTCTTTGGGGGAGAGAGAGACATGCTTTTAAAAAATATTTATTTTAAGCATAAATGGAAATTTATGTGTTTTATCACTACTATTCGTTAAAGAACTTCAATTGTATTAAAAAGCCATTCAATTGAATGCTTCTCAAGCTTGAGAGGGGTTAAGAAGAGAGAAACATTTGGAGATTAAAAAGAAAGACCATAAACCACTCTTTTCCTCCTAGATTTTTGCTTGATTCTTTAATCAAAGTAGAGGCCCCCAACCAATCAATAGGTTTGGTATGTTGATGAAGACTCCAAGGAAGATTGAAGAGAGAGAAAAGCTCCAATCTCTTCAATTTGTAGAGGATTTTTAGAGGATAATAGAAAATATCATTATTTCAGTATAACCAAGTCCAACTAGTTTCTAGAATTTTCCAAGTTCAATTTGGCTGAATTTGGACAAGATTTGGACCTAGTTTGACTCCCTTTTGATTTGGTTTGATCTAGGAGAGAAGAGAGATAAAAATATCACAATATTTTTGAGTTTAAAACTCCACCACACATGTGAAATAGGCGCCTCCTTGAAGAGCCCCCCTTCTCCTTACCAAGGTGTCAAAATTGAATCACTATACCCAAAATATCTCATTTTTTTAGTAATACTCATAATTGGACCATAATCCAAAAATTTTTGAAAATCTGGACCCTTAGGCTAAGGTCCTTTTTAACTTTTTTCAATTAATTCCAATTGCACATTGGAAAGTTCTTTTTAAATTTCTATTTCAAAGGAAACCATTTTTGACACTAGGAGGATTTTTATATCCAAAAATATCTCAATTTTGGACTATCTCTCTCTAGACATTTTCTCTCTCTAGGTCAAAACAGGGTAAAACAAGATCTTTCTTTTATTTCAGAGAGGGGAATAATTATAAGATCAGAAGGGGAGTTTCTTACACTTGTACACCTCAAAAGTTGGAGGGAGGAATCTTACAATCTACTCCACTTAAAAAACGCCAGATGTCCTCATCTCGCAAAATTAGAGGACAACTCTTTTCCGTAAGATCCAACTGATTCTAGGGTTCCTTATAGTCTGGTGAACTCCATAGAATCCTGGGATAAGTATCCCTTATATAGAACTCATCATCAGATATAACAATTCACTCAGATCATATCATTCAAATCCTTATCACAAGAATGGTCCATTAGACCAAAATTTTCATCTGAACAGTCCTCCTCCTTGGGAATTTTCAATTTCACACATTTTTAATTTGACATCCCTCAACTTGATCCACTGGGTCAAGTGTTAACAGGAGCAATCTTTCAACACAAGCCACTAATCTCGTAGTGATTTGCTGAAGTCATTATCATCATCCCAGTTACGAACATCATCATAGGGACTCGTCCCCCATTCATCCTCAATGTGGCTTTGTTCAACTGATCGCTTTTCAACCAAAATTCAGGAATCATCTTTTTTTCAATCAAAATCCAAATCAACTCATCAATTCTCAACCAGAATTTTAAAATCATATCAATCACATTCGAATTCATCCTCAAGATAGCATTTTTACTTATAATTTCAAGGTCTTAGATTTACTTGTATATACTTCCAATAAAGAGCTACAGTTATACCCTCGGTATATAACCCTCGGTATATACGGGTAGTCACGGTCCTTGGAATTATAAGGTAAATACTATAATGGACTAGTAGGCATCAAGCAAGTCAGGGATTCCATACAATTGCGGTACTTCTATCTGAAGACCCAATTACCAATTTATGAATTTGAGTCTGAATATCAATTTGTATGCATTTCATCACACAATTCCAACCTTTTAATCATACTTTATAAATTTTTGACATTTTTGGCTTCTTAGTTGATTCACTTTAGTCAAATTGCCCTGATACAGCTGAAAGATACCAGTCCCCTCCGTGCAACGGATTCGGGGGTGCTAGCAGTGGAAGTAGCACCTTCTTGCACGGGGCAGGATCCCTCACCCGAGGCCTCGCCCATGGATATCCGGACAAGAGACTTATCCCTTGGTTCTTCAAAAACAAAACCCGGAAAAACTTCCCCCTACGGGCAATTCCTCCACGATACTTGTACTCTACCATAGTCAAGGTCATTGCTGACCAAACTGATCCGACCGAACTTGTGAGTCACTTGGTTTTATCAAGGAAGAAACTTGCACTTGGATCATAGAAACCAACGCTTTTTTTCCCATCGAGAGACACAGCCGTTGATTCTTTTTCCATAGAACAATTACTATCTGGGATTTACTTCATCTATCATACTATAATAGAATTGAGTGTCATTTTACGGATCCATCAATCTAGCCACCCCATAAGTTAGCCAACCACCCAACCACTGTAGTGATGGGATTCAATTAGGAATTTTGTTAGGTTTTGTCCCGGGTACCAGGGAAAAGAGTTCCCAGGCCCCCTAGCCGGATATTCATGCAAATTTAACGCTAATCACACCACTTACACACCCCCAATATGAAATTGCCTTTCACAGATTCAGCTATCTTTAAAATAATCATTTAATGAAACCATAGTGTCACTGATCATAATCCTCAAAATCTCTGGTTGAATCCTTATTTCCAATCATTTCTTTATCGGTGTATCTATGGCATCATTGGTAACCAGAACGCTCACCACCTGTCCACTTAGGGGCCTTTTTGATAGTTTCTCGCTCATAGTAACCGGCAATATAATCACTTATAAAAATCAAGGTGGAATCTCTGTTGAAGATCAGCAAGATCAACCAATAGATCCATATAAAAGAGCCATGGACTCATCCGTTGAGGACCAGCAAGGTCAATCAACCAGATCCATACTCGGTTTCAGAAAACAACTCTTACTCCTTGTTCCAATATCTTCCACGACACACGTGTGGGTATCGTCGGGCGACCCAGAGCCCGAGCAACGTATGATCAGCACCCTCTAGGATCCTTCACACATGACCTAGCGCTTCACTCATAGGCCGCTTCCTTGGTCCCTCATCCACGGTACCGGAAGCTCACCATTTAAATCAAACCGAGGCTAGTCAAGACCTCAATCGACCTTGCTACGCAAGACGTCCTCCATTGACTCTCTATCAGCTGTTGCAACTTTATCAATTAGGTCTCCCACGATCTCATTCACAAGATGGCCAAAATGCTTCCCCAGCATTTTTGACATAAAATAGTTATTTAAAAACAGGTCTTAAAAATATAGTTCCTATAATGAACTCTCGTCTTTCACCTTGTTCCACATCCATCCACAACATCCGTCCACATTACTTAATCCATATCCAATTCATATGTATACCCATTCTCATCCAATAACATGAATTTCCATCTCATCACATCTTTTCCCATTTATTCTCATCACATCTTTCCTCATTTATTCTCATCACATCTCATCCACTCGCATCAACCCATATTCACATCCCATCACACCTCATTCATTTCACATCTATCTCAATTTACATCACTCATCTCATTCATTCTTATCACGATTCACATCACATCACATCTCATTCATTCACTCACATCGACATCACATCCTTTCACATACACATCCACATCCATTCTTTCACATGCACATCCACATCCATTCTTCCGCATACACATCCATATCCATTCTTCCACATACACATCCACAACCATTCTTTCGCATACACATCCACATCCATTCTTTCGCATACACATCCACATCCATTCTTCCATGTACACCTCCACATCCATTCTTCCACATACACATCCACATCCATTCTTCCCACATACACATCCATTCTTTTGCATACACATCCACATCCATTCTTTCACATACACATCTGCATCCATTCTTCCACATACACATCCGCATCCATTCTTCCACATACACATTTGCATTCATTCTTCCACATACACATCCACATCCATTCTTCCACATACACATCCACGTTTATTCTTTCAGATACACAACCACATCCATTCTTCCACATACACATCCGTATTCATTCTTCCACAAACACATCCACATCCATTCTTGCACACACACATCCACATCCATTCTTTCACTTACACATCCACATCCATTCTTCCACAAACACATCCACATCCATTCTTCCACTTACACATCCACATTCATTCTTTTACATAAACATTCACATCCATTCTTCCACGTACACATCTATTCATATTCTATCACATTCCATTTTCATCTTATCACATTCACATGATATTCCCATTTAATAACTTTTTCTATTCTTCCACACATACACATCTGCATTCATTCTTCCACATACACATCTGCATTCATTCTTCCACATACACATCCACATCCATTCTTCCACATACACATGCACGTTTATTCTTTCAAATACACAACCACATCCATTCTTCCACATACACATCCATATTCATTCTTCCATAAACACATCCACATCCATTCTTGCACACATCCACATCCATTCTTCCACTTACACATCCACATTCATTCTTTCACATAAAAATTCACATCCATTCTTCCACATACACATCTATTCATATTCTATCACATGCCATTTTCATCTTATCACATTCACATGATATTCCCATTTAATAGCTTTTTCTAGGTTGATCCCGATAATGGGACTTTTTCTAAATTTATGCCAATTGCTTGGCCTAATTAAAGGTTCTTTTTCTCAACGACTATTTCCATATTCATTTTTAATTTCTCAAATGAATTATATTCAATATAAAAGAATTCATGGGATTTACAGAAATCAATTCTACCCATATTTTCACTTTTGATAAGTAATCATAAAGTGAATTATATTGAAAATTCCTCTTCTTCTCATTTAATTTCTTGGATCTCAAATACCATGGGAATTCCTCTTTTTGCATTTAATTAATTGCATTGCAATGTCATGGGTATTCCTCTTTTATCATCAATTATGTCTCATAAAGTAATTTCATCCAAAATAAAATATCCATTATTTCAATATGCTACAAATTTCTCTTTTCCCATCTAAATGATGGAATTTCAAATGTCATAGCAATTTCTCTTTTAACATTTAAATATTTCTCATGGATAAAATAAATTTATTTAAATTTTATCTTTGAATTTAATTAAAATACTCATTAATTCCAATATGCTAGGAATTTCTCTTTTCCCATCTAAATGATGGAATTCCAAATGTCATAGGAATTCCTCTTTTAACATTTAAATATATTACTAGAAATTTCTTTTTTTGCTAACAACTATTTGTGCATAAACATTAAAATCAATTTATCCATGGTTATGATGAGAATTAATCAATTAACCTAGGATGATTAGTCCTAGAATATTATAGGAAGTCCTCTTTTCATATTATGAATCAAAATGATTTATGTGTTAATTTTTTAAAAAATTTACCATAGCTCCGCTACTATTATTGATAATTCTTAATAATTTTGAAAGCACAAAGTTTAGTAATATCATAGGATAGACTAACCATTAATTGGATCACTATCCAATTATGGAATTGATTCCTAATTTTTTCATAAATTAAATAGCATAAAAGCATTAAAAAGCCACTTCTTTGGCCTCTAATTTGTCAAGCATAGAAATTACTTTTAAATTAGAGAATTGCTTCACGAAGAAGCTTCATTTGAATATAGAATAGGTCATAGGAATGACCTATTCTTTGGGGGAGAGAGAGACATGGTTAAGAAGCTTCATTTGAATATATAATAGGTCATAGGAATGACCATTCTTTGGGGGAGAGAGAGACATGGTTAAGAAAAACATTTAATTTAAGCAAAAATAGAAATTTTTATGTTTTATCACTACTATTCATTAAAGAACTTCAATTGTATTAAAAGTCATTCAATTGAATGCTTCTCAAGCTTGAGAGGGGTTGAGATGAGAGAAACATTTGAAGATTAAAAAGAAAGACCATAAACCACTCTTTACCTCCTCTTAGATTGCTTGATTCTTTAATTAAAGTAGAGGCCTCCAACCAATCAATTGGTTTGGTATGTTGATGAAGACTCCAAGGAAGATTGAAGAGAGAGAGAAGCTCCAATCTCTTCAATTTGTAGAGGATTTTTAGAGGATAATAGAAAATATCATTATTTCCGTATAATACTGGCATGGTATGGTTCTCATATTTTTTGCAAAGGGCTAAGGATCTTTTTATAGGTGAGGGAGGCCTCTAACCAAGTCCAACTACTTTCTAGAATTTTCTAAGCTCAATTTGGCTGAATTTGGACAGATTTGGACCTAGTTTGGCTCCCTTTTGATTTGGTTTAATCTAGGAGAGAGGAGAGATACAAATATGTCAAAACTGAATCATTATACCCAAAATATCTCATTTTTTTAGTAATACTCATAGTTTTTTACTAAAACCTTGTCCTTAGTCAACTCTTCAACTCTTCATCTTATGTGAGTATTTACTCATTTTTGGGGGTTTTTCTTTTTAATTCTTCAATTTATCTCCTCCCTACATTTGTATTAATCTTATTGGTCCATAGGAACCTTAATTGGACCATAATCCAAATTTTTTTGAAAATCTAGACCCTTAGGCTAAGGTCCTTTTTACCTATTTTCAATTAACTCCAATTGCACATTGGAAAGTTTTTTTGAATTTCTATTTCAGGGGAAACCATTTTTGACACTAGGAGGATTTTTATATCCAAAAATATCTCAATTTTGGACTACCTCCATCTAGACATTTTCTCTCTCTAGGTCAAAATACTCTAAAACAAGATCTTTTTTTAAATTCAAAGAGGGGAATAATTATAAGATCAGAAGGGGGGGTTCTTACACCTGTACACCTCAAAAGTTGGAGGGAGTAATCTTACATCCTACCCCACTTAGAAAATGCGAGATGTCCTTATCTCGCAAAATTAGAGGACAACTCTTTTCCGTAAGATCCAACTAATTCTAGGGTTCCTTATAGTCTGGTGAACTCCACAGAATCTTGGGATAAGTATCCCTTATATAGAACTCATCACATCAGATAACAATTCACTCAGATCATATCATTCAAATCCTTATCACTCACAAGAATGGTCCATCAGACCAAAATTTTCATCTGAACAGTCCTCCTCCATGGGAATTTTCAATTTTACACATTTTTAATTTGACATCCCTCAACTTGATCCATTGGGTCAAGTGTTAATAGGAGCAATCTATCAGCACAATCCACTAATTTGTCGTAGTGATTTGCTGAAGTCATTATCGTCATTCCAGTTTGGTTGAATCCTTATTTCCAGTCATTCATTCATCTCGGTATACTTATGGCATCATTGGCAACCAGAACGCTCACCACCTGTTCACTCAGGGGCCTTTTCCATAGTTCCTAGCTCATAATAACCGGCAATATATTCATATAACAGAATGGAATCTCCGTGGAAGATCAGCAAGATCAACCCACAGATCCATATAAAAGAGCCATGGACTCATCCGTTGAGGACCAGCAAGGTCAATCAACCAGATCCATGCCCGGTTTCAGAAAACAACTCTTATTCCTTGTTCCAATATCTTCCACGACGCACGTGTGGGTATCTTCGGCGATCCAGAGCCCGAGCACTGTATGGTCAGCACCCTCTAAGATCCTTCGCAGGTGACCTAGCGCTTCACTCATAGGCCGCTTCCTTGGTCCCTCATCCACCGTACCGGAAGCTCACCATTTAAATCGAACCGAGGCTGGTCAAGACCTCGGTCTACCTTGCTACGCGAGACGTCCTCCATTGACTCTCCGTCAACAGTTGCAACTTTAACAATTAGGTCTTCATGACCGTAATCCACAAGATGGTCAAAATGCTTCCCCAGCATTCTTGACATAAAACAGTCATTTACAAACAGTCACAAAAATACAGTTTCTAAATCAAACTCTCGTCTTTCCACATTATCCCTCCTTAGTCCACATTACTTATTCCACATTCCATTCAATGTGTACTCATTCTCATCCATTTCCTCATATCGACGACACATTAATTCACATACACATTCACATTCACATCCATACATCCACATCTACATGCATACATCCATTTTTACATCCTCATTTATACATCCACATCCCATATCCACATTCATATATACACATCCGTATCCACATCCATACATCCACATCCACATCCACATTCACATCCATACATCCACATCTACATGCTTACCTCTATTTTCACATCCTCATTTATACATCCACATCCCATATCCACATTCATACATACACATCCATATCCACATCCATACATCCACATCCACATGCATACATCCACTATCACATCCTCATTCATACATCCACATCCACATACATACATCCACTATCACATCCTCATTCATACATCCACATCCACATACATACATACATCCACATCCACATTCCCATTCACATCTATACATCCACATCTACATCCACATACATACATACATCCACATCCACATTCCACATCCACATCTACATCCACATCCACATCTACATCCACATACATACATACATCCACATCCACTTTCCACATTCACATCTATACATCCACATATACATCCACATTCACATACATCCACATCCACATTCCCATTCACATCCATACATCCACATCTACATCCACATTCATATCTATGCATATACATCTTTATGCATACATCCATTTTCACATTCCCATTCACATACATCCACATCCACATTCACATACATCCACATCCACATTCCCATTCACATCTATACATCCACATCTACATCCACATTCATATCTATGCATATACATCTTTATGCATACATCCATTTTCACATTCATACATCCACACTCCCATCTCCACATCCACACATCCACATACATACATCCATTTCCACATTCCCATTCATATAACCCCATATGCCTTCACATCTAATCTTTTACATCACATCCATTCTCGCCCTATCACAACCCATATACATCTTATCCTATCACATACACTTCTTACCTCATCCCATACACATCTTAATTCATCTTATCACCTCCTAACTTATTTCATAAGCATCTTATCACCTCTTATCACATCTTATACACCTCTTATCACATCCTATCACATCTCATATCTATTTATAGAATACAAGAGAATTCTTATATTTGATATAAGATTTTCTTACACATTTATTTATGCATAAATTCTATTTAAGGAGATTAATACTTTCGAAGTAAAAATCAATCTTTATGCATCTTCCTATGCATAAATTCATTTTAAATGAAAATGACACTTTTGAATTAAATTTCAATCTTTTATGCATTTTCCTATGCATAAATTCACTTTGGTAGGAATTACACTTTTAGAAAAAAAGAATTTCTCTTATGCATCTAAGTTATGCATAAAATCCATTTATGATGAAAAATCACACTTTTAGTATAAAAAGAATATCTTTTATGCATACCTCTATGCATGAAATCCAATATGATAAAAGTAACACTTTTACAATAAAATAATCAACTTTTATGCATACCTCTATGCATGAAATTCAATTATGATAAAAGTCACACTTTTATAATAAAATAATCAACTTTTATGCATATCTCTATGCATAAAATTCAATTATGATAAAAGTCACACTTTTATAATAAACTAATCATCTTTTATGCATACCTCTATGCATGAAATTCAAATATGATAAAAGTAACACTTTTATAATAAAATAATCATCTTTTATGCATACCTCTATGCATGAAATTTAATTATGATAAAAGTCACACTTTTATAATAAAATAATCAACTTTTATACATACTTCTATGCATGAAATTCAATTGTGATAAACGTAACACTTTTATAATAAAATAATCATCTCTTATGCATACCTCTATGCATGAAATTCAATTATGCTAAAAGTAACTCTTTTATAATAAAATATTCATCTCTTATGCATACCTCTATGCATGAATTTTAATTATGCTAAAAGTAACTCTTTTATAATAAAATATTCATCTCTTATGCATACCTCTATGCATGAAATTCAATTATGCTAAAAGTGAGGTATGCATGAAATTCAATTATGCTAAAAGTAACTCTTTTAAAATAAAATATTCATCTCTTACGCATACCTCTATGCATGAAATTCAATTATGCTAAAAGTAACTCTTATATAATAAAATATTCATCTCTTATGCATACCTCTATGCATGAAATTCAATTATGCTAAAAGTCACACTTTTATAATAAAATAATCATCTTTTATGCATACCTCTATGCATGAAATTCAAATATGATAAAAGTCACACTTTTATAATAAAATAATCATCTTTTATGCATACCTCTATGCATGAAATTCAAATATGATAAAAGTAACACTTTTATAATAAAATAATCAACTTTTATGCATACTTCTATGCATGAAATTCAATTGTGATAAACGTAACACTTTTATAATAAAATAATCATCTCTTATGCATACCTCTATCCATGAAATTCAATTATGCTAAAAGTAACTCTTTTATAATAAAATATTCATCTCTTATGCATACCTCTATGCATGAATTTCAATTATGCATAATATAAAAATCAATTTCTCTAGGCATACAATGAATATCTTTCAATTAATCTAGGATGATAATTCCTAGAATATGGTAGGAAGTCCTCTTTTCATGCTTTGAATGAAATTATTTTATGCGTAATTTTAATAAAAATTTTGCCATAGCTCCGCTGCTATGACTGATAAATCTCAATTTTTCTAAGGAATAAAGCTTATCATTAAGAAAATAATTAGAATGATCCCTAATTGGATCATTAATCCATAATGGATTGAATCATCAATATTCATGAAATACATAAACTAAAAGCATAGAAAAAGGCCATTAATTTGACCTCAAGTATAGATTAATCTTGGATTAAGGATAAACTTTATGAAAAACTTCATTTGGATTGAGAATGGGTCATGAGTATGACCATTTCTTGAGTGAGAGAGAGAAATTACATAAAAACCATTTGAATTAAATATAAATGGAAATTTATGTAACTCTTAACTATCATTAATCAATTAACTTCAATAGCATTCATCAAATTATGTAACTCTTCACTACCATTCATCAATTAACTTCAATAGCATTCAAAAACCATTCCAATTAAGCTTCTCAAGCTTGAGAGGGGTTGAGAAGAGAGAAACCTTGAGAAATTATAGAAAAGATCAAAATTCACCATTTACCTTACAAATTGCTTGATTCTTTGTTCACAGTAGAGGCCCCCAACCAATCAATCAGTTAAGTATGTTGATGGAGCCACCAATGGGGATTGAAGAAAGAGGGAAGCTCCAATTTTTTCAATTTGGAGAGAATTTTAGAGAATAGTAGAAACTAGCATTATTTCAGCATAACTCTAGTATAGTAAAATTCTTCCTTTTTTTTCAAAGGACTCATGTTCTATTTATAGGAGAGGGAAGCTCTAACCAAAGCTAACTGAATTCTAGAATTTTCTAGATTCAGTTTGGTTGAATTTGGACTAGATTTGGATCTAGTTTGGTTACTTTTTGATTCGGTTTGGTTCCATTTTGATTTGGTTTGGTTCAAGAGAGAGGAGAGATAAAAATATCACATTATTTTTGAGTTTAAAACTCATTCAAGCATGTGAAATATGCACCTCCTTTAAAGAACTCCCCTTCCTTACATATGTGTCAAAATGGAATCATTATACCCAAAATATCTCATATTTTTAATATTGCTCATAGTTTTTTTACTAATAAACCTTGTACATTTTCAACTCTTCATCTTGTGTGAGCATTTACTCATTTTTGGATACCCAAAATATCTCATATTTTTAATATTTCTCATAGTTTTTTACTAATAAACCTTGTACATTTTCAACTCTTCATCTTATGTGAGCATTTACTCATTTTTGGATACCCAAAATATCTCATATTTTTGATATTACTCATAGTTTCTTACTAATAAACCTTGTACATAGTCAACTCTTCATCTTATGTGAGCATTTACTCATTTTTGGGTATCTTCTTTTACAAAATTGGATTTATCTCCTCCCTACACATGGATTGATGCTATTGGCCCATAGGAACCTTAATTGGGCCATAATCCAAAAATTTCTGAAAATCTAGACCCTTAGGCTAAGGTCCTTCATACTCATTTCCAATTAATTCCAATTGCACATTGGAAAGTTCTTTTTGAATTTCTGTTTCAGGGGAACTTTTTTTAATAAGATGAGAAATTTTTCTATCTATAAATATTCAAAATCTGAATATTCTCTCTCTAGAATATTCTCTCTCTCTCTAAGTCAAAACAGTTAGAAACAAGGTCTTTTATATTTCTGAAGAGGGGATTGATTAGAGGGGAAGATGCTGGACATTTTGAGAGGCTGGGGAGGAATCTTACATTCTCTCCCACTTGAAAAACGCGATTTCGCGAACATGAGACTTAGAGAAAATTTTAATTAAGATTAACGACCAAATAAAAAGTCTCAAAGAGAGTAAGGGTCAAGACAAGAACAAGATTTAAACTTTATTCATTCTTGGAACATATACTGTAAAGATAGAAGAACTCTTTACACTTCCATAAGTCCGTCCATCATATGATCACAAAAGTAACACTCACAAGCTGCGCACGTATAAGGTAACTCATCTATGGGAATAATTCTGTTTGTTATTGCCGCACATATCTCAGTGGTATGAGGTGATCTAACAAAAGGACCTCTGAGAGGCAAGCCAAAAACGGGGTAAAGGCATATCTTCTGATGAGGAAGAAAACACGCCAGTAAGAAGACCCACTCAGAAAACCCAAGATGTCTTGATCTCATGACGCAGTAGTATCGAGGACCCAAACCCAAAGCTTCAATAACCATGGCCAAGCAGACATTGTTACAAAAGTGCTGCTGACCCCAGGGTGTTACCCTAGTTATGTCTTGATAGGTCTGCCATTTGGTCTGAGCTACAGAAGTTCTTAGGTGAGGAAAAAGTGAGCGCTTATACTGTTCTATAAAATCTTTCTTCACAGACTCGCTTGCATCTTGAAGGTGAGAAATCATCATGGATAAAACTAATTCCTATTGCCAAGCCATGAAGGAGATTAAGAAGAAGGGATATCAATGGAAGTAAGATTACTATGAGCGACAGGTAAAAGTTACGACTTATATAAAGGAAGGAACTAGCGTAACTTAGAAGCCAACGGTATCTTGCCGCTGAAGTTTTATCGTCTTTCCATGATTTGGGTTTGGCACATATTTCTATGAAATACATTAAGAACTTTGAGATGAGGAGGTAAAAGAAGCTTGTAGGCTAAGTCACCTACTTTCATTGAATTCAGATATAAGGCTCACAATATCTGGGGGATAACTTCTTATACTCCCCAAGAGATAAAGAACTTCTTTTGGGCCGTACTCGAATGAAAACCAAAACCTTGGTATCCAAAACACCGATTTTCACTTCTGAACTCATTGTTCTGAATCCTTAAAACATGCGTGACTCTTGAGAAGTATTCTAGGGAGAGGGTCTTTCTTTTTTAAACAGAATCTTTCTTTTATTTTAGAGAGGGAATAATTATAAGATAAAAAAGGGAGATTCTTACTCCTATATACCTCAAAGGCTAGGGAGGAATCTTACATTCTACCCCACTTAAAAAAGTGCGAGATGTCCTCATCTCGCAAGGTAGAGGACAACTCTTTTTCTTAAGATCCAATTTTATTCTGGGGTTCCTTATATTCTGGTCAACCCAACAGAATACTGGGATAAATATCCCTTAGAACTCATAATTAAATAACAATTCATTCAGATCATATCATTCATATCTTTAACATGATAATGGTCCATAAGACCGAAAAATTTCTGAACATTTCTCCACCACGGGAATTTCAGTCAAGTAAGTTCTCAATTTGTCATCCCTTAACTTGATCTAACAGTCAAGTGTTAACAGTAGCAATTTGACAGCACAATCCACTAATCTCATAGTGATTTGCTGAAATCATTATCATCATTTATCATCACAGGGACTCGTCCCATTCATCCTCATTGTAGTTTTGCTCAGTTTATTATATTTCAACTAAATTTCAAAAATCATCGTTTTTCAATCAGAATCCAAATCAATTCATCAGTTCAAACAAAATTAAAATCATATCAACCACATTTGAAATCATCATCTGGATAGCATTAATAACGCTTATAATTTCAAGTCTTGGATTTACTCGTATATACTGCCGGTAAAGAGCTGCAGTTATACCCTCGGTATATACGAGTCGTCATAATACTTGGAACTATAAGGTAAACACCATCATGTCTAGGCCTCAAGCAAGTCAGGGTTCCATATAATTGTGGTACTTCCATTTGAAGACCCAATTACTAATTTATGAATTTTCAGATTGAATATCAATTTGTATGAATTAAATCACACAATTATAACCTTTTTGATTCTTGATAAATTTTTGATATATTTGGCTTTTCGGTTGATTCTTATTAACCAAAAAGCTCTGATACCAATTGTGGGATCCCTGTTCCCACCGCGCAACGGATTCGGGGTACTAGCAGCGGAAGTAGCACTTCTAGCGCGAGGCAGGGTCCCACACTCGGGGCCTTGTCCACCGATATCCGGACAAAAGACTAATCCGTCGATTTTTCCAAAACCGAACCCGGAAAAACTTCCCTTATCCGGAAAGCACGGGCGATTCCTCCAGGATAACTTTTTACTCTAACGTAGTCAAGACCATTAGTGATCAAACTGATCCGACTACACCTATAAAGATACTCGGTCAGATCAGGGAAGAAACTTGCACTTGGATCATTAGGATCAACGTTTCTTTCCCCATCAAGAGGCACAGCCGTTGATTCCTATCCATAGAACAATTACTATCCGGGACTTACTTCATCTATCATAATAACAGAAATTGAGTCTCGATTTACGGATCCATCAGTCCAGCCTATCCCCATCTAGTCCCATGGGTTAGCCAACCGCCCAACCACTGTAGTGATGGGATCCAATTAAGAATTTGGTTAGGTTTTGTCCCCGGTACCAAGGAAAAGAGTTCCAAGGCCCCCTAGCCGGAAGTTCATGCAAACATAAAACTAGTCACACCACTTACACACCCAATATGAAATTGCCTTTTTCTTAGCATCAGCTAACTTTAAAACAATCCTTTAATGAAACCATTATGTCAGTGATGACAATCCTCATAGTCTCTGGTTGAATCCTTATTTCCAGTCATTCATTCATCTCGGTATACTTATGGCATCATTGGCAACCAGAACGCTCACCACCTATTTACTTCAGGGGCCTTTTCCATAGTTCCTAGCTCATAATAACCGGCAATATATTCATATAACAGAATGGAATCTCCGTGGAAGATCAGCAAGATCAACCCACAGATCCATATAAAAGAGCCATGGACTCATCCGTTGAGGACCAGCAAGGTCAATCAACCAGATCCATGCCCAGTTTCAGAAAACAACTCTTATTCCTTGTTCCAATATCTTCCACGACACACGTGTGGGTATATTCGGCGACCCAGAGCCCGAGCACTGTATGGTCAGCACCCTCTAGGATCCTTCGCAGGTGACCTAGCGCTTCACTCATAGGCCGCTTCCTTGGTCCCTCATCCATCGTACCGGAAGCTCACCATTTAAATCGAACCGAGGCTGGTCAAGACCTCGGTCTACCTTGCTACGCGAGACGTCCTCCATTGACTCTCCGTCAGCAGTTGCAACTTTAACAATTAGGTCTTCATGACCGTAATCCACAAGACGGTCAAAATGCTTCCCCAGCATTCTTGACATAAAACAGTCATTTACAAACAGTCACAAAAATACAGTTTCTAAATCAAACTCTCGTCTTTCCACATTATCCCTCCTTAGTCCACATTACTTATTTCACATTCCATTCAATGTGTACTCATTCTCATCCATTTCCTCATATCGACGACACATTAATTCACATACACATTCACATTCACATCCATACATCCACATCTACATGCATACATCCATTTTTACATCCTCATTTATACATCCACATCCCATATCCACATTCATATATACACATCCGTATCCACATCCATACATCCACATTCACATCCATACATCCACATCTACATGCTTACCTCCATTTTCACATCCTCATTTATACATCCACATCCCATATCCACATTCATACATACACATCCATATCCACATCCATACATCCACATCCACATGCATACATCCACTATCACATCCTCATTCATACATCCACATCCACATACATACATCCACTATCACATCCTCATTCATACATCCACATCCACATACATACATACATACACATCCACATTTCCATTCACATCTATACATCCACATCTACATCCACATACATACATACATCCACATCCACATTCCACATCCACATCTACATCCACATCCACATTTCCATTCACATCTATACATCCACATCTACATCCACATACATACATACATCCACATCCACTTTTCACATTCACATCTATACATCCACATCTACATCCACATTCATATACATCCACATCCACATTCCCATTCACATCTATACATCCACATCTACATCCACATTCATATCTATGCATATACATCTTTATGCATACATCCATTTTCACATTCATACATCCACACTCCCATCTCCACATCCACACATCCACATACATATATCCATTTCCACATTCCCATTCATATAACCCCATATGCCTTCACATCTAATCTTTTATATCACATCCATTCTCGCCCTATCACAACCCATATACATCTTATCCTATCACATACACTTCTTACCTCATCCCATACACATCTTAATTCATCTTATCACCTCCTAACTTATTTCATAAGCATCTTATCACCTCTTATCACATCTTATACACCTTTTATCACATCCTATCACATCTCATATCTATTTATAGAATACAAGAGAATTCTTATATTTGATATAAGATTTCCTTACACATTTATTTATGCATAAATTCTATTTAAGGAGATTAATACTTTCGAAGTAAAAATCAATCTTTATGCATCTTCCTATGCATAAATTCATTTTAAATGAACATGACACTTTTGAATTAAATTTCAATCTTTTATGCATTTTCCTATGCATAAATTCACTTTGGTAGGAATTACACTTTTAGAATAAAAGAATTTCTCTTATGCATCTAAGTTATGCATAAAATCCATTTATGATGAAAAATCACACTTTTAGTATAAAAAGAATATCTTTTATGCATACCTCTATGCATGAAATCCAATATGATAAAAGTAACATTTTTACAATAAAATAATCAACTTTTATGCATACCTCTATGCATGAAATTCAATTATGATAAAAGTCACACTTTTATAATAAAATAATTAACTTTTATGCAT
The DNA here is from genome assembly GCF_041138505.1 of Cibotium barometz. NCBI lineage: Eukaryota > Viridiplantae > Streptophyta > Polypodiopsida > Cyatheales > Cibotiaceae > Cibotium > Cibotium barometz. The sequence goes on from NC_141069.1 coordinate 17,360,484, forward strand.
ACCTTTATGCATGAAATTCAATTATGATAAAAGTCACACTTTTATAATAAAATAATCATCTTTTATGCATACCTCTATGCATGAAATTCAAATATGATAAAAGTAACACTTTTATAATAAAATAATCATCTTTTATGCATACCTCTATGCATGAAATTCAATTATGATAAAAGTCACACTTTTATAATAAAATAATCAACTTTTATGCATACTTCTATGCATGAAATTCAATTGTGATAAACGTAACACTTTTATAATAAAATAATCATCTCTTATGCATACCTCTATGCATGAAATTCAATTATGCTAAAAGTAACTCTTTTATAATAAAATATTCATCTCTTATGCATACCTCTATGCATGAATTTTAATTATGCTAAAAGTAACTCTTTTATAATAAAATATTCATCTCTTATGCATACCTCTATGCATGAAATTCAATTATGCTAAAAGTAACTCTTTTATAATAAAATATTCATCTCTTACGCATACCTCTATGCATGAAATTCAATTATGCTAAAAGTAACTCTTTTATAATAAAATATTCATCTCTTATGTATACCTCTATGCATGAAATTCAATTATGATAAAAGTCACACTTTTATAATAAAATAATCATCTTTTATGCATACCTCTATGCATGAAATTCAATTATGATAAAAGTAACACTTTTATAATAAAATAATCATCTTTTATGCATACCTCTATGCATGAAATTCAAATATGATAAAAGTAACACTTTTATAATAAAATAATCAACTTTTATGCATACTTCTATGCATGAAATTCAATTGTGATAAACGTAACACTTTTATAATAAAATAATCATCTCTTATGCATACCTCTATTCATGAAATTCAATTATGCTAAAAGTAACTCTTTTATAATAAAATATTCATCTCTTATGCATACCTCTATGCATGAATTTCAATTATGCATAATATAAAAATCAATTTCTCTAGGCATACAATGAATATCTTTCAATTAATCTAGGATGATAATTCCTAGAATATGGTAGGAAGTCCTCTTTTCATGCTTTGAATGAAATTATTTTATGCGTAATTTTAATAAAAATTTTGCCATAGCTCCGCTGCTATGACTGATAAATCTCAATTTTTCTAAGGGATAAAGCTTATCATTAAGAAAATAATTAGAATGATCCCTAATTGGATCATTAATCCATAATGGATTGAATCATCAATATTCATGAAATACATAAACTAAAAGCATAGAAAAAGGCCATTAATTTGACCTCAAGTATAGATTAATCTTGGATTAAGGATAAACTTTATGAAAAACTTCATTTGGATTGAGAATGGGTCATGAGTATGACCATTTCTTGAGTGAGAGAGAGAAATTACATAAAAACCATTTGAATTAAATATAAACGGAAATTTATGTAACTCTTAACTATCATTAATCAATTAACTTCAATAGCATTCATCAAATTATGTAACTCTTCACTACCATTCATCAATTAACTTCAATAGCATTCAAAAACCATTCCAATTAAGCTTCTCAAGCTTGAGAGGGGTTGAGAAGAGAGAAACCTTGAGAAATTATAGAAAAGATCAAAATTCGCCATTTACCTTACAAATTGCTTGATTCTTTGTTCACGGTAGAGGCCCCCAACCAATCAATCGGTTAAGTATGTTGATGGAGCCACCAATGGGGATTGAAGAAAGAGGGAAGCTCCAATTTCTTCAATTTGGAGAGAATTTTAGAGAATAGTAGAAACTAGCATTATTTCAGCATAACTCTAGTATAGTAAAATTCTTCCTTTTTTTTCAAAGGACTCATGTTCTATTTATAGGAGAGGGAAGCTCTAACCAAAGCTAACTGAATTCTAGAATTTTCCAGATTCAGTTTGGTTGAATTTGGACTAGATTTGGATCTAGTTTGGTTACTTTTTGATTCGGTTTGGTTCCATTTTGATTTGGTTTGGTTCAAGAGAGAGGAGAGATAAAAATATCACATTATTTTTGAGTTTAAAACTCATTCAAGCATGTGAAATATGCACCTCCTTTAAAGAACTCCCCTTCCTTACATATGTGTCAAAATGGAATCATTATACCCAAAATATCTCATATTTTTAATATTGCTCATAGTTTTTTTACTAATAAACCTTGTACATTTTTAACTCTTCATCTTGTGTGAGCATTTACTCATTTTTGGATACCCAAAATATCTCATATTTTTAATATTTCTCATAGTTTTTTACTAATAAACCTTGTACATTTTCAACTCTTCATCTTATGTGAGCATTTACTCATTTTTGGATACCCAAAATATCTCATATTTTTGATATTACTCATAGTTTCTTACTAATAAACCTTGTACATAGTCAACTCTTCATCTTATGTGAGCATTTACTCATTTTTGGGTATCTTCTTTTACAAAATTGGATTTATCTCCTCCCTACACATGGATTGATGCTATTGGCCCATAGGAACCTTAATTGGGCCATAATCCAAAAATTTCTGAAAATCTAGACCCTTAGGCTAAGGTCCTTCATACTCATTTCCAATTAATTCCAATTGCACATTGGAAAGTTCTTTTTGAATTTCTGTTTCAGGGGAACTTTTTTTAATAAGATGAGAAATTTTTCTATCTATAAATATTCAAAATCTGAATATTCTCTCTCTAGAATATTCTCTCTCTAAGTCAAAACATTTAGAAACAAGGTCTTTTATATTTCTGAAGAGGGGATTGATTACAGGAGAAGATGCTGGACATTTTGAGAGGCTGGGGAGGAATCTTACATGAATGGTGATGAAGAGTAGAGAGGGATCTCATCCCGAAGGGCTCTCATCCCGAGTGGTGCAAGCTCTGGTGACATGGGTATTATAATTCCTGAGGGGTAGTAAGGAGCAGAGAGGGATGCCGTCCTGAGTGGTGTTGATGGGGTGAAGATAAGAAGAGATGGTTGCCATCCTGATGATGTGAGATGATGAGCAGAGAGGGATGCTATCCTAAATTGGCGGGGGTGGGGTCACGGCACAACACGGTCCCGTCTAGGAGTGGGGTGGGCTCACCGCACGGCTCTTTGAGGAGCAGGGTCGCGGCACTGCATGGCTCGCCGGGGAGGGGGGGTCACCGCATTGCTCTTGGCGGGGCAGGGTTGCAGCACGGCGCGGCCTAGGAGGGGGGGCTCTTTGCAAAGCGAGCATGTGGTTGTGCCACGGCACCACATGGCATAGCTGGAGGGTTGTGTGATGACATAACCCAAGGGAGTGTGGATGGTTGGCCAAGATAATGCTATCGGCCTATTTGTTTGGGTCCTCCATGACCTCATAAACCATATAGTGCTCTTCTAGGTGATATGGTGTGTCAATGTCGTGTTGGAGATATGGTGTTTTGGTTATGGTGGATATGATGTCCCTAGTCAATGACCCTGACTAGGGATAGGGTCAGCTAAGGGTCAACAATGGTTAGTTAGTGTCAGCAGCAGCTGAGTGGTAGGGATTTGTTTGCATTAGAAGCATTTAGGTCAGCCTTGGGCAAGGCCATGGCATGGCCAGCCCATAAATGATAGCTTCTAGGCCATAGGAGGGTTTGGGCAGCCAGTGGGTTACCCTACACATACACATTGGTTGTTGACCCTAGCATTACAGCCTCCCCATGGGCTATCGGCATAGCAAATACTCCTGCTTGCATATAAGCTAAACCCATCAGTTCATTTAGAGAATCACTCTTCCATAGAGCATAGCTTACATAAGAATTATGACTTACATTAGCATTAGAGTAGATCATCATGGCAGCGTGGACAAATGGGCATTTATTTGAATGTGTGTGTGTGTGTGTGTGTGTGTGTGTGTGAGAGAGAGAGAGAGAGAGAGAGAGAGAGAGAGAGAGAGAGAGAGAGGAGAGAGAGAGAGAGAGAGAGAGAGAGAGAGAGAGATCAGAGTGTGAGCAATAATGTGTAAGAGTGGTGCAAATTATTGGTCATAGTATATTATGTGGGAAAATCCATCAATGCTTACTCAAAGTAATTAATTTGCACAGGTTTATATTCAATGGCCAGACCCGAGACACTCACAAAGATTGTCAATGATATCCTGTTGGCTTGCACATATGAAGACAACATCGATGCTTACAACACAACTATTCAAAGGAAAAAATATGTTGTGGATCTTTATCGGGGCACAATAGTGTGTGGCACGAAAACTCTAGCTGACGTGAATAAAGCGCAGACGAAGCTTTCAGAGGCCATCACTGAGTGGAAACAAAATCAGCTATTCCACTCAAGAAACAAGAGCTCCTGCTAAGCTTACTGATATAGTGCAACGCGCTCAGCAGAGTGTTTAAGAACTATCAATTTAAAGTACTCTTATAATATAATGTTTCTATAGTTTAATGGAACTATCAGCTTTATATCCCTAATAGTCCAATATTATGTTGTTGTTGTCGTTCTTAACGTTAAGAGATACATTATGTTATTGTTATTGTTATTGCTGTTGGTGGCATTTGGAGCTTTGTTTGAGTATGTCATATTTTACTTAGAATCTGATGATGGTGATTGTGTGCATCTTTTATCTTGAACACTATTGTGGACAAAATAGGTAATATTTTTTAAAAACAAGAAACATTTGGTATCTTTCAAAGATTTCATAAAAAAACTTCAAATTTTTACCTCTTTTTAAAAAGTGGTCTACGCATGCATACAACACTACCAAAAAATGATAATATTTTTGGCACTTTACATGTTTTTTACAAAAATTAACATGAAAAAAAAAGACTTTGTTTTGCTTACTTTTTGAGATTATAATTGAAAATTTAACAATAAGTTTTCAAAAAACGTGTCAAAATAGAGACAATGTTTATTGTTTCCATCTTCAATCCAAAAAAAAAACAACTGTAAAAAGAAGCTATTTTATAAAAATATAGCCTATGGCATAGTTATGGTTCCTCATAATCATTGCTACCTATACCAACACCATCACTAGTTGATGTGCCTTTCCCTGAGAAGGTAGACGAGGCATCCTCTTCTTCACTATCCACAAATATTTTTTTTTCTTCTATGTGTACACTTGAAGCTTAGACTCCTTAGGTCATCTGCCATGTTAACATGATTGAGAATGTCCTACATAGTGCAGCTATAAAAAAACTATTTATATGATTATATTACAAAAGTGTTATCTTGATATAGTTATTATCTTAATTATAAAACCCTATTTTGGCTCTTGATAAGGATAGTATTAAAATCCGTTTTGAAGCTCTTGAGTATCACAATTTCTTAATTGATAATATATACTTTCTTAAAAAGAGTTCGTTACGTACAAATGAATTTTAAAATATCATGAATAAGCTATTTAAAAGTTATCTAATTTTGAAAAATAATTACCGACTCATTTTTAAAGAAGATGTGTCCTTGATGTGACAAAAAGGGTTAAAATAGTAATTTTAGTTTTTAAATGAGTTTAAAAAGCATGAAAAAGCTCGCTTTAAGAAACAAAAGTTTATACTTTCCAAAATACTTTTTTTGTAAAATATCAGGTAGGGACTTGGGTTCGAATCCTACTGGTTACTACATAATGGTAAGGATGTTTAAGCTATAACATTTGCGATCAACTGAATGTTGAGTAAGAACTTCTCAGCTAAGAGTTGATGTTTTTCATCAACTTGATACAAAACATCAACTTTTATAAAAATTTGATATTTTACATCAAGTTAATATAAAACATCGACTTTATATGCAAAACATCAACTTTCTACGCAAAACATCAACTTTTCCACAAAACTTGATGTTTTGCATCAACTTTGATGCAAAACATCAAGTTTTGTGGAAAAGTTTATGTTTTGCATCAACTCAAAGTTTTATGACGATTTTCACAAACGGCCTGTTTTAGTGATTCATTTTATGAGAGCATGCCCAAACACCCTATTCCACAAATTTTGAGTACCAATACAACTATGTTTCAATGCGATATGCATACGTATAGAGCGATTTGCTGCATCAGTAAATCGCTCGGTGACGTCTGCATATCGCATCGAAACATAGTTGTGTTGGTACTCAATTTTTTTGGAATATCTCGTCTAAGCATGCTAACATAGGCAGAATCACTACAATAGACCGTTTGTGAAAATCGATCGCCGATCTTCCAATCTTCTTCTTCGAAGCATCTGAAACTTGATGCAAAACATCAAGTTTTATGGTAGAGTTGATGTTTTGCATCAACTTTGATGGTGTGTGGAAAAGTTGATGTTTTGCATCAACTTTGATGTAAAAGGGGGCTATTTTTCTTAGCTTTGAAATATTTTTACATTTTTTTATGAGAATTGCTTTTATGTTTATCACCAATAACTCATTCCAAATAGTAGATAGTAGCTAATAAAATCTCCAAAAAAATAAAAAAATCATATAAATCATAGAATTAAAGAAACAATATGCTTGGGATAAGGTGATATAAGTAGAACGTAGATTTAGGCCTAAGGGCCTGAAAAACACACATGGCCGCAACCTTTGACCCTACAAATTTGAGAGGAGTTCATTAAAAAAATGCTTGTCTATGTATCCATGTAACCTTTGTATCATAAATAATATCGCTACATAGTAGATGCCAAAAACCCATGATAGTAGAAGAGCTAGATGAGAGATAATCCATGATGACCTGTAGGCTGTAATCCATTAGTTTTGATCCAGATGTCCAAGGCTCCATTGATTTGGAAAACGATGAGGCGATGGATTCGCCATCCTGATTTTTATTCTATAATTAAATTTTAAAGCTAAAGAACTATAAGCAAATACATGTGGTGGGACCATCTATGTCGGGGAGGGGGATGCATGTGAGCCTGGACTCTGCCATGCCTATGTGCAGTAGTATGCTCTCCAACATAGGAGACCTTGAATCTACCATCATCGTGAAAGCTTCAAGTTCCTCTCTACCACCATTCAAGAATCCCTAAGCTCCTCTCTTTTCTCTTTGCATCTCTCAGCATCCTTCGCATGTCCTCCAAATAATTATAACCACAGCTGGGTCTAGAAAGAGACTCAAGGATGTTTGTAGGAATTTTCATAAATTATGGAGCCTATATAGTTATGTATTCTAATATTTTTTGAGTGCTTGTCAAATAATGTACATATTTACGCATAGTGGTAGAACTTGTTCTAAGAAAGTCCATTAAAAAAAGTGTCTTACATTCATGAAATTTATAAAATAATTTTTTATTTGAAAAAGATTGAAATTTCTTTAAGTTGTGCAGACTCCTATGCCATTTTGTAAGTCAAGTTTATTTTTATGTCACAAACGATCGTTTATAAATCTACAAAGGTCACACGTGTTCTCAATCTTAACAAAATAGCAAAATTCATGTAATTTTTAAATTTATAAATCTACAAAGATCACACGTGTTCTCAATCTTAAAAAAATAGCAAAATTCATGTAATTTTTAAATTTATACATGGAATTCTAGATGTGTTTTCAAAAAACTATGTTTTTAAGCCATTTTTTAGATTTCGCACATTTTGGGAGGGAATCTTTTTGGGTAACCCCCATCAGTTACCTATTTTGCTCCTCGGCAATAATGTTCTTGTGTATATGTACGAGTGGATTGTGAGTGTAAACTTATAGGTTTAGATACAATCTCCTTCTACATGTGTATAGATATCCATAGTGGACTCAGGGAAGTCAACTCTCTTGATAGCCATTAAGATAGTTGTGAGATCACTACCCTCTCTGTGCATCGAACTCTGGAGTGCTAGCAGCGAAAGTAGCAACCTTGTACGCGCAGGGCAGAGCTTCTCACTCGGGGCCTCGCCCACGAATGTTCGGAGGACAAGAGACTAATCCCTCGGTTCTTCCAAAACCAAACCTGGAAAAAACTTCCCTCTCGTCGAGATAGCATGGGCGATTCCTCCAGGAAATCTTCTAACGTAGTCAAGAGCCTTAACTATCCTTTGTATTCAAACCAAACCCACGGGTCACATGGCCGAATCAAGGAGGAACTTGCACTTGGTTCATAGAGACCAATGCTTTTTTCCCTATCAAAGAAGCACAGCCGTTGATTATTTTCCATAGAACAAGAATTATCTTGCGACTTACTTCAACTTGAACATAATTAAATTTTATTTATAAGAATCCATCGATCGAGCCTAACCCCATCCAATCCCATGGGTTAGTTGTTGAGAGACGTAATCGCGGTGTTGTGTGTATGTGGGAAAGCACCCTAGAGGTGCAAGATATTGTGACAAGATAAGAATGCCACATGTAATATTGAATGGTGTGTGAGTGTTGACCACCAAAAGAGTGGAAAAGGAGTTGCCACATGGATGATATGTAAAGCGGGATAAGGCTAGAAAGCCTATATCATTGTATGGTTCACTTGAGATAAGCAATAGAACTGAGTGTTGAGTGTGCAATCTCTCTCTCTCTTGTTATGGAGTTCTTAGTGTGGTTTAATCCACCCTAATTATGTTGCTTAATCTATGTCCTTCACCATGATCAATCCCATTTTAGGATTGCTTAACATGGTATCTGGGCTCTTGGTCATGGTGAATATTTATATATAGTTTTCTTGGTTTTGTGTTTATTTGATTAAGCATTATTTTTAGTTATATTATGGAAAAAATTTATGCACACTTATCATTTTGGATTACATTTGGAGTCTTGGAAGCTGCTCATGGAGAGTTAGAGATTATGGTGCTATCATGGAAGCTGAAAATGGAGATTTCAGCAAGTATGAAGGCTATGGAGTCTTCGGTGTCAACAAGGAAGCTGCCAAGGAGACAAAGGTGTCTTAAGAAGGTTGGTTTTGTGAGTTTTGCCTCATAAATTTTTTGAGAAGGGTTGCTATTTTGGGAAGCGTATCCCTTGTTGGTACCTTGCAATTTGGCAAGGATCTTAGGTGCATGCTTGTTCATGTGAAAACAAGCAATTGTGGGGGCTGGTTGGAGCTGATTGTATAAGCTCACTGATTTGCTCATGAAAGATGAGCTGGTTGTGGATGCTATTGGAGCATTCATTTTTTTGGTTATGAACCTATGGTTTTGTTTGAGAGAACATGTGAAGAAGTACCCTTGGTATCTGTTGCATGTCAAGAGGAGGAACATGCAAGTTGGAGAGTGCTTCAATGGGAAGCACTATGCTACTGCAAAATGTTGGTTGCGGTTTTTGATGCTCATAAAGGGGTGAGCATATGGTGAATGCTTCATGGAATGAAGTATAGTGGTAGTGCACAAAAGGGTGCATAATGTGAGCTTGGTAAGCCTGCTTGAGAAGAGGAATGTTCCTCTTCTCTACCAGTAAAAGAAGAAAGCCATGGATGGCTTGGTGGCCATGGATTTGGCTAGAAATTCATGTGCTTGGATATCTCAAAGGGAGGAAATGCAACAAAGAGAAAGGATCTTGTGAAGCCTTATCCATGAAAGGACTAATGAGAATGCAACCAAGTTTTCTTGTGAAGGCAGGTAAAGCGTGGATAAGCTCAATAGAAGAGCTTGTGCCCTTGGAAGGAAGAGAAAGAAGTGCAACCAGCAGGTTCTGGTAGAGCTGTGGTAGCCATTATGAATGGACTTGGAAAATCAAAGAAGAAGGTCAAGAGTAGTAGTTCATGAGATATTACTGGGCTTCTACAAAAGAAGAAGAAGAAGCAGGAATTGAACAAGCCCGTATTGGCGCTGACAAGACAAAGACTGTGATGCGGAAGAGAGTGGGTGAATCTGATGGAATGCCCAAGAAGAGGAAGCAAGATGATCACCCTTAATTAATGATGGGCAAATCGTCCACAAGCCTGCATGCTCAAATTAAAAAAAAATTATAATCACCCATGGTATGAGGCTCGCCTTGCCCGAGCTCACCTAGAAGCTCAAAATGGTTGTCGCGTGATGTGTGCATGAGCGATGCACGTGTGAGGTGCATGCGCATGGGTTGTGAAAAGATGCAGGGGGGAAGAGAGCTTGAGCTCTTGCAAGCACACACACACACTCACAAAACCCTAATAGAGAACACACAAGGTGAGAGGCTGAAAATCTTCTTCTTCTCTACTCAACACTCAACACCCATATACAAGAATAAGAGTACACAATAATATGAAAGGTACTCAACCAATACATACACGGGTTCTCTATAGTGTGAACCCGACTAAATGAGCTGGCGCTATAACTATGCCAGTCTCTAGAGTGGCTGTCACACAGCCTGTCATCCCACTGGCTGCATATCACCCAAGATCTCACCAACCATGCCAGTGGTGTAAGTGCGGGGCCTATCCCCCAGGCGGGTCATCAGTGTCCACCGCCTCACTAGAGCTCGATATCTCAACACTCCCCCTCGAGCTCAACTCCATCTCATGTACACCAAGCGAAGCCCTGAATCTGCGGAGCTTCTCTGTACCCAATGCTTTGGTGAAAATGTCAGCTACCTGATCCTCTGTGCTGACATAAACAAGGTCAAGGTCTCCTGCCAAGACCTTCTCTCTGACGAAGTGGTAGTGGACCTCTATGTGCTTCGTACGAGCATGAAAGACTGGGTTCCTGGCCAACTGTATACTACTAATGTTGTCACAGAAAATGACAACTTGTCTATCCACTGATAGACCCAAATCTGCAAGTAGCTTTCTCAACCAAGCTACCTCACATGCTGCCATAGCAGCTCCTCTGTACTCGGCCTCTGTACTCGATAGAGCAACCGTAGGTTGCTTCTTGCTGCTCCAAGTCACAGCAGCACTCCCCAAAGAAAACATGAATCCACTGGTAGATCTTCTATCTGAGATACTACCAGCCCAATCAGCATCTGTGTACCCATGTACACATATCTCTTTCCCAGTCTCATAGAATAGTCCACAATGCAAAGTAGACCTCACATACCTCAGTATGCGTTTCACAGCATTTAAATGCGGTTTCCGTGGAACCTGCATAAACTGACTCACCAACCCAACAGCATAGCTCAAATCTGGTCTGGTGATCGTCATGTAGATCAAACTTCCTACTATGCTCCTGTACATAGTAGGATCCTCCAAGATCTCTCCTGAGTCTGCACTCAACTTGCCATTCTGATCCAATGGCACAGAAATAGGCTTACAGCCTGTCATACCATACTTGGACAACATGTCCAAGCCATACTGTCTCTGCAGTAATCCAATACCATGTGATGACCTAATCACCTCAATGCCCAAGAAATATCTAAGCTCCCCCAGATCCTTCATCTCGAACTTCTGTCTAAGCAAGATCTTTACATCGAAGATCTCTGCATCATGGTCCCCCGTAATGATCAAGTCATCTACATAGATGACGACAAGCACAACTCCTCTATCACCATGTCTCACATACAGCGAGAAATCTGCATTGGCTACATGAAAGCCAATAGTGACAAGATATTCAGAAATCTTGTCAGACCATGCTCTTGGTGCTTGCTTTAAGCCATACAAGGCTTTCTTCAACCTGCAAACATGCTCGGGGTGACCCACATCCTCATATCCAGGTGGCTGCAACATATACACCTCTTCTTGCAAATCCCCATGCAAGAATGCATTCTTTACATCCATCTGATGTAAAGACCATTGCTTTGACGCAGCCACTGCTATCACAACTCTCACCGTTGCCATCTTGGCAACTGGGCTGAAAGTTTCCTCATAATCAATCCCATATGTCTGCGCATATCCTTTGGCTACCAATCTAGCCTTGTACCTGTTTATGCTTCCATCACTGTTATGTTTAACTTTGTACACCCACTTGCAGCCAATGGCTTTCTTGCCTTCAGGCAATTGCACTAAATCCCAAGTTTCATTTCCATATAGTGCATCCATCTCCTCATCCATAGCTTTTTCCCAATTCACATTTCCAACAGCCTCATCAATGCATGTGGGCTCAACAACCTGCACAACCTTTGCCATATATGCATAGTGATGTGCCACATAACCATCATATGTAAATCTCTGCACAGGGTTCTTCACTCTCCCTGATCTTCGCAGCTTTTCATTCATGGCTTCCATAGCCTTCTTTACACCAGGTGTTCTCATAGCTGGGATCCCAAGCTCCTCATCAAGGCTCATATCTGAGCCACTAGACTCTCCATCAACATGAGAATGCCCTGCAGAAATGTCAGGCATACCAAGGGGCTCAACCACTTTCTCTTTTCCTTTACGTGATGTACTAATCACATTTGCAGGGCTGGTATTATGAGTAGCCTGCCACTCCATGGTCTATCAACAGACCCACTAGATGAGGACTCTCCTGGTCCACTCAAAGACTGTGATTGCTGACCTGCATTCTGTGCAACCACACTTCCACTCACATCAGCCCCAACAGCTTCTTTTTCAGCAGCATACCAGCTGCTCATCTCATCAAAGACAACATCCCTGCTTACCCTCAACTCACGTGTAGCAGGGTTATAACACTTGTATCCCTTTTGCTCAAGGGAATATCCAATAAACACACATTTTTCAGCTTTCGGATCCAGCTTAGTTCTCAGCTCATCTGGCACATGCACATATGCAATGCATCCAAAGACTTTCAGATGAGACAAATCTGGTTTTCTGCCAGTAAACCTCTCCTCTGGAGTTACATCATGTATGGCTGCAGTTGGAGTCCTGTTCATGATGTATACTGCTGTAGAAACAGCCTCAGCCCAATAGCAATGCGGCATATTCTTCTCTTCCATCAATGCCCGCGCAATCTCAGCAATGTGCCTGTTTTTCCGCTCAGCAACTCCATTTTGCTGCGGAGTGTATCTGCATGTATACTGTCTCCGAATACCATTCTTCTTCAAAAATTCAGAGAACTCATTGGAGAAGTACTCTCCCCCTCCATCTGACCTTAGGCACTTTACATATTTTCCTGTTTGCTTTTCAACCAAAACTCTGAAATTCTGAAAGTGAGTGAACACCTCACTCTTCTCCTTCATGAAATATACCCACACTTTTCTTGTGTGGTCATCAATGAAAGTGACATAGTACCTGCAGCCTCCCATAGACACGGTCTTCGTAGGACCCCATACATCTGAATGCACAACATCTAGTGCATTTCTGCTCACATATCTGTTACGTGGAAACACATGCTTTGTTTGCTTCCCAAATTGGCATGCTTCACAGATTTTATGCATACCTTCCACTTTAAATTTTGGCAGCCCTGTCACAATTCCTTTTGTCTGCATAGACTTCAATCTCTGCACATTCACATGACCAATCCTTTTATGCCATATGTCTGTGTCTGCAACAACTCCTGAACCATTTGCAAACATTGCAGCACTCATTTCAGGCATGTCTACATCCAACGTAAACATTCTGCCCACTCTGTTGCCTTTTGCAACCAACCTGCACTTGTCTTTAAAATCTTCAACATAACACCCATCAGGGTTAAACCGAACCTGCAAACCCTGCTCAATCATCTGGCCAACTAAAACCAGATTCTTTGTTATGTTCGGTACATGAAGTACATCTACAAGGTACTTCACTTTGCCATCCTGCATAGACAATGGCACATCTCCAACGTGGGCAATTGGATGAGCAGTGTCATCCCCTGTTTCCACAAAACCTGGTCTTTCCGGGTTTTTCATCTCCTTGAACCACTCTCCATGACTCGTCATGTGGTTCGAAGCGCCTGAATCCACATACCATACATTATCTTTTTGTGCTGCATCAACATTTTCAGACATGGCATTCACGACATGCTGCATAACAAACAACCTTTCATTATCCTCATTATTTCTGCTTGAGGATGCATAGTTGTTTTGCTGCACTTTCCCATTTTGCATGTCAGCCTGCTTCTTATAACATTCTGCCTGCACATGTCCTGTCTTACCACAATAATAGCATTCACGTGCATCATTATATTGCCTTTGCCAATTTCCACGGCCTCTTTGACTCCCCCTGCCTCTGAATTTGCCTCTTCCACCTGCGTGTTGTTGTTGTTGTTGATTCTGGGACTGTTGTTGTTGCTGCTGCTGCTGGCCATAATTCTGATTACCTGTTCGGCCACCTCCTTGACCGCGTCCACGGCCTCCTCTACCTCGTCCTCTTCCTGAACTCGTGTAGAAGGCCTGTTGCTCTGAACTGTTTTTGCTTTGTGAAGTCTGTTGGTCTTCACCCAAGCTCTTCTCTTCGATAATCAGCATAGACACCAAATCTGTAAAGTTGGGAATGTTTTCCCGAGTCTGAATAGACGTCTTGAACGCCTTGTATTGTGGCCCGAGACCACGTAGACAGACTTCCACCTTGTCATCATCATCTACTGACACACCAATAGATGCAAGGGATTCCACAATGCCCTTTATCTTCAACGCATAGTCATTCACAGACATGCTCTTTTTCTCCACAGTATGAAGTTCATTCTTCAACTGTATCTTACGTGCCTTGGTATTTGTTTCATAAAGCTTTACCAAGGTGTCCCACGCCTCCTTGGGGGACTTGGCATCCTGAATGTGCCCAATCATGGTGTCCTGTATACTAATGGAAAGCCAATACATTACTTTCCTGGCTCCTTGGTTCCAATCTTTAAACTCTTTCACATCTGCAGCAGTCGGATTTATATCCGGTATCTCCGGTGCCTCTTCATGCTCACCTTCTATGTAGTCCCAATAACCTTTTCCCATCAGGAAATTCGTTAACCTGAACCTCCAAGCATGGAAGTTATTCTTGTCCAGCTTCTCAGCCACAATCTGTGTTATGCCATCATTAGACATCTTGCCAAACACACAATTTTACCAGAAACTGCACTCTGGTTTTTCTGCACAACCTGCAGTATTTTCTGCACAGCGGTACTGGAGTACTCAAATGTCACAATCAGTGACTTCAATGTGCATACATACACCCAATGGCAACTGTAGACCTCTTTGCAGCACCCACAGTGTCTGCACAGTCAATCTGTCTTCCTGCAGTTCGTAAAACAGAGTTCTGCAGAGAATCGATGACTTACCCGCAGTGCTCGAAATCGCCTGCTTTCTGAAAAACGGAGGTCCAGACGCGCCCGAAACGCGTTTTCGGCCCGAAAATTTCAGTCCGAAGGAACAGTCCGAAGGACTGTATAGTTGCCCTGTAGCTTCACTCCAGCGAAGAAAGCTCCTCAATCGGAGATCGTTTGCCGGTGCCTCCCGTAGAGCTCCCGACAAGGGTGTAGTCACCAACACAATAGGGAAGAGTAGTTGCAGCTCTTACCCTCGTACCGCTTCCTGTGGTTCTCTTGCTTGCAGCTCAGCCCTTAGCACGAACCAGGCTCTGATACCATGAAAAGATGCAGGGGGGAAGAGAGCTTGAGCTCTTGCAAGCACACACACACACTCACAAAACCCTAATAGAGAACACACAAGGTGAGAGGCTGAAAATCTTCTTCTTCTCTACTCAACACTCAACACCCATATACAAGAATAAGAGTACACAATAATATGAAAGGTACTCAACCAATACATACACGGGTTCTCTATAGTGTGAACCCGACTAAATGAGCTGGCGCTATAACTATGCCAGTCTCTAGAGTGGCTGTCACACAGCCTGTCATCCCACTGGCCGCATATCACCCAAGATCTCACCAACCATGCCAGTGGTGTAAGTGCGGGGCCTATCCCCCAGGCGGGTCATCAGTGTCCACCGCCTCACTAGAGCTCGATATCTCAACAGGTTGGTTCCCACCCGAACTTCTACATTCAAATTGGACTCAGTGGTTCCACTATGAGCGAGTCAGTTCAAAATGGACTTGGTGTCTAAGATGGTAGACATGCGCACACATGATTGGTTGATGGACACTCCAATGTATCTTTGAGGGGGAATGTTGAGAGGTAGCGATTGCGGTTATGCAATGCTACATTGATATGGGTGTGATGGGTGAGTTGTGGAACACCTCGATTAAGAGGGGGTGTTGAGAGATGTAATCGCGATGTTGTGTGTATGTGGGAAAGCACCCTAGAGGTGCAAGATATTGTGGCAAGATAGGAATGCCACATGTAATATTGAATGGTGTGAGTGTTGACCAAAAGAGTGGAAAAGGAGTTGCACATGGATGATGACATGTAAAGTGGGATAAGGCTAGAAAGCCTATGGGTAGAAGCATGTTAACGTGCACAAAAAATGCTGTCCCAGACAATGCTAGTTAGTAGTGCTTGTTAGCATACATTCGAGAGCCAAGAATATGTCCATTTTGAAATAAACTTTCCATAATTAATGTTAAATTTACGCGACGCCAAATTTAAATGTAGCATCTTTTCAGTTATACTAAAGTCATGGTGTAGTGGATGAGCTCTCTCTCTCTCTCTCTCTCTCTCTCTCTCTCTCTCTCTCTCTATCTATCTATCTATCTATCTATCTTTCTATCTCTGTGTCTCTCTCTCTCTCTCTCGCTCTCTCGAGGTTCTCCATGATCTGTGTAAGCCAAGCTCTCTCTCTCTCTCTTTCTCTCTCTCTCTCTCTCTCTCTCTCTCTCTCTCTCTCTCTCTCTCTCTCTCTCTCTCTCTCTCTCTCTCTCTGTGATGCTCTCACCCTCTCCCTTTGCCTCGCATTCTCTCCGTGTAGCCCACTTCCTCCCCATCTCATAGAGTTATGGCGAACCATACCTTGCAATCTGATCTGGTAGGTTTACTTGCGCGTTCAAGGGCAGCAGATGAAGGTAGCAGAAGGGATCCTTTACAGACAATGAATCCGAACTTGGAGGACCCAACTTGTACTGCCATTAGGGATTATGAGAGACAAAGAAAGAGGAAACAATGAGAGAAGAAAAAACTTAAGTAGGTTCAGGTTCGAGAGCTTGCCTTTGAGGAGGAAAAGAAGAAGAAAATCTCATCTGAGATTGTGGCACTGTTCAAGAGGAGGACTGAAGGAATTAGTACAAAAGACAAGCAAGAAATTTGGAATCTAGTATCTCATCATCCTGTCGTGCAAGCAGTGTGTCCAGAGGAGTCTACTATTCAAAGTGCAATCATGTGCAATGTTCGTAACACCTTGGCACTTGTAAAGCAGCCAAGCTGTAATGAGGAGTTGTATTTGAAGCATACAGCATTGTCCATGATGTTGAATTCAAAGGAGAACATGCAAATGTCAAAAGTCTCGAGACTCCTTAAAGTTCCGCGTCCATCCTTGTACAAGGCTAAATTGCGGGTGACATCGAATGTCAACGGTGGAATGTTTTCATTGGCTGCATGTCAAAAACATGCCCGTCGTAGCACAATCACAAATGAAATGAAAGAGCTGGTTTACACATTTTGAAGAGGGATGAGACACGTGTATCCCCTAACAAAAAAGATGTTTGTCAAAAGAGGATGGAGAGAAAAAATTACATAAAGCACCATGTACACCTCCTTGATGAACCTCTGGTAATTGATCAACCAAAGCACCATTATTCGAGTACACTAAAAAGCATGTGAAACTTTACAGTTAGCATACTGGTTGTTATTTACACTGTGGTTGTTTATGGTTTATTCTAGCTAGAACATGCTATACTGTATATGCTAGTTCAAATCTTCAATATGTTGATCACCTTACAAAGTGTGTTATTTATCATGTTAGTAATGCTAATTAGTATACAAGCCATACCTAGAGGCACACTGTAAATGCTAGTTAGCAGACTGTGTATGCTAGTTAGCATACTCTATGTGCTAATTAGCACACTCTACATGCTAGAACATGCTATACTGTATATGCTAGTTCAAATCTTCAATATGTTGATCACCTTACAGAGTGCGTTATTTATCATATTAGTCATGCTAATTAGTATACAAGCCATACCTGGAGGCACACTGTAAATGCTAGGTAGCAGACTGTGTATGCTAGTTAGCATACTCTATGTGCTAATTAGCACACTCTACATGCTAGTTAGTATACAAGCCATACCTGGAGGCACACTGTAAATGCTAGTTAGCAGACTGTGTATGCTAGTTAGCATACTCTATGTGCTGATTAGCACACTCTATGTGCTGATTAGCACACTCTAAATGCTAGTTAGCATACTCTATGTGCTGATTAGCACACTCTACATGCTAGTTAGCATGTAAATGCTAGTAAGCATGCTGTGAGTGCTAGTTTGCATATGGTAGGTACTGATTAGCATACTGTAAGTGCTAGTTAGCATACTCTAAGTGCTAGTTAGCATATTGTAAGTGCTAGTTAGCATACTCAAGGTGCTAGTTAGCATAATGTAGGTGCATCTTAGCATACTAGTTAGCATATGATTAGTGATAGTTAGCACTCTGTATGTGCTTATTAGCATACTGTGAGTGCTAATTAGCATACTTTAAGTGCTGGTTAGCATACTGTAAGTGCTACTTAGCATACTGAATGTGCTAGTTAGCATAATGAATGTGCTTGTTAGCATACTGTTTGTGCTAGTTTAGCACTGTTTGTGCTAGTTAGCACACTGAATGTACCAATTAGCTAGCTGAATGTGCTACTTAGCATATTGAATGTACCAATTAGCCTATTGAATGTGTTAGCATACTGTCAGTGCTAGTTAGCATTCTACAAGTGCTAGTTAGCATACTGTGAGTGCTAGTTAACATACTGCACATGCATGGAAGCATACTGTAAGTGCTAGTTAGCATACTGTAAGTGCTAGTTAGCATACTATAAGTGCTAGTTACATACAATATGCTTCCGTGCATGACCTGTATACTAATTAGCATAACTAGCATAATAATCGCCTTCTAACTCTCATAATTGCAAGTTGAGCACTTCTACAGATTCAAAGAAAAGCATCCAGATTGCAAAATAGATATGAGAATGTTTAAGATGATGAAGCCATTTTTTGTACGGTGGCTAAAAGATAGATACACATGCTACTGCGAATATCATGTGTAGATGTCCTTTTTAAAGGACACACTTAACCATATGCGGTCTCAGTCATTCGGGCTACATGGAGCCCAATGCAGATGTACATGCAGCATTTGCGTTAGAGGTGATGAAACTAGCAGGGGTTGCATGGCTTTATGTCAAACTTTCAAAGGTGTCACACATCTTTGGGAGTCAGTTCTCTGCCCGAAGCAGATAGATGTTGGTTACCACAATAGTGAGTGTTTGATAGGCGAATGTAAGAAATGTGGTGTGAAAAAGCTAGAAACATGCTGCTTAGAGACACAAAGCCCAGGTAAGAATATCTTTGTAAAATTGTTTGCATATGTGGAGGCAACAGATAAGCACGGAGACAAAAAAAAGAGAAAAGATCTTGTGACTAAAGAAATGCAGTGCTGGGAGTTTCTTCAACTCTTATAGACCAAGCTGAAGGTTTTTATCAAACATAACTATATCGCTCGATGGCAAGCACAACAGTTCAAGGACTGTATTCTTAGATTTCCTGACGATGTGGTTGTGTTGGTTGTAGACTTTGCAGAAAACTATGCATTCAAGGAGCAAAATGAGATTCAATCCATGCATTGGCACTCAAGTCAAGTAACTATTTTTGTGCACATAACATACTACCGCCGCAGGGAAGGGGAAGTAGTCAAGAAAATCCACTTCTTCATATCAGATGACAAAGTGCATGACACATTGTTTGTCCAACATTGTTTTATGCTGCATTGTGGGCTGGTTATAGAGAGAAGGTGTCACTCCAAAACATCACTGGGTCTGGTCAGATGGTGCTGCCTCACAGTTTAAGGCTGCTAGGCCTTTCTATTTTGTTGCAAGGTATGTTGGACTAACAGGAATGGAGATGAGCTGGTTCTTCTTTGGATCAGGACATGGCAAGGGAGAGCATGACGGTGCAGGCACAGTTGTTAAAAGATCGTTGACACATGAATAGCTGAAGCCTAATGGGGCAACTTTAAAGTGTGCTGTAGATGTGGTTGCCTATTGCCAAGCCAACCTATCAAAGGGAGCAGCTGCATCATATCCTCTAAAAGAAAGGGAATGTGCCCGTGTGTTTTCGAAGATCAAAGTAGGTGATGTAACAGGGAGGTTAAATGGAATTGTGCCACGGTTGAGAAGTCTCGCACCTTGCATGCTTTTCGCAGTCACAATCGGCAGGATGCAACTGCCATTGCCACAAGACCATTGGCATGCTTTTGTGATGCATGCATGAACCATAGTTGGAATCGCTGCACTAACAAATCTCATGTGCAGCCTTGGGATTATCACATTCTGATGCCATTGTCTGATGAAGTTGAGGATGAAGAAGACACTCCGACGACTGATGATGCCCTTGAAGGACAAATCATTGGATATGAAAAATTCGTGTATGAAGGCCACCATGATGCATTAAGTAGTGCTTTGTGTGTTGGTGACACTTTTGCAGTGAATCTGGATGCTACAACCAATGATGAGAATGTAGACTTTTACTTTTTGGTAAAGTGCATTGCAGTAAAAGAAAAGGCAAAACAGGGTTACATTGATGAGTGGAACAATGTAATTGACAAAGGCTCTTATGTCGTGCAAGGACTGTATTACAAGCAAGTGGATGCATACACTTTCAAACTAGACTACAATCAACCTGTTGTTCACATACTTTCAAATCTTGTATGTTGTATCAAGATACCCATGAAACACATGCAAAAGAGAAGCTAAATGTACACAACCACCCCCGCAGATTATGTAGCAATCACAATCACCCCCGAAGATTATGAAGCAATCTATAACAGCATGCCATTCGGTTTTTGACATGAGCGTCATGGTCTTTTATTCTATTTTGTATCTTGTGTATGCTTACTACTACCACAGTATATGCTAATTGTGTACTAGCAAGCTTCTACAAAGTGTGTGCTAGCTAGCATAAAGCGTATGCTAACTAGCATATAGTGTATCCTAACTAGCATATAAAGTATGCTAACTAGTATATAGTATAGGCTAACTAGCATATACTGTATGCTAACTCGCACAGTACATGTTAACTGTATACTAACTACCTACTAATTTATATTGTGTGCTTACTAGCATATAGCGTATGCTAACTAGCATACAGTATATGCCAACTAGCATATAGTGTATGCTAACTAGCATATAGTGTATGCTAACTAGCACAGTATATGCTAACTGTATGCACACTAGCTACTATATAGCGTGTGCTTACTAGCATACAGTATATGCTAACTAGCATATAGTGTATGCTAACTACCGCAGTATATGATAATTTTTTACTAACAAGCTTCTACATAGTGTGTGCTAACTAGCATAAAGCGTATGCTAACTAGCATACAGTATATGCTAGTTAGCATATACTATATGCTAACAAACAGTATATGCTGACTAGCATATACAGTATATGCTGACTAACAAGCTTCTAGAAAGTGTGTGCTAGCTAGCATAAAGCGTATGCTAACTAGCATACAGTGTATGCTAAGTAGCATATATAGTATGCTAACTAGTATATAGTATAGGCTAACTAGCATATACTGTATGCTAACTCGCACAGTACATGTTAACTGTATACTAACTACCTAATTTATATTGTGTGCTTACTAGCATATAGCGTATGCTAACTAGCATACAGTATATGCCAACTAGCATATAGTGTATGCTAACTAGCATACAGTATATGCTAACTAGCATATAGGGTATGCTAACTAGCACAGTATATGCTAACTGTATACTCACTAGCTACCGTGTGCTTACTAGCATACAGTATATGCTAACTAGCATATATTGTATGCTAACCACCACACAGTATATGATAATTGTTTACTAACAAGCTTCTACATAGTGTGTGCTAACTAGCATAAAGCATATGCTAACTAGCATAGAGTATATGCTAGTTAGCATATACTGTATGCTAACTAGAAAAATAGTATATGCTAACTAGCATATACAGTATATGCTAACTAGCATATAGTGTATGCTAACAAGCACAGTATATACTAACTGTATACTAACTAGCTACTATATAGTGTGCTAACTAGCATACAGTGTATGCTAACTACCATAGTATATGCCAACTGTATACTTGCTACTTTATAGTGTGTGCTACCTAACAAAAAACCCAATACATAATTCTATAACACATAAAAATGGAATAGTAGGAGGTAACTGTTGAAAAGATTATCTCATCATTAACTTCCCGCATCAAATAACATTACATAGGGTTTAATTTTACAATGAGTCACACCCGCCAAAAATCTTTAGGCCTCCTCAGAGGGCATTTGTAGTGATCGGGTTTTTTTGCTCCCTCCTTTTTCTCTACTTTCTCCTTTTCCTCTGCTTTTTCCTTTCTCTCTGCTTGTAGGTCGCCTCTCTGCTGTTCCTTTTCTTTTCTTTCCCTCTCCAACCTAGCTTTCTCCTCTCTCTCTGCTTCTAGGTCATCTTCCTTTTGTTTGCGACGAAGTTCTGCTTGTCTCTCAGCCTCTAGCAACTGTTTGATGAGTGCATCAGAGAAGTTATCAGAGCCTGTATCAAAGAAATTGTCAGCCACATACGCTGCCCGATCATCCGACTGCTAGCAGCCAAAGAAAAAGCCAGTCTTTCAAAGTTTCTGTAAGAAACTGTTGTCTCTCCTCAGCACTCTAGTCCTCTAGCTTCGGAGTAACGAGCCAAGCTTGTGCTGGGTTCTGAAACACTTTATAGAGGCTATCATCAATCAGAGGCGTGTTTTGGGTGTTGTACGTCGGATTGTATTTTCAAAACAAGGCTAAATCTTTCATAAACACAGGTTTATTCAAGATCTGCAAGGGTTGCGGACTGCAGTGCTCTTGCACAAAAAAACCGGCAATCCTTGGCACCTACAATTTGAAAACAGCCCTGCAAATATTCATGATTTTACGATGCATGCTTGTGCTCCAAATATACACACTAAAGAACTGAAGACACCAGTCCAAAAACATGTGGCTGTCCTTGCGACAGAACACCTACTTATCCTCTACATTGTATTTTAACATTTCATCTGCATATGCAGGGGGCTTTTCGCCGAAGCGAGTCTCTACCACCCTCAGCAAAAGACCGTTGAGATCTAGTAAAAGAGCCCTTTTTTCATCACACAGTCGCTTAGGCACCCATATTGGGTCTGGAAGAGGATACCATTCACCATATATAACCTCCCCTGATGGTGAACATAATTTAGGCGCTCAAAAATTCTACGGGCATGCTGTGAATATCGTTCGAGCCGCTTTTCAATCTCGAATTTTTGTCTCCTTATCTGCCTGACTTTACGAACTGGCCATTTTCGTAATTTCTGCTATTGCATGGTAGTATTTACATCAGGCAAGGCAATTAATGCCAGTTTCTCTTCCTCTGCAAAGAAACAGCGATACGAAGTGAAGAAGTTCATAGATTGGCAGAAAATTATAATGGACTACTGCTCAACATTATATTACACAAAGACATTTTCACCGAGAAAATAAAAAAAATTACATGACAGCCACAAGAGGCATTAGGTTTTCAAAATGGCATAGCCATAAGAGTGAAGGGCATAGGTATGGGAACACTAAGTAAAGGCTAAACAACTGAACAATGATAGTTGCCTGCTTACAGTACAGAATCTGGGCAAAAAAGGAAAGGTCTTAACACAATTTTTTGCAAGCTCTTGAGCGGGTGGCTTTCTTTTCACCTTTGGTGCTTTCAGCTTTGTCCTCCATCTTCTTTGGGGAACCATAGCCGTTGCTTGCAGTTTCTTCAGGTACCTCTTCCGGGCCCTTTCTCTTTGCCTAAGCCTTTCGCAAAAAACCCTCGAGAGGGCTGTTATCACCAACTTCCTGCGGGTCCTCTATGATGTTAGTCTTCAATGTTTCCCCTGATGCACTGGCACTAGCCATTGTCTGCTGAGAAGTTTTTACTGTGTCAGTTACAGCAGGCATGGCACGCGCATGAGGAACCATGGCAAAAAAATCATCTTCTTCTGATTTACTGCTCATGTCACCGCCTTCCTCTGTTGTTTTCATGCTTGCACTTTGCATTTGCTGGGATCCCGCATCTACTCCTTCATTCATTGTATCTAGCTCACCACCCTTCTCAGTCGAAGGGTTTTCAATTGTTGCAGCCTTTCCCTTACCTTTGGTGTCATGCACACTGCCCACATCATGTAGGGGCTTTGAGAGGCCTGCAACAAAAAAATCTTTGATTACACCCTCTATTAGCATGTCATGTATGCTACATAGTATGTTTCATATGCTAACTATGTGTGCAGCTAGCTCTAGGCTAAAACAGTTAGAAACAAGATCTTTTGTATTTCTCAAGAGGGAATTGATTATAGGGGAAGATGCTGAACATCTTGAGAGACTGGGGAGGAATCTTACAAGCCCATTTTGAGCACACCAAAAGGAAGAGGTAGTGCTTACACATTTCCTCAAAATGAGCAAATTAGTGTGGAAGCTATTGATGAATTTCATGATGGTATACACCTATGGTTTCGTAAAGGAAACCTATGAAGAGAACCCTTTTGAAGATTTAGCATGCAAAGATGGAAAGCATGCATGCTGTTTTGTGAGCTTAATGGAGGTGAGCCTCAGTGGCCATATTAATGGCTATGTAAAGAGTTATTAGTGATGAAAGAGTTGACAAGCTGATAGAAATAGAGATATACCTAAAAGGAGAAAAGGTAGCCAAAGGTAGCAAAAATAGAGAGAGAGACTATTGATGACATGTGAGGAGGTCCTTCACAGTTCTCTTACATAAACCCAACAATGGGAAACATGGTGTAGCTCGACATTTTCTCACTATCAGTTTGCATCATTGAGACATCATTTGGGTAGCTTATATAGTGAGAGTGAAGTCATGGATTGGGAAGGCTATCGGTCAGCCCTAGAAGCCCTGGGCTAGGTAGCAAGACTAGGGCCCTGCCCAGCCAATCGGCTGTGTCCTGTGCACATAGTGTATCTACCATGTGCAGCATGCACACAAGACTAGCTTTGAAGCTTGGGGTAGCTTGGAGCTAGGTAGGCAAATTGGCATGCTAGGCTAGGGATGGATTGACAGGTGGGGCGCCCATGTGTGGACACTCGACCGACCAAGAGCCTATAAAACGGTGGCCAGGGTCAGCCAGTCAGTCAAAGTCTTGCGAGGCTATGCGAGAGCTCTGTGGTCAGGAGCCTAGATTTAGTGTAGACGTGCACTTGCTTCATTGTTGCAGCCGAGGTGGGTATTAGTCTTGAGGCCCACGAGGGTAGCCTCATGGCGGTATGGGATGTCATAGGGTAGAGGCTGATTGGTACATCTAGCTAGCTAGCTCAGCTTGTGGCTCAGTGGGGACAGCCAAGACTTGTGGGCTTTGATCACGGGCTGAGTTAGGCTTGCACCCCCTTCGTGGTTTTATGGCTTTGTTTTGTAGGTTTGGAGTCTTGTTGCAAGTATGCCGTATGAGGACACCTTGGGGATTTGACAGGTTGAGTGTGGGGTAGTCTCGCGCATTGTTTGTGCATGGCTTCCCAGTATCCTGGAATGATGCTAGGTGATACGTGTATCTGGTCTGTGATGACTGGGTGGTGGACATCTAAGGGCCAGCCCATAAGGCTACCTCCCAGAGCAAAGCCTTAATTATATTCCTAGGTACTATGGGCTAGGAACTATTGAAAAGGCCCCTGAGTGAGTAGGTGGTGAGCATTCTAGTTGCCAATAATGCCATAGGTACGCTGAGGAAGGGATGAATAGAATAGTTGATCATATTCTTGGGTACTATGAGCTAGGAACTATTGAAAAGGCCCTTGAGTGAATAGGTGGTGAGCGTTCTGGTTGCCAATGATGCCATAGGTACGTTGAGGAAGGAATGATTGGAAATTGGACTTGGAACTGGAATACTCAGGATTATGTTGGAAACACTGTGGTTTTATTGCAATGCTGTTTTAGAAATAGTTGAGTCAAAAAAAGGCAATTTCATATTGGGTGTGTAAGTGGTGTGTCTAATTAATTTTTGCATGAGAGCCAGCTCTGCTAGGGGGCCTGGTAACTCTTTTCCTTGGTACCCGGGATAAAACATAACCAAATATTTATAATGGATCCTATCAATAAAGTGGTTGGGTGGTTGACTAATGTTAATAATCCTAAAATGGGATTGATCAAGGTGATGGATAAAGATTAAGCAATATAATTAGGGTGGATTAAACCACACTAAGAACTCCATAACAAGAGAGAGAGAGAGATTGCACACTCAACACTTAATTCTATTTCTTATCTCAAGTGAACCATACAATGATATAGGGGTAGAAGCATGTTAACGTGCTACGCTTTTTATGCTAGTTCACATGTGTGAACAAGCATTCCTAGTTAGCATAAGTTTAGGCATGTAAGTAACTATATTAGTAATCATATTTAAAACTTCTGGCTGATACAAAATTCTCAAATGAGCACTTCAAAAAAAAAAAAGAATAATCAATGAAAGTTGTGGTATATTGAATTACGAGCTAGTCTTTGAAGCTAGTTAGCACGGGCGTTACAGCGGAGTGGTGGGGTGATGAAGTGCAAAGGCCAGAGCACCATGGTGCCCGCAAGCAAGGCGGCACATTCGCGTTCTCCTATACACAGAAAACGCCGAGCTGCGCCGCCTTCTCCTATACACAGAAAACGCAGTGCCCCTTCTGCTTCTCCATCTCCCTGCAAAAGCGCAAAGCGATCTCAAGGTTCCCCAATGTCCCTCTCGGGTACTCTCTCTCTCTCTCTCTCTTGTGCGGGTTCTGTGTGTTTTCTCTTCTACTTTTGGCTTCAGTACCACAAGAAGCTCCATGCAATACAGTTGAGCA
The DNA here is from genome assembly GCF_041138505.1 of Cibotium barometz. Classification (NCBI taxonomy): domain Eukaryota; kingdom Viridiplantae; phylum Streptophyta; class Polypodiopsida; order Cyatheales; family Cibotiaceae; genus Cibotium; species Cibotium barometz. Next base: position 17,386,982 of record NC_141069.1, read on the forward strand.
CATTTCCATGCAATATAGTTGAGCACATTTCCCTTTACAGTTGAGCCTTTGATGTGTGTAGGCCGATGGAAAGCTCCGAAGGTCGTGATCCCCATGTAGGAAAAATTCTGTACAACTTTGGTAGAGTTCAATGCTGCTTATGGCCTTTCCATGGAGGGTTTAGATCCCAAAATGGTTAGGTGGGAGCAGGTCACTGATGCTGAATGGTTCAGTGTGTTCAAACAAACAAAGGATCCCAGCCAGTACCGCATCAAATGCAGCACCATCCACACCGAAATGTATGAGGCGATGATGAAACTGCACTACAATGTATACCAGAAGGCCCCAACCAACATGGAAATTTCCTCTGCATTTGCAAAGGGTTTCGTGAAAGAATTCAATCCTACCGTGATTGCGAGCGGGACAGCCATTAGGTTCAATTGGGCCGAGTTTGCAGTGCAGTACTTGTAGGATATTCGAGAGAAGGGCTATTATGAGGGCCATGTTAACAAGTGGAGACTACGCAATCTTCAGCTTCCAGCTTCAAAAATTGAGGATGTCTGCTGACATCTGTGAGGAAAACATGGCATTGGCAGGAAAGAGTACTGCCAAATCTACCAAGGCCACACTTCAGCCTCATCAAGATAGTCGACAGGAGATGGAAGCTTCTTCATTTTGTGGGTTGGAGGAATGGCAGTGCATGAAGGTATCTATCCTTCAAATGAAAACACAGCTACATTATGAGAAATAGAATCTAAACAAAGTGCAAGAGGGCCTAGAACTTGCTAGGGGTTTGAATGCAAAAAATGCGAAGGTCACTCCTATTGTCACGGCGGCCATGAGACAGAGGTTGCAAGCAGCTGAGATGGAGTTGCAGGCTCTATTGCAAAGCAATGATGTGGATGCCCGACGAAAGATGGAGCTTGAAGTCAGAATAGAGACAACCAAAGACACCATAGAGGCTATGGGGTTTCCTCTTCGTGAAGATGACCCCATAGATAGTGACATAGACATAACTTGTAAACTGGTAAGTGCCCGTAAGTTTCATCTCTGCACTTTATGTTTGGTACATGTGCTCAGGTAACTCATGTACTTACCATGCTCTTTTTGTCTTGGTTTTGTAGGTTGAGGTGGAAATTGCAAAATCCAAGGTGCAAAACTCTGAAAGCCAACTTGAACTTCTGATGCACATGCAGCCCAAGCTACAGGGCTCGTTTCTCCAAACTGCCCTAGCTAATCTAGTCCTTGCTAGTTTTATGAAGGATAGAGAGGTGCAAGACAGCATCAGAACAAACCTGTGTACTGGCTGTGGTCTGCCCCTTGAGGTCCAACCATTCCTTGCAATGGTCAAGCTCCCTTGTGAGCATAATTATCACCTTCTGTGCTTTGCTGCTACATGCTCCCTTGGGACCGTATGTAGGGCTCCCTTGGGACCATATGTAGGGCTCCCTTGGGACCGTATGTAGGGCTCCCTTCTGCAAAAAAAGCATACCTACCGCATGGTTGTGCAACCTTGTAACACAACGACATCCAACCACACCAGAGATTGGTAAGAAACCATACTTGAATGTATGCTTTCTAGCTAGCATACAGGACATACAGTCTGCAAGGTTGATCATATTGGGAATAAAAGGTGTGCTAGTTAGCATAATGAATATGCTAATTAGCATGCCAGGTATGCTAGTTATCATACTAGATATGCTAGTTAGCATATATAGTATGATAGTTAGCATATTGCATATGCTAATTAACATATCCAGTATACTAGTTAGCATACTAGATATGCTAGTAGGATGCTAACTAGCATATACCGTATATGCTAGTAGGATGCTAACTAGCATATACCATATATGCTAGTTAGCATACCCTGCATGCTAACTAGCATCCTCGTTAGCATATTCTGTATGCTAACTAGCATCCTAGTAAGCATACCCTATATACTAACTAGCATAGCATATATGCTAGTTAGCATACCCAATACGCTAACAAGCATACCGGATATACTAATTAGCATATCAAGTAGGCCTACTAGCATATCCAGTATGCTAACTAGCATACAAGATATGTTAACTAGCATACCGGATATGCTAAAAAGCGTATCCAGAATGCTAATAAACAGAACGGATATGCTAGTTAGGATACTAGATACGCTAACTAGCATACAAGATACGCTAATTAGCGTAACCAGTATGTAACTAGCACACTGGATATGCTAGTTGGATGAGTGGATGCTAATTAGCATATCCAATATGCTAGTAAGCATATTGGGTATGCTTATTTAGCATACCGGAGTTAGCATATTGAATGCTAATTAGCATATCCAGTATGCTAGTTAGCATATTGGATTGCTATCTGAAATGCTAATTAGCATACAGGATATGCTAATTAGCATATCCTGTATGCTAACTAGCATACTGGTTATGCTAATTAGCATACTGAATATGCTAGTTAGCATACTTGATATGCTATTAAGCATGTTGGATATGCTAATTACCAATTTTTATATGCTAGTAAGCATTTTGGAGCATATTGGATTAGCTTAGAGGTTATAAGGTCTACTAGTTAGCATACTAGGTATGCTAGTTAGCATATTGGATATGCTTATTAGCATACCGGATATGCTAGCTGGAATGATAGTTAGCATACACGATATACTAATTAGCATATCCACTATGCTGGTTAGTATACTCGATATGCTAATTAGCATATCTTGTATGCTAACTAGCATACTGGATATGCTAATTAGCATACTTGATATGCTATTAAGCATGTTGGATATGCTAATTAGCATATACTGTGCTCTAGTAAGCACATAGAAGCTTTTGGGTACACTTGAATTGCTTAGAGATTATAAGGTTTACTAGTTAGCATACCTGGTATGCTTGTTAGCATACTTGATATTCTAGTTAGCATATATGATTATGCTAGCTAGCATATACGGGAATGGAGAAAATATTCTAGAGAGATAATATTCAGATTTTGAATATCTTTGAATGGAAAAATATCTCTACTTATTAAAATAAGTTCCCCCGAAACAGAAGTTCAAAAAGATTTTCAGAAGGTGCATTAAAAATCAAGTATAATCTATTCAAGAGGCCCTATCCTAGGGGTCCAGATTTTCGAAAAATTTCAAATTAAGGTTTTGAAGGGCCAATCAAATTCATCCAAATGTATGAAGAAGATAAATAGAAGAAATAAAGAAAATCACCCCCAAAAATGAGTAAATACTCACATAAGATGAAGAGTAGACTAAGGACCAAAGAAAAAGCTAAAAAATGGATTTTTGACACCTCACAATGGGGATTCCACCTCATGAATGAGGCACCTACTTCACATGTGCAATTGAGTTTTAAATCTTCAAAAATTGAGATATTTCATCTCTCCTCTCTCCTAATTCAAGTCTAGTTCCAAAAAGTTAGCTCAACTGACCTAAAAATGGTCAAAAATTGACCAAACTGATTTGGAAAATTCTAGAATCAGTTTGGTCAAAAATTGACCAAACTGATTTGAAAAATTCTAGAATCAGTTTGTTTGGTTAGGAACTCAATTTTTCTATAAATAGAAGCCTCCCCATTTGTTGAAAAATAATAGTGTTTATGCACTGTAACTCTACTCCTCCCAAGCCAAGAACTGTGAATTTATTAATAATTCACTAGTTTTTTATGTTTCCCTCTTCCAAAGATTGGTGGCCACTCTTGTTACAAATAGTAGAACCCTCAAACCATCAAGCCAAAGGAAAGCTCCCAAAAATTATGTAAGTAGAGATCTTGTAATTTTCTTTATTGATTTTTATGCTTTTCTAATTTTTATGATTGTTTGAAGTGATAAATGGACGCTATACCTTGATCGAAAGGCTTTTCCCCTTTCTCTTCTTAGAATCAACCCTTCTTTACCCTAGTTAAGTGATAATTGTTGGAATTAAACTTTTTATAATGTTTTCTCTTTTATAAGTGAATTTTGATTAGTCTAGATTACTTTAAATCAATTAGAGTTAATTTTTAAGACAAATTAAGTAGGAAATTTGAAAAATGGTCAGCCATACAAAGGAGGTTATGGCGAAATTTTTGGAAATAAGTATTATCTTTTATTATGCTAAAAGAGTAATCCCTATCATTTCTATACTCTAAAAGTGTCATTTTCATGCATAGAAGATGCATATTGATTATTATTACTTTTATATGCATAAAAGAATAAATTTTTATTATGAAAGTGTTACTTTCATCAAAATGGATTTTTATGCATAAAAGAATAATGTTTTTTATTATGAAAGTGTTACTTTCATCAAAATGGATTTTTATGTATAAAAGAATAATTTTTTTTATTATGAAAGTGTTACTTTCATTAAAATAGATTTTTATGCATAAAAGAATAATTGTTTTTAAAATGAAAGTGTTACTTTCATCAAAATAGATTTTTATGCATAAAAGAATAATTTTTTTAATTATGAAAGTGTTAATTTCATCAAAATGGATTTTTATACATAAAAGATTAATTTTTTTAATTATGAAAGTGTTACTTTCATCAAAATGGATTTTTATGCATAAAAGAATAATTTTTTTTTTAATTATGAAAGTCTTACTTTCATCAAAATAGATTTTTATGCATAAAAGAATAATTTTTTTATTATGAAAGTGTTACTTTCATCAAAATAGATTTTTATGCATAAAAGAATAATTTTTATTATGATGAAAGTGTTACTTTCATCAAAATGGATTTTTATGCATAAAAGAATAATTATTTTTTATAATGAAAGTGTTACTTTCATCAAAATAGATTTTTATGCATAAAAGAATAATTTTTTATTATTATGAAAGTGTTACTTTCATCAAAATGGATTTTTATGCATAAAAGAATAATTTTTTTTTATTATGAAAGTGTTACTTTCATCAAAATGGATTTTTATGCATAAAAGAATAATTTTTTTATTATGAAAGTGTTACTTTAAGATCCCTGTCCCCACCATGCAATAAATTCAAGGGTGCTAGCAGCGGAACTTAGCACTTTTTACGTGGGGCAGGGTCCCACACTGGGGGCCTCGCCCACGGATATCCAGACAAGAGACTAATCCATCGGTTTTTCCAAAACCGATGGATTGGAAAAAACTTCCTTTGTCCGGAAAGCACGAGCAATTCCACTAGGATAACTTTTCCCTAACATAGTCAAAAACCTTAACTAACTGAACTCATCTGACCAGACCTATAAGTCCCACAGTCAGATCAGGGAAAAAGACTGTTCTTGGATCATAGAGACCAACGCTTTTTTCCTCATTGAGAGGCATAGCCGTTGATTCTTTTCCATAGAACAATTTTTATCCAGGATTCACCTCATCTATTATACTATACAAATTGAGTCTCGATTTACAGATCCATCAGTCTAGCCTAGTCCCATGGGTTAGCCAACCGTCCAACCACTGTAGTGATAGGATCTAATTAGGAATTTGGTTAGGTTTTGTCCTGGGTACCAGAAAAAAGAGTTCCCAAGCCCCCTAGCCAGAAGTTCATGCAAGCATAAAACTAGTCACACCACTTACAACCCAATATGAAATTTCCCAATATCATCTATCTTTAAAACAATCCTTTAATGAAACCATTGTGTCACTGATCACAATCCTCAAAATCTCTGCTTGAATCCTTATTTCCAATCATTCCTTCATCGGTGTACTTATGGCATCATTGGCAACCAAAACGCTCACCACCTGTTCACTCAGGGGCCTTTTCGATAGTTCTTAGCTCATAGTAACCGACAATATAATCACATAAAAAAATGGAATCTCCGTGGAAGATCAGTAAGATCAACCAACAGATCCATATAAAAGAGTCATGGACTCATCCATTGAAGACCAGCAAGGTCAATCAACCAGATCCATGCCTAGTTTCAGAAAACAACTCTTACTTCTTGTTTCAATATCTTCCATGACGCACATGTAGGTATCTTCGGTGACCGAGAGCCCGAGCACCGTATAGTCAGGACCCTCTAGGATCCTTCGCAGGTCACCTAGCGCTTCACTCATAGGCCGCTTCCTTGGTCCCTCATCCACCGTACCGGAAGCTCACCATTTAAATCGAGGCTGGTCAAGACCTCGGCCGACCATGCTATGCGAGACGTCCTTCGTTGACTCTCCGTCAGCTGTTGCAACTTTATCAGTTAGGTCTCCACGACCTTAATCACAAGATGGTCAAAAATGCTTCCCCAGCATTCTTGACATAAAACAGTCATTTACAAACAGGTCACAAATACAGTTTCTATAATGAACTCTCGTCTTTCCACATTATCATTCAAATGTGTACTCATTCTCATCCAATCACATCATTTTCCATCTCATCACATCAGATTCATTCACATCAAGACAGTCAAAAATGTTTCCCCAGCATTCTTGACATAAAACAGTTATTTACAAACAGGTCACAAATACAGTTTCTATAATAAACTCTCGTCTTTCCACATTATCATTCAAATATGTACTCATTCTCATCTAATCATATCATTTTCCATCTCATCACATCAGATTCATTCACATCACATATTTATTCACATCCCAATTCACATGTCATCACATCTCATCCATTCACTCATATCGACTTCCCATCATTTCACATACACATTCGCATTCATTATTCCACATACACATACACATTCCGTACATCCACATCCATACATCCACTTCCACATCCGTATTCATACATACACATCCATCTCATCACATCAGATTCATTCACATCACATATCATTTATTCACATCCCAATTCACATGTCATCACATCTCATCCATTCACTCATATCGACTTCCCACATACACATTCGCATTCATTATTCCACATACACATACACATTCGTACATCCACATCCATACATCCACTTCCACATCCGTATTCATACATACACATCCACATTCATACATCCACATCCACATCCATACATCCATTTTCACATCCACATCCATATCCACATCCACATTGATACATCCACATCCCCATTCACATTCATACATCCACATCCATATCCACATTCATACATCCACATCTACATTCATACATCTACACATCCATTTTCACATCCATATTCATACATCCACTTCCACATCCGCATTCATACATACACATCCATATCCACATCCATACATCCACATCCACATTCATACATCCACATCCACATCCATACATCCGTTTCCACATCCACATCCACATCCATACATCCATTTTCACATCCACATTCATATATCCATATCCACATCCACATTCATACATCCACATCCCCATTCACATTCATACATCCACATCCACATCCACATCTACATTCATACATCCACTTCCACATCCACATTCATACATCCATATCCACATCCACATATATTCTTCCACATACGTCCACATCCATACTTATCACATACACATACATCTTTCCTTTCACATACATCCTTCATATACATCCACACCCATTCTTCACATGCATCCACATCCATTCTTCACATGCATGCACATCCATTTTTCACATGCATGCACATCCATTCTTCACATGCATACATCTACATCCATTCTTTCACATACATATATCTACATCCATTCTTTCACATACATACATCTCCACCCATCCTTTGTGTTGAAAAATAGGTAGAGGGAGAGGAGACACACATACACGAGCAAACCCTAATGTATATTGCAAACCCTAACCATAGAGGGAAGCCATCTCCCTTCTCACACAATGCATAAAGCCATAATCCATAATACACACAACACACTATGAGTTGTGTCCACACACTTCTAACCCTAGCTAATGAGTTGTGTCCACACACTTCTAACCCTAGCTAATGTCCACACACTATGACCAGCTGGACGCGGTCATTTATGTCTCACACATGTTCCTACTACCTAACAGCACAATAGCATAGCTAGCTCACTCTGATATCGAGCTTGAATCTCAATAGCCCCTCTCAAGCTCATGATGTACTGCCATAGATGAAGATGTAGATGAGCTTGGGATGTCAAGGCTCTCAACACTCCCCCTCAAGCTCATCCCATGTACTCCCAACATAGTACGGAAGTACTCAAACTTCTCCCTACTAAGTGGCTTTGTAAAGATGCATCCAACACCTTCTCTCTGACAAAATGATAATGGACCTCTATGTGTTTGGTCCGCGCATGAAATACTAGATTCTTGGCCAACTGTATACTGCTCATGTTATCACAATGAATGACAACCTTGCCATCAATAGGCTCACCCAAACCTGCCAAGAGCTTCTTTAACCATACTGCCTCATAAGTAACAATGGCTACACCCTTGTATTCAGCCTCTGTACTAGATAAAGCAACTGTAGGTTGCTTCTTGCTACTCCAACTCACCCAAACCTGCCAAGAGCTTCTTTAACCATACTGCCTCATAAGTAACAATGGCTACACCCTTGTATTCAGCCTCTGTACTAGATAAAGCAACTGTAGGTTGCTTCTTACTACTCCAACTCACCACGGCACTTCCAAGTGTAAAAGCATAACCACTAGTAGACCTCCTGTCATATGAGCTACCTGCCCAATCAGCATCTGTGTAGCCATGTATATCCAAGCCTTTACCACTCTCATAAAGAAGACCATAATGTGTAGTGGTCTTTACATATCGCATAATGCGTCTCACTGCATCCAAATGAGGTTTTCTAGGGCTCTGCATAAATTGACTTACTAGCCCCACAGCATAACTCAAATCCGGGCATGTGATAGTCATGTAAATGAGACTACCAATCATCTTTCTGTACATAGATGGATCATCCAACTCCTCACCAAAATCAGCCCGTAACTTCACATTCTGCTCCAAAGGTGTACTCATAGGCTTACACCCTGTCATGCCATATTTTGCCAACATATCCAATGCATATTGGCATTGCACTAACCATGTACCTGCATGATCTTTGATCACTTCAATTCCAAGAAAGTATCTCAACTCACCAAGGTCTTTCATGTCAAATTTCCCACTTCAATGCTTTCTTGACATGCATCACATCTGTACCATGATCACCTGTGATAATCAAGTCATCTACATAGATGACAAGCAAAACAATCCCATGATCTGTCTTCTTCACATAGAGTGAAGAATCCGGTGTAGAAATCTGAGATAAGATATCTACTCATCTTATCACTTCAAGCACGAGGTGCTTGCTTCAAACCATATAATGCCTTTTTCAATCTGCATACATGAGTGGGATACTTTGGGTGTACATAACCTTCTGGCTGTGCCATATACACTTCTTCTTGTAGATCTCCATTTAGAAATGCATTTTTGACACCCATTTGATGCATTTCCCAACCATTAGCTGCAGCCATAGCAATGACTGCTCTCACTGTTCCCATCTTTGCCACTGGACTAAATGTTTCATCATAGTCCAATCCTTGGGTTTGTGCATAACCCTTAGCTACCAATCTTGCTTTATGTCGTTCAATGGAACCATCAGACTTGCACTTCACTTTGTAAACCCATTTACAACCAATAACATTTTTGTCCTGTGATAATGCAACCAAATCCCATGTGTCATTATGAACCAATGCGTCCATCTCAACATCCATTGCTTTCTCCCATACATGCTTTCCAATAGCTTCTGTATAGCATGTAGGTTCCACATGCTTCACCAAAGATGTCATATATGCATAATGCATATCAAAATCACAGTATGTCAACCTGTCAAATTGGATATCTGACCCTTTGGGATCTCCGCAATGGATGCGGATCACTCTGAACACCTGTCACTCTAGCATGTGGTGGCACATATCTATCCTGCCTAGCACCAGGTGTGCGTAAAACAGGTATGCCAAGTTCCTCATCCAAACTCTCTGAACTGGATGACTCATAACCTGTAATTCCAATTCCTTCAACCTTCTTCTTTCCTTTGTCCATAGCACTACTCCCAGTGCTCACACTCTCATGCCTCAAACGTCTTGACCATGGACGTATAGTACTACTCTCAGCTGCTGCTGCTGGCCCAGACATAGTAGTAGAACTAGACCTTGGTTGTGGCAAGTTCACATGCACATCTGCTTCAAGTGACTCAATGACACCCTCATCCTTTGCTTTGTACCAACTAGCAAGCTCATCAAACACCACATCTCGTGAGATAACCACTTGCCTAGTTTGTGGATTGTAACATTTGTATGCCTTTCGATCTTGTGCATATCCAACAAATACACACTTTTCTGTCTTAGGATCCAACTTCCTCCTCCTCTCATCAGGCACATGTACATAAGCTATGCATCCAAATACTTTGAGGTGTCGAATGTCTGGCCTAAAACCTGTAAGCCGCATCTTTGGTGTACGTCCATGTATGGCTGCTGTAGGTGTTTTATTCAGTATATACACTGCAGTAGCACATGCTTCTGCCCAATAATAATCTGGCATGCTCTTTTCATTAAGCATCGCCCTAGCCACTTCACAAATGACTCTATTCTTTCTCTCAGCCACACCATTTTGCTGAGGTGTATACCTACAAGTCAATCGCCCTAGCCACTTCACAAATGACTCTATTCTTTCTCTCAGCCACACCATTTTGCTAAGGTGTATACCTACAAGTCAATCGCCCTAGCCACTTCACAAATGACTCTATTCTTTCTCTCAGCCACACCATTTTGCTGAGGTGTATACCTACAAGTCAATTGTCTTCTTATACCATGCTTCCTCAAGAAATGCTCAAAAGCATTTGAGGTGTATTCACCACCTCCATCTGTCCTCAAACACTTAATCCAAGAACCATATTGCTTTTCTGCAAAAGCTTTGAAATCCATAAACTTTTCCAACACTTCACTTTTCTCTCTAACAAAGTATATCCATGTCATTCTACTGAAATCATTAATGAATGTCACATAGTATAAACTGCCTTTGATAGATGGGTTTTGTGCAGGACCCCATACATCACTATGTACTATCTCAAGTGGTCTGCTACTCATGTTTCCTTCTCTAGGAAACCGCAACCTTGCCTGCTTTCCAAACTGACAGGCTTCACAAACATGCATATTCCCATCATACTTGAATCTAGGCAGCCCACTAACAATTCCTCTTGCCTGCATGTTCTTTAACCTTTGTATATTGACATGTCCAATCCTCTTATGCCACATATCAATGTCCTGTACCACATTTCTGCTTTTAGAGAACATGGCTGATTTTAACGCAGGAATCCCAGCATCCAGCTTAAACAACCTGCCTTCTTTCTTACCTTTAGCAATGACTCTACATCCATGTTTGAAATCCTCAACGAAGCAACCATGCTCGTTGAAACGAACCTGTAATCCCTGTTCCACCATTTGACCAACTGAGGCCAAGCTTTTTGTAATCGAAGGCACATACAATACATCTGACATAGATTTTGTTTGACCATTGTGCATAACCAATGGTACACTTCCACAACATGTGTAATGGCATGCTGAGTATCATCTCCTGTCTCCACATAGCCTTTCACATCCATAGGCTTCATATGCTCAAACCATTCACCATGACAAGTCATATGGTTTGATGCTCCAGAGTCCATATACCAAGTGTCATCATTCTCAGCATTTGTCATCATAGATCCCACAACATGTTTCATGGCAAACAAGTGATTTGTGCTGCCATCAATGTTACTGCTTGATGCATAATTTTCACCATGTTATGCATAATGTCCACCATAATGTCCACCACGTTGTGCTCTACCCCCTCTCAAATCATTCTGTTTGCGGAAACAATCACATGCCATATGACCAAATTTCCCACAGTAATGGCATTCCACATCTTGCATAGATGTTTGTTGGCCTTGCCAACGTCCTCTACCACGAGGAATACCTCTGTCTCTCTGAGGTGTATATCCACGACCACCTCGAGCACCATATGAAGGTTGAAAATTCTGTTGTGGTGACCTGTCCTACCATCCATGACCATTACCACGGCCACGTGATGCGAATCTCCCCCTGCCTCTAAAGCCTCTTTGCGAATAGAAAGCCTGATTTCTGCCATTATCATCATGGCTAGTAGATGCATCCAGAAAGGAATCACTAAGTTTGATTTCCTCAACAAGTAAGAGTGAAACCAACTCATCAAAGTCTGGTAAACCTGTACTCCAAACTGAGTTCGATGTATCAAAAGATTTATACTCCTTGCCAAGACCACGCAAGGTAATATCTACCAAATCATCATCAGACATGGGGACATTTATTGTTGCCAATGCATCTGCAAACTTCTTTATCTCTTGTACATAATCATGAATGCTCCTTCTATTCCGCTTCACATTATGTATCTGTTGTCACAATTGAGACTTGCGAGTACTCGTGTCTGTATCAAACAACTTCACCAATGTATTCCATGCATCCTTGGGATTCTCAGCATCATGTATGTGTATGAGCATAGCATCCGAAATACATATAGACAGATAATGCAACACTTTGAATGCTCTTTCTGACCATTGCTTATGAGCTATAACCTGTTGCTATGTAGGTTGTCGGGGTAGTTCCGACTCTGGCTCAGCACCTGTAATGAGATTCCAAAAACCTTTTCCCTTCACAAAACTTTTGATCCTGTACTTCCATGCCTGGAAGTTCTTCCTATCCAGCTTTTCACCAACAATCTGTATTGGATTATCCGACATGTTTGCTCAATGCAAATACAGCTTTCGTACACTTCCAAATCTGTAAACGAGCCTTCCTCAGCTTAACCACACTCGAATGAGTGTTCTCGATACTCCAAAGTAGTCAAAAAACTTCAAATTTGATGTAGAAAATCAACCTGTATGCATCCAAAATGAACTGCCTCACGCAATCCAAGATACCCTATTTTGATGTGCTTTCCAAGGCTCCAAATTTCAATGTAGTGGTTCAATCAAGTATGGACAACTTGCATTGACACCTAAACAACCTCAATGTTGAATATCAACACCATCCGACGTGTGTACAGATCAATTTTGTAAAACCCCTTTCTCTGTTTTGGGAAAAACCAGAAAACCCAGTAGTAATTTTGCTCTAATTTCTTCAATCCTTGTCCAAATTAAGCAACCAGGCATTCAATAGCTTAGCAATGATGTCCACTAACTCCATGTATAAGGAATTAGTCCAATTGTTTAAGACCAATGAGTAATTGTTCGATTAAACTCACTCTGTTTCTCTGCAACCAGTGGTTGGACAGCCTGTTTAATCAGCTCATTTCCAGCTCAATTGATGATAATTTATCAATCCAATCATATAGCCTCCTTCTCAAGTGTGTGTAGCAACCAATTGCTAAGTCAATTGTGGAATTAATCAAGCACCCAAGTGGAATTTGACCTCCTCGTATCAAAAATGTCAAAAATCTGCCCTGTTTCTCTGTCCAGAATGTGCCGCCTGCTATAGGAGGATTTGGGAGTGTTTGTGATGCTAATTGATGATGGGATTAAGTCCCCAACACACCTAGGCAAGTGTGTAACCAATCAATGCTTTTATTTTTGCCAAAAACATGCTCCAAATGCATCAAATTTTGACTTTCTTTTCTCTGTTTTGTGAGAGCTCAAAAACCAGAGATTTTCACTCATTCAAATGTATGTAAAATGCTCCAAAATCAGTTTAAGGCTTGCATAGGAGTTGCCAATACATTCCTCCTTGTCAGATACATGTGTCTTTTGCCAGATTTACATCTATTTCCACCATACATCACTGCTTCCAAGCTTTAATGGAAAGCTTTCAAAAACCAAAATTTTTCTTTGCTTTGAGTTGCTCTAATTTACTTTGTTTTTGCCTGAATCACCTGCAATCCGCTCAAGCTCTCAGATCTGATAGTAATCGGTGTGCTCCAAGCTTCACATCATCAATGGCAAGCTTCACAGCTTTTCTTCACAGCTTTCCTTTACAACTTCTTCTCCCTCTTCTCTCACTCACTCATAAACCCTAATAGACAGCACAAGGCTCTGATACCATGTTGAAAAATAGGTAGAGGGAGAGGAGACACACATACAGGAGCAAACCCTAATGTATATTGCAAAGCCTAACCATAAAGGGAAGCTCCCATCTCACACAATGCATAAAGCCATAATCCATAATACACACAACACACTATGAGTTGTGTCCACACACTTCTAACCCTAGCTAATGTCCACACACTATGACCAGCTGGACGCGGTCATTTATGTCTCACACATGTTCCTACCTAACATACCAGCACATAGCATAGCTGGCTCACTCTGACATCGAGGTGGAATCTCAACACTTTGTTCATTTTCATCTATCTAATTCATTTCACATCATCATATCTATTTATAGAATACAAGAGAATCCTAATTTTTTTTTATATAAAGATTCTTTACGCATCTAATTGGGCATAAAGACAACTTTAGTAGGAATAACACTTTTATAAAAATCCTTTTATGCATCTATTTATGCATAAATTCAATTTTAAGGAAAATAACACTATCGAATTAAAAATAAACCTTTTATGCATTTTACTATACATAAATTCCATTTTAATGAGAATAACACTTTCAAAATAAAAATAAATCTTTTATGCATCTATCTATGCATAAATTCAATTTCAATGAAAATAATACTTTTGAAATAAAAATAAATCTTTTATGCATCTTTCTATGCATAAAGTCAAAATTGATAAGAATAACTCTTTTGGATTAAAAGTAAAATTCTTTATGCATCTTTCTATGCATAAAATCAAAATTGATGAAATTAACTCTTTTGGAATAAAAGTAAAACTCTTTATGCATCTATTTATGCATAAAATCAAAATTGATGAAAATAACTCTTTTGGAATAAAAGTAAAATTCTTTATGCATCTTTCTATGCATAAAATCAAAATTGATGAAAATAACTCTTTTGAATTAAAAATAAAATTCTTTATGTATCTTTCTATGCATAAAATCAAAATTGATGAAAAAAACTCTTTTTGGAATAAAAGTAAAATTCTTTATGCATCTATTTATGCATAAAATCAAAATTGATGAAAATAACTCTTTTGAATTAAAAATAAAATTCTTTATGCATCTTTCTATGCATAAAATCAAAATTGATGAGAATAACACTTTTGGATTAAAAATAAATTCTTTATGCATCTTACTATGCATAAAATCAAAATTGATGAGAATAACACTTTTGGATTACTTTATGCATCTTTCCATGCATAAAAACTAAATCCAATGAAAAATAACTCTTTTAAAATAAAAACTTTCTTTTATGCATAAATTCAATGATGATGAAAGACACACTTTTATAATAAAACAATTTCTTTTATGCATCTACTTTATGCATAAAATACATTTATGATGAAATCACACTTTTAATATAAAAAAATCTTTTATGCATATGTTTATACATATAAATCATTTGTGATGAAAATCACTCTTTTAATATAAAATAATTTCTTTTATGCATCCATTTATGCATAAAAATCATTTATTATAAAATTCACACTTTTAATTAAAAAAAACTTTTGTGCATATGTTTATGCATGCAAATCATTTATGATGAAAATCACTCTTTTGATATAAACAAATTTCTTTTAAGCATCCATTTACGCATAAAAATCATTTATGATGAAAATCACACTTTTAACATAAAAAAATCTTTTATGCATATGTTTATGCGTAGAAATCATTTATGATGATGAAAATCACTCTTTTAATATAAAAGAATTTCTTTTATGCATAAAAATCATTTATGATGAAATTCACCTTTTTAATATTTAAAAAATCTTTTATGCATATGTTTATGCATACAAATCATTTAGGATGAAAATCACTCTTTTTCACTCGTTTAATATAAAAGAATTTCTTTTAAGCATCCATTTATGTATAAAAATCATTTATGATGAAATTTACACTTTTAATATAAAAAAAATCTTTTATGCAAACAAATCATTTATGATGAAAATCACTACTTTAATATAAAAGAATTTCTTTTATGCATCCATTTATGCATAAAAATCATTTATGATGAAAATCACACTTTTAATATAAAAAACCTTTTATGCATATGTTTATGCATACAAATCATTTTTGATGAAAATCACTCTTTTAATATAAAAGAATTTCTTTTATGCATCCATTTATGCATAAAAATCATTTATAATGAAAATAACACTTTTATAATCAAAATAACAATTTCAATATGCTTCCTTCTATGCATAGAATTTAATTCTCAAGAAATTAACACTTTTTTAATAAAATATTTTTAGTATGCATTTTTCTATACCTAGGATGAAAAATAACACTTTAAGAATACATATACAATGGGAATCACTCTTTTTGAATTAAAAAAAAAGTAAAACTTATTTTACACAATTTTAGAAAATTTTGCCATAACCTCCTTTGTATGGCTGACCATTTTTCAATTTTTAACTCTCTAAAATCAACTAGAATTTCACCAAGAGTATTTAAATCATTCTAATGTAAACAATTTCTACTTATTTAAGAAAAACATTATGAAAAACTTGATTCTATCCATTAATCATTCATCTAGGATAAAGAAGGGTTGGATTTACTAAAGAAGAGAGGGGAATGCCTTTTTCAATGAGGCATAACATCATTATTCACTTTAAAGAAGACAAAATCATAAAAACCATAAAATGAAATAGAAAAGAGAAGAATCTCCAACTTACAAAGGAATTTCAGAGCTTTCCTTTGGCTTGATGGTTTGAGGGATCTACTCTTGTTTAAAACAAGAGTGGCCACCAATCTTTAGAAGAGGGAAGGTCAAAAACTAATGAATTATGAGTAAATTCACAGTTTTTGGCTCTTGGGAGGAGAAGCAGGGTAAGAGTGCAAAAAACACTATTAAGCTTCAACAAAGAGAAAGGTTTCTATTTATAGGAAAAAAGTGAGCCTCTAACCAAGCCAACTGATTCTAGAATTTTCCAGATTAGTTTGGTCAATTTTTGACCATTTTTGGGTCAGTTTAGTCCACTTTTTGGATCTAGTTGAAACAGGAGAGAGGAGAGATAAAAATATCTCATTATTTGGGAGTTTAAAACTCTCCCACACATGTGAAATAGGTGCCTCCTTTATGAGGGGAATTCCCCCATATTGAGGTGTCAAAAATGCATCATTTCTTCTAAATATCTCTCTTTTTTAACTATTAACATTGTCGTTAGTCAATTCTTCATCTTATGTGAAATAGGTGCCTCCTTTATGAGGGGAATTCCCCCATATTGAGGTGTCAAAAATGCATCATTTCTTCTAAATATCTCTCTTTTTTAACTATTAACATTGTCGTTAGTCAATTCTTCATCTTATGTGAGTATTTACTTGTTTTTGGGGGATTTTCCATGTGAAATAGGTGCCTCCTTCATTAAGGGAATTCCCCCATAATGAGGTGTCAAAAATGCATCATTTCTTCTAAATATCTCTCTTTTTTAACTATTAACCTTGTCCTTAGTCAACTCTTCATCTTATGTGAGTATTTACTCATTTTTGGAAGATTTTCCTTTTATTCTTCCATTTATCTCCTCTCTACATTTGGATGAATCTTATTGGTCCATAGGAACCTTAATTTAAAATTTCAAAAAAATCTTGACCCCTAGGATAAGGCCTCTTGAACAGATTATACTTGAATTCTAATGCACCTTCTGAAAATCTTTTTAAACTTCTGTTTTGGGGGAACATATTTTAATAAGAAGAGATATTTTTCCATCCAAAAATATTTCAAAACTAAATTACCACTCTCTAGAAGATTTTCTCTCTCTAGGCCAAAACTGGTAGAAACAAGATCTTTTATATTTCTAAAGAGGGATTTGACTACAGGGGAAGATACTGGACATCCTGAGAGGCTGGGGAGGAATCTTACATTCTACCTCACTTAAAAAATGCGAGATGTCCTCATCTCGCAGGTGGAGTATGATCTCTTTCATCTTCTTCTTCTTCTTCAATCACTTCCAATGTTACTACCTTGGAAGTGGACGGCCAATTTGGGAACAACTCTGGACGGAAGGGGATGGAGTCTGGAATCTTGATTACTCTGGACGGAAGGGGATGGAGTCTGGAATCCTGATTACTCTGGACGGAAGGGGCTGGAGTCTGGAATCTTGATCCCTGATTTTCCTCCCCTGAAAACCTTGATCCAAAAGGGGTTGGGCAATCCATGCTGCGATGTCCAAACCCTTGACAGTTATAGTATTTCACTCTCTTATTCAAGGGTGAAACTTCTGAAGTTGAAATCTAGGGGATTGAGTTTCAAGAAAAGGACATTTCTTCCATTCTGGAACTTCCCATATCCTGGGTTTGACCGTGATGTCTCTTAGGTGGAGGAAGGTTGGAATCATCTTTTGGGAATAAAAACCTTTTGAAAGGTGATGGTGCTGGCTTTGGCAGGACTTTGATATCAAAGGCTTTGGCGAAATCCTTTGCCATCCGAACTGCTTCGGCCATGGACATTGGCTTGGCATTCTTCACCACGATATTCAAAGGTTCGTTCAGTCTCCGAATGAACCTGGCCATCAGCTGTTCTTCATCCAGTGGAGGCGAGTATCTGAGGAGGAGGGCGAATGCTTGGTGATATGCTTCAATAGTTCTACTCCCCTGGGTTAACTCTAAGAAATCATTCATCTTTGTTTCTAAAAAGTCGGGAGGACAGAACCTCGTCCTTAGGTAAATCTTGAGATCAGTCCAGGTTTGGGTATTTTGGTCGAGAGGGTTTGTCTCGCAGTGGTTCCTCCATGCCACTCTAGCTATCTCCACTATCTTCAGCCTTGCAAGAGCCATTTTTCTCTTCACATTGTACCCGGTGACATCGAAGTATTCTTCCATTGATTCGATCCACTTCTCCACAGAGTTTTCTCCTTCACCCTTGAAAGGTCCAGGCTGCGAAATACGAAGAGTTTTATGAACATCCAGGTCGAGCTCTTCTTCATCGAGTTGGGGGTTAACATTTCTACCACGACTACCTCGATCCATGTTCCTATCAATACGAAAATTCTTGTTAAGTCTCTTTATTTATGATTCAATCCGATTTTTGATTCAACTGTTTCCGGGGTTCTCTAAAATAGGTCGGCTCCCCACAGAATCAAGGGATAAAGATACTCATATAGAATGCATTATCAGTTAACAATTCATTCACAATATCTCATTCATATCTTTACCACAATAATGGTCCATTAGACTAATTTTTTTTTATCTGAACAGTCCTCCATGGGGATTTCAATTTTTCAGATTTTTAATTTATCATCCCTTAACTTGATCCACTGGACAAAAGTTAACAGCAGCAATCTCCCAGCATAATCTACTAATCTCATAGTGATTGGCTGAAGTCATTAACGTCATTCCAGTTAAGAACCTCATCACAGGGACTCGTCCTATTCATCCTCATTGTTTTGCTCAGCTTATTACATTTCAACCAAATTTTAGGGATCATCATTTTTCAATCAAAATCCAAATCAATTCATCAATTCTCAACCAGAATTTGAAAATCATATCAACCACATTCGAATTCATCATCTAGATAGCATTAATGCTTATAATTTCATGTCTTAGATTTATTCGTATATACTGCGAGTAAAGAGCTGCAGTTATACCCTCGGTATATACGGGTAGTCATGGTTCTTGGAACTATAAGGTAAATACCATTATGTCTAGGCCTCAAGCAAGTCAGGGATTCCATACAATTGCGGTACTTACATCTGAAGACCCAATTATTAATTTATAAATTTCAGTTTGAATATCAAATTGTATGAATTTTATCACACAATTACAACCTTTTTGTGCTTCTTGATAATTTTTTGACATATTTGGCTTCTCGGTTGATCCTCATTAGCCAAATAGCTCTGATACTAGCTGTAAGATCCCTGTCCCCACCGGGCAACAAATTCAGGGGTGCTAGCAGTGGAAGTAGCACTTCTTGCGTGGGGCAGGGTCCCACACTGGGGAGCCTCGCCCACGGATATCCGGGCAAGAGACTAATCCATCGGTGTTTCCAAAATCGAACCCGGAAAAAACTTCCTTTGTCTGAAAAGCACGGGAGATTCCACCAGGATAACTTTTCCCTAACGTAGTCAAAAGTCTTAACTAACTGAACTAATCTGACCAAACCCGTAAGTCCCATAGTCAGATCAGGGAAAATGACTGTACTTGGATCATAGAAACCAACACTTTTTTCCTCATTGAGAGGTACAGCCCCGTTGATTCTTTTCCATGGAACAATTTTTATCCAGGATTTACCTCATGTATTGTATACTATACAAAAATTGAGTCTCGGTCGAATCCATCAGTCCAGCCTAATCCTATGGGTTAGCCAACTGCCCAACCACTATAGTGATAGGATCCAATTAGGAATTTGGTTAGGTTTTGTCCTGGGTACCAGGGAAAAGAGCTCCCAGGCCCCCTAGCGGGAAGTTCATGCAAACATAAAACTAGTCACACCACTTACACACCCAATAAGAAATTACACTTTTTTTTTCTCAGCATCAGCTATCTTTAAAACAATCCTTTAATGAAACCATTGTGTCACTGATCACAATCCTCAAAATATCTGGTTTAATCCTTATTTCCAATCATTCCTTCATCGGTGTACTTATGGCATCAGGCAACCAGAACGCTCACCACCTGTTCACTCAGGGGCCTTTTCGATAGTTCCTAGCTCATAGTAACCGGCAATATAATCACATAAAAAAATGGAATCTCCATGGAAGATCAATAAGGTCAACCAACAGATCCATATAAAAGAGTCATGGACTCATCCGTTGAGGACCAGCAAGGTCAATAAACCAGATCCATGCCCGGTTTCAGAAAATAACTCTTACTCCTTGTTTCAATATCTTCCACGACGCACATGTGGGTTTCTTCGACGACCCAGAGCCTGAGCACCGTATGGTCAGCACCCTCTAGGATCCTTCGCAGGTCACCTAGCGCTTCACTCATAGGCCGCTTCCTTGGTCCCTCGTCCACCATACCGGAAGCTCACCATTTAAATCGAGGCTGGTCAAGACCTCGACCGACCATGCTATGCGAGACGTCCTTCATTGACTCTCCATCAGCTGTTGCAACTTTATCAGTTAGGTCTCCACGACCTTAATCACAAGACAGTCAAAAATGCTTCCCCAGCATTCTTGACATAAAACAGTCATTTACAAACAGGTCACAAATATAGTTTCTATAATGAACTCTCGTCTTTCCACATTATCATTCAAATGTGTACTTATTCTCATCCAATCACTTCATTTTCCATCTCATCACATCAGATTCATTCACATCAAGACGGTCAAAAATGTTTCCCCAGCATTCTTGACATAAAACAATCATTTACAAACAGGTCTACAAACAAGTCACAAATACAGTTTCTATAAATGAACTCGTCTTTCCACATTATTATTCAAATGTGTACTCATTCTCATCCAATCACATCATTTTCCATCTCATCACATCAGATTCATTCACATCACCTATCATTTATTCACATCCCAATTCACATGTCATCACATCTCATCCATTCACTCATATCGACTTCACATCATTTCACATACACATTCGCATTCATTATTCCACATACACATCCACATTCGTACATCCACATCCATACATCCACTTCCACATCCGCATTCATACATACACATCCACATTCATACATCCACATCCATACATCCATTTTCACATCCACATCCATATCCACATCCACATTCATACATCCACATCCCCATTCACATTCATATATCCACATCCACATTGACATTCATACATCCACATCCACATCTACATTCATACATCCACACATCCATTTTCACATCCACATTCATACATCCACTTCCACATCCGCATTCATACATACACATCCGCATTCATACATACACATCCATATCCAAATCTATACATCCATATCCACATTCATACATCCACATCCACATCCATACATCCATTTCCACATCCACATCCACATCCATACATCCATTTCCACATCCACATTCATACATCCATTTTCACATCCATATCAACATCCACATCCCCATTCACATTCATACATCCACATCCACATCCACATTCACATTCATACCCACATCCACATCTACATTCATACATCCACTTCCACATCCACATTCATACATCCATATCCACATCCACATATATTCTTCCACATACATCCACATCCATACTTATCACATATACATACATCTTTCCTTTCACATACATCCTTCATATACATCCACACCCATTCTTCACATGCATCCACATCCATTCTTCACATGCATCCACATCCATTCCTCACATGCATTCACATCCATCCTTCACATGCATACATCTACATCCATTCTTTCACATACATATATCTACATCCATTCTTTCACATACATACATCTCCACCCATCCTTCGTTCATTTTCATCTATCTGATTCATTTCACATCATCATATCTATTTGTAGAATACAAGAGAATTCTATTTTCTTTATATAGAGATTCTTTACGCATCTAATTAGGCATAAAGACAACTTTAGTAGGAATAACACTTATAAAAATCTTTTTATGCATCTATTTATGCACAAATTTAATTTTAAGGAAAATAACACTTTCGAATTAAAAATAAACCTTTTATGCATTTTACTATGCATAAATTCCATTTTAATGAGAATAACACTTTCAAAATAAAAATAAATCTTTTATGCATCTATCTATGCATAAATTCAATTTCAATGAAAATAATACTTTCGAAATAAAAATAAATCTTTTATGCATCTTTCTATGCATAAAATCAAAATTGATAAGAATAACTCTTTTGGATTAAAAGTAAAATTCTTTATGCATCTCTCTATGCATAAAATCAAAATTGATGAAAATAACTCTTTTGGAAAAAAAATAAATTTCTTTATGCATCTATTTATGCATAAAATCAAAATTGATGAAAATAACTCTTTTGGAATAAAAGTAAAATTCTTTATGCATCTATTTATGCATAAAATCAAAATTGATGAAACTAACTTTTTTGAATTAAAAATAAAATTCTTTATGCATCTTTCTATGCATAAAATCAAAATTGATGAAAATAACTCTTTTGGAATAAAAGTAAAATTCTTTATGCATCTATTTATGCATAAAATCAAAATTGATGAAAATAACTCTTTTGAATTAAAAATAAAATTCTTTATGCATCTTTCTATGCATAAAATCAAAATTGATGAGAATAACACTTTTGGATTAAAATTAAATTCTCTATGCATCTTTCTATGCATAAAATCAAAATTGATGAGAATAACACTTTTGGATTAAAAATAAATTCTTTATGCATCTTTCCATGCATAAAAACTAAATCCAATGAAAAATAACTCTTTTAAAATAAAAACTTTCTTTTATGCATCTATATATGCATAAATTCAATTCTGATGAAAGTCACACTTTTATAATAAAACAATTTCTTTTATGCATAAAATCAATTTATGATGAAAATCACACTTTTAATATAAAAAAATCTTTTATGCATATGTTTATACATACAAATCATTTGTGATGAAAATCACTCTTTTAATATAAAATAATTTCTTTTATGCATCCATTTATGCATAAAAATCATTTATTATGAAAATCACACTTTTAATTTTTTTTAAAAACTTTTATGCATATGTTTATGCATACAAATCGTTTATGATAAAAATCACTCTTTTAATATTATTTAAATCATTTAATACAAATCATTTATGTGTTGTATTAAATTCGTGTTGTTAAAGGAAACTCCAACACATAAAATCGGCTCAAAGGAACAATAAGAACAAATTTTGAACAATACTCACTACAATGCGATAAGGGGACTTCTGACACACTGAATACCCCATATCATGTTGTACTGCATTCACAATCAAAGGAACTCCAACACGCAAAATAGGCTTAAAGAACCACTAAGGATAATTTTTGAACAAAATTCACTATAACGCAATAAGAGGATTTCAAACACACACTGAATCCCCCATATCGCATTGTACTGCATTAACAATGAAATGACCTCCAATACGTAAAATAGGCCTAAAGGACCATGAAGGTTAGTTTTTTAATAAAACTCACTACAATGCAATAAAAGTACTTCAAACACATTGAATCCCCCATATTGCAATGTACTGCATTAACAATCAAAGGAACTACAACACGCAAAATAGACTTCAAGGACTACTAAGGATAAATTTTTAACAAAAATCACTACAACGCGATAAGAACACACTGAATCCCCCATATCAAATTGTACTACATTCACAAACAAAGGAGCTCTGACATGCAAAAAAGAGTCAAGTGACAAACAATGAAAACATGTTCGATAAAATTCACTACAACGCGATAAGAGGACATCCAACACGTAAAATGTTCCATATCACGTTGTATTGAATCAATAATGAAGCAAACTCAAACATGAAAAATTAGCCCAAATACAATGCTATATGCAAACAAACAACATATTCAAACCAGTAAATCGTGTTGTGTTGCATTAAAAATCAAACAAACGCAACAACATATTTGGATTCAATGCACTAATGCGATGAAAAGAGTTCCAACAAATTGAAACCCCCATATTGTGTAATATTGGTTTATTTGCTATTTGCATTTGTTGCTTGAGGATGAGAAAGGTTTAACATAAGGAGATGAGGAAAGGTCAGAGGAACCTTTAAGAGCAGAAGATGATGAGGTTCACTAGGTTTTAGAGGAGATTGACTTTGCCTCGGAGAGGGAACTAGGTAAGCAGTTTGATATTGATGCCCTCAGAGGAGAAGGCACCCCAGTTGTTATAGCTGCTCACGAGGAGCCTGGTGCGGTAGTGGAAATAGGGCACGTTCCAACCTTATCTCTCCCTATGTTTCCAATAGGTGACCACCAATATGTCCTCCTAATAGATATTCAAGCTTTGTTTGACATCAGGGAGGACTACTATCTCACCATCATCGCACATAATCTTGAAGAAGAAGATGATTTCGTTGTTGTCAATCCAAGTGTGGATAAGTATCTTCTATTGGATTCAAATGTCAAGGACAGTGAGTACCATACTTTTGCTCAGATATTATCAATGATGTATAAGGATGCTAGTCACTATGAAGCCAACCTTCCTAGTGAAGAGGAATTTCAAGATGTTCAACAAAGACTAAATAGTCCGTAAAGGGAAGAGGAGTCTTCAACTATCCAAGATGCCAAGTCATCAATCAACTTATGGACAAATGATTTACTAAAGATGAGAATCAGAAGGTATGATTAAAATAATTTTCAATATTGTGATGAAGCTGCTAGATAGTGCATTTGGTTTATTGGCTTATGGATAACTAGGCGAGTACATTAACTGGCTTAAATTTCCAGAGGTCATTATCTTCCACAAAATGTTCTCAAAGGACAAAGCTAAATTCCCATTATTTGCAATCAAAACATTATCTAGATATCCTGGGGGATTCCCTGTCATGTGAAATGTAGATAAAATCATGCATCTAGAGAAGCACGTAGTGGTGCAAACCTGCGAGCGAGGCCCCAAAGTGTATTCTCTAAGGAGAAAATAGTACTTAGCCTACACCACATATGGATTAACATGTGGAATCAGGGATCCCAAGATGTTAAGTGAATATGGCAAAAGGAAGCTTCTCAGATTCAAAAGACCAAGAGTTCCACCAGTTCTATGATTGCAAGATGATGCCAAGCCATCTAGAAAGAGGCAAAAGCTTCAAGCACCAGAGGATGCTAGGTAGGATCAAGAGTAGTAGTAGAATCCTATCCATTGTTGTAAAAGCATCACTTTTTTATATAATACAATGACACTTCTGGAGTATGGCCTTTTTTGATTCAGCTCTATTATGGCCATGTTTTTAGTGTCTAAAAGTTTGAAAGTATCCTTGGGAGGTGATAGAGAAGCATAAATTGAAACAAATCAAAATTTTACTGAAGTCATTGATTTAGAATTTTCAATATTTAAAGCATTAAGCCCCGTGAATTCATTGTGTTCTATTGGCTTTGGCTTCTTTTTTCAACTCTATCCTAACTCCAATCCTCCTATACCACGACATGAGTAATTATCTCAATGCACTGACTTCATGGATTCCACCATCATGAGAGGTAGCCTTCTAAAACCCACAACAAGCTTGCCAATGTGACTGCTCCATGCCTTGGGTCAACCAAATAGCTAAGCTTCCGTGATTTGCAAAGTAGGGGCCATGAGCCTCCAAAATGTGCTGGAATAAAAGTGACAATAGCATATGCACATGTCAAAGTGCACAGCAGAAAGCGTGAGACATAGGCACACAGAGAAAGAAATGAATCTACATAATGATGAAGAAGCAATGATACAAACATCCCTATGCAAGGGGTGGTCCCTGTAGGTGAGGGCATGATGAACAACTACTCCTGTAAGGAAAGAACTGAAGCCCATGTCAAAGTATCTACAAATGAGATAAGAGCCTGGCCTTTATAGCCCCTACAGGAGCTGGCCGACTTGATCTAAAAAGGACTCATGAGTAGCTAATAATAAACATGTGAAAATGGGTGGCAAACCCTACAACCAAGGGCCCTGACCAGAAGGAAAAATATGGTGCTACCCAGGATAAATCTGGGCACCCTTGATACTCAATTTGGACACACTACCAAGAGATGAATAATGCTAACACCCCCTCTTAGATCTTGGGAGAGAAACTAGTTCAAGGAGAGTTGGAAAAAAGGAGACCTCCAAAGCAAGTCGAGAAGTAGATCTACTCCTGCCTCTGCACTTATTCCAAGAAACTATTCCGATCTAGAAGTTAAGCAAAATCCAAAAAATGAACCACTAGATGTCCATATCTCCAACCCAATCTATATCATCACACCTGTCACACAATTTGCTCCCTCTTCATCCCAAAAAAGGACGTCATCTAACTATCTACCTCTCCAAGAAAAAAAATCTGCTCCTTAGAGAACACAGCTAAACTGTCTCCCTGTTTAGCACCCCCTGTAGACACCCTAGAGGCCCACAATGTCTACATCAGCTAGTACTCAAGCCTCCAACTCTGAGCTTGTTGAGCACCAATCTCCAGATAGAAGGTTTTCGGATCTCCATGTATCCCTCATTCCAGGAATGCCTCTCTATCCTGTTAACACTCCAAGTGGAAGAAACATACCTCCAACACTGTAGCTGACAATTCTGTCGCACCTGACCTTTAAAACCTGTATCCATAACTCTCCATTCACGTGATGGGACTACTACTCACACACCCCTACCTAATCACATGGCAACATCTTGTAAGCTCTTTGGTGTTAACTATGCCATTGAGCTCAAGAAATCTCTCCTGCCAAAACCTGACACCCCCAGCTAGCAAGCCTCCAACCAACCAGTCACTTGTCCAGGTGGAACCAACCATCCACAACTCATCATACCAAAGCACAATTTGATGTCAATCAGCAAGTACCTATGAACCTCAACAACCAAAATGCTCCCTCCTCCTCTTCTGCAACTAGTAGTATAAAAAAATGCAAAAATCCTTCTCTTAGAAAAAATGCCAAAACACCTTATGTGCAAGGGAGACTGAGGAGAATCAAAGCACCAATGTGCTTGAAATGGCTATGATAGCCATTTGGAGCCATACAAGGGAGAGTAAGGAGAATCAAAGCACCAATACGATTGAAATGGCTATGATAGCCATTTGGAGCGATATAAGAGAGAGAAAGGAGAATCAAAACACTTATGTGTGCTAAATGGCTATGATGTTAAAATGTAATGAGGGAAAAACTTCCCAGGAGGTCACCCATCCGAGTACTATCACTACACGAGTGCACTTAACTAAATGCAGGCACCCCTTTCCAACATCCCCCCTTGGTGCTAACTTGTCCACTTAAGAATATGCGCCAGATGGCTATGGGTGTGCATGTGGGAGTTTTTGGATTTAAATGTACCTATAAGCTTACTAAAGTAGATGAAGCAATAAACTCACAGCAAACACGAGTTTAGTTTAGCAAAATAGAACTTGGATTTACACGTGTGTGAGTACCATTCGACACATGGTATCATCGAATTGAAACTCAAAAATTGATTCGTTGGGCATGTCTTTCGAGACCGTACACGTGTGGTGATATGCCGATCGTACGATTGAGGTTTAACGTTTAGCCGAAAATAGAAACTACTATTTTTTTTTCAAAGCTAGTTTCTAGTGTTAGTGGAGAGAGAGAGAGAGAGGGAGGGAGATCGAGAGAGATCGAGAGAGAGAGAGAGAGAGAGAGAGAGACTGAAGTTCTCTCTCTCTCTCTCTCTCTCTCTCTCTCTCTCTCTCTCTCTCTCTCTCTCTCTCTCTCTCTCTCTCTCTCTCTCTCTCTCTCTCTCGTGCGCGCGCGCACACACACACACGCACACACATGCACCATCTCACAGATACATATATGCACATATACACAAGGCAAGACTTAGATGGCCATTTGGCACGCGATAAGGAGGTTATGTAGAAGTTGTGATCTCCTATGAGCGCCAAAAGGCTCTACACTCTCTCTCTCTCTCTCTCTCTCTCTCTCTCTCTCTCTCTCTCTCTCTCTCTCTCTCTCTCTCTCTCTCTCTCACACACACACACACACACACACATAAATACCCACACATAAAACCTTTTAAAGTACATAAAAAATGTGTGTGTTTTTGTGTTTATGTGAAAGAGTGCCATTTGGAGTGCATAAAGTATTCTAAAGCAACTCATGCACCCCTGTGGAGCGCATAAAGTATTCTTCTCTATCCCCTTAGCCATTTTAGCACACACATGGTTTTCTTTCACACACACACACACACAATCACCCACACAGACACACCTACATCACTATAAGTTGGTGTGTGTGTGTGTGTGTATGTGTGTATAAGATAGCCATTTGGAGCTATAAGAATATTCTAAAGCAACTCTACAGGAGCACAAGATACAAAGCCGACGGTCCATAGCCATTTAGCGTGCATACTACGTTCCAACATTGTTAAGGTCTAAATATCATGCCAAACGGCACTAGAATTCAGAGTATGTGTGTGTGTGTGTGTGTGTGTGTGTGTGTGTGTGTGTGTGTGTGTGTGTGTGTGTGTATGTGTGTGTGTGTGTGTGTGTGTACATGCACACACACAAACATATACATACATACATACACACACACACACACACACAATTCATCATACTTTCTTTCAAGTTTTCTTCTTTGCTAGAACATTTAGCACACAAAATAAACTTTCCCTCTCATCATCTTCCTCATTCATCTTCTCTATCCACTTAGTCTTTTTAGCATACATGGCTATCTTTCACACACACACACACACACACACACACCCTACATCACTATAAGTTTGTGTGTTTGGGTGGGTGTGTGTGTGTGGGGGTGGGTGGGTCGGTGTGTGTGTGTGTGCGTGTGTAAAAGATAGCCATTGGAAGCTATAAGAATATTCTAAAGCAACTTATGCACCCCTATGTGCACCAAATGGCTATCAAGAGGAAAGTGTTTTATTTGTAACACTTACTTCCTTTTTACTCTTCCCTTACATTCCAAAACTTAAGTTTTGAAAGTGATTTATTTCATTCAAAGTTCACATTTGTTTGGATGCATGCATGTATACATGTGTGTGTGTGTGTTGAAATGGAAAAAGATATATGAAACTTGGGCTATCCTACGGCTCTTGGCCCAGCTGGGATTTGAACCCTAGACCCCTAGCTTAAGGAGCTCATGACCTATCCATGTGCATGTGAGGGATTTATTGATGCCGTAGGTGGCCATGTTTATTATAATTTTTTAACTTGGCCCCATTCCCTCAGCGAGAGTTTACTAAGCGTGCTCGAGTTCAATGCTGCCAATATCAAATACCTGCGTTCTTCTAGTGATGTGTGCCCGTGTTTCGCGCCGTCAATTCCACATCTCTCACATCATAAATGTAATGTGGGGTATAGACATGAGGTACACGGACTTTATGACAAGCTTCCAAATGTTCTTAAAAGAAAGAATAGAACTTTTACATCTTGAAATTTAGTTTTTATTTATTTTATACACATTTTCTAGAGAGAGAAATTAGAAATTCGTGAATTTCTTACAAGGCCCTATAAATGACCTCGAAAATGTCCTAATGTTTATAGTGATAGGACTTATTGAAAGAGATTTTCTCATAAAGCCATGATTTTTTAAACAATGGCCGATGGTGAAGATCAATGGAGAATCAATGATCAAATGTCATTGTCGACGATCTACACCATTTAGACAGAATCTAATATGTGGAGAAATGCATGGAGGTTTGTGTGTAGTGTATGGAGATGATTCATACATGTAGGACCCCAAAACATCACTCCAAGAGCTGAGCCGGAAAATAGAAAAAGAAAAAGTTTCGTCTATCTAATGTTGTGCATGACTCTACGTCCCCGAAAATCTACGCAATGCAACATTATCCTCCCAATGTTGTGGGTAGAGCTATAGCCCTCTGATCAAGTGGGGAAGAGTGACATGCGAGCGAGCGTAGTGTTGCTAAATGCAAAATCAAAGGAGAACATACTTTACATGGTGTTTATTAGCACCACCCTCTTGTATGATTATCAACCTCTAGCAATCCATTGCATCACTAAATGGTGTTTATTAAAAACAACACCAATTATATGATTCTCAATCTCTAGAAACCCTTTATGCACACTGTCTCATTGTTGCTACATTTCGGTGCTTCCCAAAATTAACAGAAGGAGATAGTGAGCCCATTAGTTAGGCCCACTATCAAAAATTCAAGAAGTTATGAAAATTGAAGACTTAGAAGGTGCTCTACAATTCTGCTCATATTACATTACCATCGCTCCTATAGTTTGGACATTGTTGTCCACACCTCCAAAACAATATCCAATCTTGGTTCTTTTTCTTTTAGGTGCATGAAAGTTTGAAGAGATTTAATCAAGATTCTTGCAAAACATGGTATTATTAGAGGTATTGGTGGATGAACTCATGATAACAGAGATGAAGAGATTGACGGGGCATAGAGTATTTGAGAGGGTGAAAGGGAGAGAGGAAAGAGTTTGAGGGAGAGGACGGTGAGAGTGAGAGTGGCTAGTGATTATGTTAGAGGGAGTGGAGGGTTTGAAAGGGGTGCGATAGTGTGAGAGGAAAGAGGAGGGTTTGAGATCATGAGAGTGGAGGATTTGAGTGTGAGAGGGGTGTGAGAGGGGGTGAGGGTTTGAGAGGGTGAGAGGGGTGTGAGAACATTTAAATGGCACCGCCCCATGGTAGCAAGCCACACATGTTATGCATGTGTTACATGCATAACACACGCATCTAGCACATGGTGGCATGCACCACACACATGTATTTTATGTATGCAACACATGTGATGCCTACCACGTGTGTTTCATGCACAACACACATTATAGCACCACGTGTGTTGCATGCACAACACACATTATAGCACCGTGTGTGTTGCATGCACAACACATGCAGCACCACGTGTATTGCTCGAACTCGAGCAATACATGAGTCATGCCACATGTCATTGCCATGTGTGTGGCCTACACATGAGCATGTCACATGGCAGTGCCACATCATCGAGCCTCTTCCTCCCTCGCTCTCTTTCTCTCTCTCTCTCTCTCACACACACACACACACACATATTCACCCCCACTTCCCTCTCTCTCTCTCTCTCTCTCTCTCTCTCTCTCTCTCTCTCTCACCCCCACACACAACCATTTGCCCCCCACTTCCCCCTCTCTCTCACACAGATACACACACACACACACATTTACCCCCCACTTCCCCCTCTCTCTCTCTCTCTCTCTCTCTCTCTCTCTCTCTCTCTCTCTCTCACACACACACACACACACACATACATCGATAGATGTTTGTGTGTGTGTGTGTGTGTGTGTGTGTGTGTGTGTGTGTGTGTGTGTGTGTGTACACAAAGTAATATATACTATCAGCACACACACACACACACACTGATAGATACTTGTGTGTGTGTGTGTGTGTGTGTGTGTGTGTGTGTGTGTGTGTGTGTGTGTGTACATGAAGTAATATATACTATTAGCACATGTGCAAGTGTTGTGTGTGCATGCACATACACACATGTATAAAGGTCCTCGTGACATTATCAATAATAATATCCTACATAGAAGTTCCCTAAAAGGAAACATAACGGTGGAAAAAATCTCTTCCTCCTGCTCTCTCTTGATGGAGGGAGGGAATCTTTTTGGAATCTTCCCGCCCGATATCAAAAGAGCACTCGCTAAAAAATGCTCGCCAGACAATCCCCGTGATTCCTTATAGTAAGTTGTACATACACCTCTTGTCCTTTGCACAAACTTTAGATATGTATTATAGTCTCTCAAGAATTGTGCATCCATTGTACTATAGGTTTAGAATTTAGCTTTTTATATGTAGCCTCAGATATGTAATCGTGGTCTCTCCATAACCAAATGGGGGAGAATGCACTAGTGTCATTCTATAGAGAATGGGGAGAATGCATTCACCATAAGCCCATGTCCCCCATAAGCTTATGGACAATGGAACTAGTGGGACTATTTCCATTCTCCCTAATGGGGTTATAGAGAATCTCACTATTGCCATTCTCTATAACCCCGAAAGGGCAATGGCACTAGTGGCATTCCCCATAACCCCTAAGTGGGAATATCGCTATTGCCGTTCTTTGTAACCCCATGGAAAAAAATGGCACTACTTCCATTCTCTCCCTTGGCTTTACAAAGAATGCCACTAGTAACATTTTTCAAAACCCAGAGGTGGATTGCATTATGACCGTTCTCCATAGACCCATGGGGGGGTTGCACTACTACCATTCTCCATAATCCATTCTGCATTGGTTCCATTCCCCACATAAGCCCACTGTCCCTCATGGGGTTATGAGAGAGGGTGTATGCCATGTACAACTAATGTCATTCTCCCCCATGTAAAACTAATGACTATAAAGTGAGAATCGCTCTAGAATGCTATTTGAATGAAATATGTGAAGTTGGCAATTATGTATAAATGCAATGTTACATTTTTAATATAAATCTTCTTTTGTGTCTTTACAATGTGTAATCCATGTAACATGTAAAGTTGTCTTTTTGCAAATGAATCCTCTCTTAGTCTTAAGCTTTGGAGGTGCATATTAAATGTTTGTAAATACCATATGACTTTGCATCAACTAAAACCTTGTATTCGTGGTTAAATCTCTTGCACTTACATATGGATATTTCATAATAATAAAGTGTCTAAATCCTTCCACAGATTTTTCACATTAGTCCTTACTCAATCAAGTTTAGGATCTAGTACAATGTGCTTCAAAGTCATGGTTTTATCAATTGTGCTTTGCAAGTGTTTAAACGATGCTTCTGAACACTACTAAGGTTCATGAGATAATGGAATCTCACTTAAATAAGAATGGGAGTCTGTGTGTATCTTTGGTGGAGAATTTAAAATGAATATGCTCATAAAAAAAACAAGTTTGGAGAATGTGAAAGATACAGTATTTATGAAAACCACCAAGGTTCACGAGATGATGCTTACTCAATTGAGTTTGGGAGTTGGTATAACTTGCCCTCAAATGTGAGCTTGGGAGTTGGTGCAAAAATTAAATCAAAGTCATGATTATATTTATTGTGAAAACCTTTGTAAATTTATGAAATTTTTCATACTTTTGTGAACGAGAATGTAGTTTATTTTGCCTATTTCTCCTGATTTTTAATGAAAAAAGAACTTAATTTCTCCTAATAGTGCCATGGTTAATTATATATAAAGTAGAAGAGGATGTGAAATGTAAACATAAATTCATGGATGATGTATAAAGTTATATATGGTTTTATCAACTAAGATTGCATCCTCTGAGCTAAGTCATAGTGGGTGGCGATGAGTTTCCTGGACTTAATACGTCACAACTAAGACTTTTGAAGGATTCTTCACCTATAGCTAGAATGGATCATATAAAAGCTAGTCATTTGGCTAGAGAGCTATGATTCAAAGGTTGATTTATTAAGCTACATGTTGCTAAGGACTAACTAAAGAAAC
This sequence comes from Cibotium barometz, assembly GCF_041138505.1. Taxonomy (NCBI): domain Eukaryota; kingdom Viridiplantae; phylum Streptophyta; class Polypodiopsida; order Cyatheales; family Cibotiaceae; genus Cibotium; species Cibotium barometz. The sequence continues at coordinate 17,420,793 of NC_141069.1, forward strand.
TACAAAATGCCTATGGCACTATGGAAAAATAGGTTATTTATAAAATTTTAATATGTTTTTTTATTATTAGAATGTTTTTATCGACTCAAAGACTTTTACAATGAGTAGTTTATTTACTACAAAGACTAATTGAATCATCATGACTCTCGAGTACTAGAGTTTTATTCTTGTTTCATGTACTCCCAAAGTTTCATATTTGTTTCAAGTTATTGTGTTTTTGAACACCACTACAGTTCACAAGATGATGCTCACTCAATTGAGTTTGGGAATTGGTACAACTCCACCTCAAATGTGAGCTTGGGAGTTGGTGCAAATCGCCTCAAAGCCATGGTTATATTTATTATGAAAACCCTTGTAAATGTAAAATTTTCATACATTTGTGAATGAGAATGTAGTTTATTTTGCATATTTCTCTTGTTTTTAATGGAAAGAGACTATAATTTCTGCCAAAAGGGTCATTCCAGGAATTGGGATTTCCCCATATTATGTAATATTGTTTTAGACGTGGTTGGTCTCATCAGAGTAGTAGTGCATGTGGTGGCTATGGGCAGATCCCTATGTGTTGGCATAGATGCAATAACACCACTTCCTTTAGGATCTTAAAACCCATTCTTCACTCTAGATCTTACCCCACAACGAAACCCATTATCTACTTTGGATCTTACTGCCATAAATTTGATGCATTAATCTCTAGGGCTAGCTTTTCAAGATAAGGTGATAACACATTGGAAGGAGCTATTAGTTTGCAAGAATAATTAAATTATTGAATAGCTCCACAGGGAATATTGAGTATTAGATGTAGATCTTTATTTTGACAACAAATAGATACTTGTTGTGAATGACACAAACGATGAATCATCATCACTCAAACTTGTGGGGTTGTAAGAAGCAAGGTAAGAATAAGCCTCCAAGTGCATCAGCGAGAGCATGGTTGGAGGGTTGTATCCCACAAGGATCCTCACAAGTGAAAGTAGCCTAAAGAGGCAAAGAGCCATAGTTTATTAGTCTTGCATATTGGTAGTGGTAGTTTTGGGAATCATTCTTTGCTTACTTTTTAAGTTCTCTAGCATCTTGGTAAGCTCATTCACCATTACATATTTGTCCCCCCCTAACTTATGGGGTCATTCACCACAACATGGTTGCTCTCTTTGATCAAAATAATGGCATTTTAGGTGCTAATTGGATTGAGGCTTTTAGAGTAAGCAAATTTTACTTGCTACAACGTCTCTTGCTAATACTCTAGTCCATTGTTTAACAAATAACTTGTATGCAAAGAGGGGTGCGAATCCTTCTCGATGGGCCAGTGATCAAGGAGAAGAGTACATCCTTCACAATGAATGGAAATGAATAGTAGTTTTTAGCAAATGGGTTTTTAGAAAAGTGGTGGCGTGCACCACACACGTGTATTTTACGTATGCAACACATGTGATGCCTACCACGTGTGTTTCATGCACAACACACATTATAGCACCACGTGTGTTGCATGCACAACACATGCAGCACCACGTGTATTGCTCAAACTCGAGCAATACATGAGTCATGCCACATGTCATTGCCATGTGTGTGGCCTACACACAAGCATGTCACATGGCATTGCCACATCATCGAGCCTCTTCCTCCCTCTCTCTCTCTCTCTCTCTCTCTCTCTCTCTCTCTCTCTCTCTTTCACACACACACACACACACACACATTTACCCCCACTTCCCTCTCTCTCTCTCTCTCTCTCTCTCTCTCTCTCTCTCTCTCTCTCTCTCACCCCCACACACAACCATTTGCCCCCCACTTCCCCCCTCCCTCCCTCTCTCTCTCTCTCACACACAAATTTCCCCCCACCCCCACCCCCACCCCCACACCCATCCCCCACCTCTCTCTCTCTCTCTCTCTCTCTCTCTCTCTCTCTCTCTCTCTCTCTCTCTCTCTCTCTCTCTCTCTCTCTCTCTCTCTCTCACACACACACACACATACATCGATAGATGTTTGTGTGTGTGTGTGTGTGTGTGTGTGTGTGTACACAAAGTAATATATACTATCAGCACACACACACACACACACACTGATAGATACGTGTGTGTGTGTGTGTGTGTGTGTGCATGAAGTAATATATACTATTAGCACATGTGCAAGTGTTGTGTGTGCATGCACATACACACATGTATAAAGGTCTTCGTGACATTATCAATAATAATATCCTACTTAGAAGTTCCCTAAAAGGAAACATAACGGTGGAAAAAATCTCTTCCTCCTGCTCTCTCTTGATGGAGGGAGGGAATCTTTTTGGAATCTTCCCTCCCGATTCTAAAAGAGCGCTCGCTAGAAAATGCTCGCCAAACAAGCCCCTGATTCCTTATATAGTAAGTTGTACATACACCTCTTGCCCTTTGCACAAACTTTAGAATTGTGCATCCATTGTACTATAGGTTTAGAATTTAGCTTTTGATTTGTAGCTTTAGATATGTAATTGTGGTCTCTCCACAACCAAATGGGGGAGAATGCACTAGTGTCATTCTCTCAATACCCTTATAGAGAATGGGGAGAATGCATTCACCATAAGGCCATGGGGAGAATTTCATTGTCCCCCATAAGCTTATGGAGAATGGAACTAGTGGGACTATTTCCATTCTCCCTAATGGGGTTATAGAGAATCTCACTATTGCCATTCTCTATAACCCCGAAAGGGCAATGGCACTAGTGGCATTCCCCATAACCCCTAAGTGGGAATATCACTATTGCCATTCTTTGTAACCCCATGGTTGTAACCCCATGGAAAAAAAATGGCACTACTTCCATTCTCTCCCTTGGCTTTACAAAGAATGCCACTAGTAACATTTTTCAGAGCCCAGAGGTGGATTGCATTATGACCATTCTCCATAGACCCATGGGGGGGTTGCACTACTGCCATTCTCCATAATCCATTGTGCATTGGTTCCATTCCCCACATAAGCCCACTGTCCCTCATGGGGTTATGAGAGAGGGTGTATGACATGTACAACTAATGTCATTCTCCCCCATGTAAAACTAATGACTATAAAGTGATAATTGCTCTAGAATGGGGTTGCACTACTGCCATTCTCCATAATCCATTGTGCATTGGTTCCATTCCCCACATAAGCCCACTGTCCCTCATGGGGTTATGAGAGAGGGTGTATGACATGTACAACTAATGTCATTCTCCCCCATGTAAAACTAATGACTATAAAGTGATAATTGCTCTAGAATGCTATTTGAATGAATATAAATCTTCTTTTGTTGTGTCTTTACAATGTGTAATCCATGTAACATGTAAAGTTGTCTTTTTGCAATGAATCCTCTCTTAGTCTTAAGCTTTGGAGGTGCATATTAAATGTTTGTAAATACCACATGACTTTGCATCAACTAAAACCTTGTATTCGTGGTTATATCTCTTGCACTTACATATGGATATTTCATAATAATAAAGTGTCTGAATCCTTCCACAAATTTTTCACATTTGTCCTTACTCAATCAAGTTTAGGATCTGGTACAATGTGCTTCAAAGTCATGGTTTTATCAATTGGCTTTGCAAGTTTTTAAACGATGCTTCTGAACACTACTAAGGTTCATGATATAATGGAATCTCACTTAAATAAGTATGGGAGTCTGTGTGTATCTTTGGAGAATTTAAAATGAATATGCTCATAAAAAAAACAAGTTTGGAGAATGTGAAAGATACGGTGTTTATGAAAACCACCAAGGTTCACGAGATGATGCTTACTCAATTGAGTTTGGGAGTTGGTATAACTTGCCCTCAAATGTGAGCCTGGGAGTTGGTGCAAAAATTAAATCAAAGTCATGATTATATTTATTGTGAAAACCTTTGTAAATTTATCAAATTTTTCATACTTTTGTGAATGAGAATGTAGTTTATTTTGCCTATTTCTCCTAATTTTTAATGGAAAAAGACCTTTATTTCTCCTAATAGTGCCATGGTTAATTATATATAAAGTAGAAGAGGATGTGAAATGTAAACATAAATTCGTGGATGATGAATAAAGTTATATATGGTTTTATCAACTAAGATTGCATCCTCTCAGCTAAGTCATAGTGGGTGGTGATCACTTTCCTTGACTTGATAGGTCCCCAACCCAAAGGGGGAGAATGGCACTAGCGCCATTCTTTACCATGGGGCATGGTAGAGAATGGTAGTAGTGCCATTCTTCCCATGGGTTTATGGAGATTGACACTAATGTCATTCTCTACCATGGGGTTATGGAGAATAGCAGTAGTGCCATTCTCTCCTATAAGTAATGGCAATGCCATTTTCCCTATAGGATTTTGGAGAATGGAAGTAGTGTCATCCTCCCTATGGGGTTATGGAGAATGGCATTAGTGTCATTGGGTGTGTAAGCAGGTGAACGTAGTATGTTATTTATGCTTTTTAGCACATTTCAAAAGCTTCTTTAACTAGCATAGAATATAGTAGTTATGTGGGATGATATTATACTAGTGTAAAATGTGATAAATCTTAATAGTATATTTACCATAGTATATTTACCATGTGTGAAATGTCACATCAAGTTTTTTACCACTATTCTTAATGATGACTCAAGTTTTCTAGCACTATTCTTAATGATGACGAGGAGTAAGGGAATTGAAATGTGAATCATAAGTCCTACTCATGTAAAAGTAACATTTTGAAATTTTTGTGGGAACCACTTGCGGGGCTTACGTTCTATTTATGAAAGGATCAAGCAGCAGAGGAAAAGAGCAAGCTCTCCAACCAAGCAAAGAACAGCAAAGCGAGCAAAGAAATTTGAAACGGCATGCTCTCCTGCGGAGCAAAGAACACCAAAGTAGCGAGCAAAGAAATTTGAAGCAGTAGGCTCTCTAGCAGAGCAAAGAACTTCAAAGCAAGCTTGAGCAGCCCCTCCAATCGAGGTGGAGTCACACAGAGAAGAGGAGAAGATAAGATGCTAAAGAAAGACAAGTTGTCCTCAGGAAGTAGGTTTCTAACTCACAAAATGTGTTCTCTTTCTTTCTTCTCATTTATATAATTCTTATATTGATGTTTCTTGCATGTCATTTCTACAGCAAGATGGAAGGCCCCTAAGGTATATTATCCACTTCAAACCGCTTTCTGCTTAACAAAAGAGGATCTCCACACACAGTACGGTCTGGACATAGAAGGCAAGGATCCAAGGCTCTTAAGGGATTCAAATGTCTCCGAATTTGATTATCCACTTCAAACCGCTTTTTGCTTAACAAAAGAGGATTTCCACACACAGTACGGTGTGGACATAGAAGGCAAGGATCCAAGGCTCTTAAGGGATTCAAATGTCTCCGAATTTGATTGGTTGTCAGTATTCAAGCACATGAGGGAGACAGGTGCATATCGGATTAAGTGCAGTAGTATTCGAGCAGAGTAGTTCTAGAATGTTTTGATATTTTACAACAAGGTATACTAGAAGCGTCCTACAAAATCGCCAATTTTATGTGTACACCCTTCCATAAAGAGAGCCTAGAAGTGTTTTACATGGTGGTAACCGAAAAGTAGTTTTAGAAGAATTTTGTAAATTTGTGGCCCAATATGTAATCAATACTTCTTTTCACCTCTTGCGGCCTTTTCAAGGGGCTTTTGTAATTTTTTGTAAATTTTTGACCCAATATGTAATCATTACAATGAATATACATTCAAAGAATGTATAGTCTATTAAAGTGTGTATAAACTAACATGTACAGTTTATGAAAGAGTGTTGTTTGTTCAAATGAGTCACCTGTTAATTAGTTACAACAATCACCTATTCTCTCTATTTAGTCAATATGTTTAGTTAATAGTCACTTGCAGTTACTACTGGCAGTTAACAATCCCTGGTAAGCTAGTTAACAGTTAGTAATATGCTAGTTAACAATCCCCAGTATGGTAGTTAACAATATATGAGTCTTCTTTTCACTAGGAAAACAAAGAAGCACCTATTCTGTTCTCTGTAGTTAGCTAGTTAACAATCTCTTGTATGCTAGCTACTAATAGTTACCAGTATGCTAGTTAACAGTCACATGTATGCTAGTTAATAGTTACTAATATGTGTGTTAATAGTCACCTTTCCACTAGCATGCTGTCAACAATACCTATGATAGAATAGTTACCAGTATGCTAGTTAACAATCCCTAGTATACTAGTTAACAGTCTCACATATGCTTGTTAACAGTCACCTTTTCACTAGCATGCTAGTTAGTTAACAGTATACCTGTATGCTAGTTAATTCTCTAGCTAGGTAGTTATTAGTCACGTGTATGCTAGTTAACAATTACCAGTATGCTAGTTGTTTGTTACCTATATGGTAGTTAGTAGTCACTTGTATGCTAGTTAATTGTCACATGTATGCTAGTTAACAATCACATGTATGCTAGTTAACAATCACCTGTATGCTAGTTAACAATCACCTGTATGCTAGTTAACAGCAGTCACCAATCTTTTTTCTAGGAAAACAAAGAATGTGCAATCTATTGAACTGTGAATTTATAAATTGTAGTTTGTTTAAATGAGGCGGTTTATAAAATGCCATGTATTAAAAACAAGTCACATATCAAATGGCATGCTGTTATAGATTGCCTCATAGGTTTTTGGAGTGATACAGTACAAATTTCTTTTTCTGGGGATATCAACGTTCTCTTCACCATAGCTCCTGCTCCGTCATGTTCTCCCTTGCCATGTCGTGATACTGAGAAGAAATGACTCATTTGTATCCTAGTCAAACCTGCATACCTTGCTACAAAATAGAATGGCGTGCATGTACCATCAGACCACACCAATGTGATTTAATTAAACTGTGAAAAGCAGCACCATCAGACCACACCCAATGTGATTTAATTGTTACCCCTTGTTCCTTCAACCATTCAAAGTGCAACATAAAGCAATGTTGCACAAACAAGGTGTCATGAACTCTATAATTTGAAATGAAGAAGTGGACAGTTTTGATGAGTTCACCTGCCTTCCTGTGGTGGTAAGTTATGTGTACAAGTATGGTAGCTTGTGTCGAATGCCAATGCATAGACTAGATCTCATTATTCTCTTTAAAAGCATAGTTTTCAGCAAAGTCGATCACTGGTATAACCACATCATTAGGGAAATTCGAATACATTCTTTAAACTATTGTGCTTTCCACTAGGCAATGTAATTGTGAGTAATGAAGAAACATAGCTTGGATTTCAAAAGTGCAAGAAACTCCCAACACTGCATCTCTTTGTTCAAAAGATCTTTCCTCTTCCTTTTGTTTCCTTCTTTGTCCATATTCTCCACAAATGCAAATACCTTCACAATCATAGAATTCCCTCCCTTTCTTGTCTCCAAAGGGCACCATGCCAAATTCTTCACACCACAGTTTTTGCATTGCCCCATCAAGCACTTTCTATTATGGAAGGACTCATCTTCTTGCTTTGGGCAGACTATTGACTCCCACAACTATGTGACACCATTGAAGGTATGCCCTATAGATGAGCATGTTTTATTGGTACCATCTCCAGCACAAATCTCACAACTGCATGGACATCCACACCCATGGAGACCAAACTTCTGAGAGCGCATGTGATTGAGTGCATCTTTCAAGAAAGACATCTACACGTGATATTCAAAGCAACATGTATATCTGTCCTTCACTCGAAGAACAAAGAAAGGCTTCAAATACTCAAATGAACGCAATTGAATTTTGCATTCTAGATGAGAAGCTTTGAATCTATGAAACAACTCAACCTACAGATAAAATAATACTTAGCATGAAAGATGTGCTACTTGGGTTGAAAGATATGCTAACAGTATGATAGATATGCTACTTAGCATGATCTGAAGCATGAAAGATATGCTAACTAACATGCAAGATATGCTAATTAGCATGAAAGATATGTTACTCAGAGTTAAAAATATGCTAACTAGCATGTATGGTATGCTACTTATCATAAAAGATACATTACTTAGCATGACTTGAAACTAGCAAGATTAAATAGATGTGCTACTTAGATGGAAATATATGCTAACTAGCATGCAACATATGCTAATTAGCATGAAAGATATGCTACCTAGGATGCAAGATATGCTAACATCATGATTTTCATGCTACTTAGCATGAAAAATATGTTACTTATAGTAATAAATATGCTAGCTAGCATGTACAGCATGAAAGAAATGCAATTTAAGATTCCTCCTCAGCAGCCTGAATAATGAATAAGCTTTTACTTCAATCCCCTATAATCTTTTCCTATTTCTGAATACAAGAAAATATTATTTTTCCCTGTTTTTGCCTAGAGAGACAAAAAATCCTATAGAGAGGTAATTTAACATTGAGATATTTTTGGATATAAAAATTTTACAAATATCAAAAATATATTTTCCTAAAATAGAAATTCAAAATAAATTCTCTAAGGTGCATTAGAAATCAATTAAAAATGATTTAAAAGACCTTGGCCGCCTAAGGGTCAAGATTTTCTGAAATTTTTGGATTATGGTCCAATTAAGATTCCTATGGGCCAATAAGATTAATCCAAGTGTTGGGATGAAATAAATCCAATGAATAAAAGAAAATACTCAAAAATGAGTAAATGCTCACATAAGATGAAGAGTTGACTGAGTACAAGGTTTATTAGTTGAAAACTATGAGATATTACTAAAAAAATGAGATATTTTGGAGTAATGACACCTTGGTAAGGAGGGAGGGAGACTTTAAGGAGGTGACTATTTCACACATGTGAATGAGTTTTAATTAAAAAATATAAAGATATTTTTATCTCTCCTTTCTCTTAGATCAAAATGGGAGCTAAACTAGTCCAAATCTTGTCCAAATTCAGCTTCAGCCAAACTGAAGCTGAAAAATTCTAGAACTTAGTTGGACTCAGTTAGTGTCCTCCCTCACCTATAAATAGACCCTCATTGTTTTATATTCTCATTTGTGAACTAGACCATGCTAGTATTACATTAAAATAAGTATATTTTCTATTATCCTTTAAAAATCCTCTACGTTTTGGAGAGATTGGAGCTTCTCTCTCTCTTCAACCTTCCTTGGAGTTTTCCTCTCAACACACTAATCAATTGATTGGTTGGGGGCTTCTTCTAAGAATAGAGAAGCAAGCAAAACAAGAGGTAAGATGCAATTTCATGGTTTTTTCCCTAATATTCTAGATGTTTTCACTTCTCAACCCCTCTCAAGTTTAAGAAGTTTCAAATGAATGGTTTTTCAATACAAATTAAGCTTTCTAAGGAATTTTAATGAATAATCACAAAAGTTTACATTTATGCTTAATTAGGATGTTTTTTAGGTATATCTCTCTCTCCCCAAAAAAATGGTCATTCCTATGACTAATTCTCTATTCAAATGATGCTTCTCATGGAGAAATTTTCAATTCTAAAATCAAACTCTATTCTAGTTAAGCTAGAGGCTTAAAAATGGCTTTTATGCTTTAATGTTACATAAATTATGATAAACTTAGGAATTAATTCCATAAATTAGAATTAGGTCCAAATGATAGTTACTCCATAAATTGGAATTAGGTCCAAATGATAGTTACTCTATCATAATCCTATTACTAAGTCTTACTCTTTTTAGAATAATTAAAAATTATCAGTAATAGTAGCATTGGAGCTATGGCAAAATTTGTAGGAAATTAATACAGAAATCATTTTTATGCATAATGTGAAAAGAGGACATCCTACCATATTCTAGGATTAGAACTTTCCAATGTGCAATTGGAATTAATTGAAAATAGGTATAAAGGAAAGGACCTTAGCCTAAGGGTCTAGATTTTCAGAAATTTTTGGATTATGGTCTAATTAAGGTTCCTATGGGCCAATAGGATCAATCCAAGTGTGGGGAGGAGATAAGTCCAATTTATAAAATAAAAATACCAAAAAATGAGTAAATGCTCACATAAGATGAAGAGTTGACTGAGTACAAGGTTTATTATTAGTAAAAAACTATGAATATTACTTTTAAAAATGAGATATTTTTAGTTATAATGATACATTTTTGACACCTTGGTAAGGAGACGGGGGCTCTTCAAGGAGGCGCCTATTTCACATGTGTGGAGGAGTTTTAAACTCAAAATAATAAGATATTTTCTTCTCTCCTCTCTCCTATTTCAAAACTAGATCCAAAAAGTAAGCTGAACTGGATGTGGATTAAATAATGTGGATTGATGTGGAACAATATGGAAAGACGAGCGTTCGTTATAGAAACTGTATTTATGACCTATTTTTAAATGATTGTTCTATGTCAAGAATGCTGGGGAAGCATTTTGATCATCTTGTGAAGAGGTCGTGGAGACCTACCTGATAAAGTTGCAACAGCTAACGGAGAGTCAACGGAGGATGTCTCGTGTAGCAAGGTCAGCCAAGGTCTTGACCAGCCTCAGTTTGATTTTAATGGTGAGCTTCCGGTACGGTGGATAAGGGACCAAGGAAGCGGCCTATGAGTGAAACACTAGGTGACCTGCGAAGGATCCTAGAGGGTGCTGACCATACGGTGCTCGGGCTCTGGGTCGTCGAAGATACCCACACGTGCGTTGGGGAAGATATTGGAACAAGGAGTAAGAGTTGTTTTCTGAATTCGGGCATGGATCTGGTTGATTGACCGTGCTGGTCCTCAACGGATGAGTCCATGGCTCTTTTATATGGATATGTTGGTTGATCTTGCTGATCTTCAACGGAGATTCCATTTTGATTATTATAAGTGATTATATTGTCGGGTACTATGAGCTAGGAACTATCAAAAAGGCCCCTGAGTGGACAGGTGGTGAGCGTTCTGGTTGCCAATGATGCCATAGGTACACCGAAGGAATGATTGAAAATTAGGATTCAATCGGATATTTTGGAGGATTATGATCAGTGACACTATGGTTTCATTAAATGATTATTTTAAAGACAGCTAAATCTGTGAAAAAGGCAATGTCATATTGGTGGGTGTGTAAGTGGTGTGACTAGTTTTAAGTTTGCATGAATATCTAGCTAGGGGGCCTTGGAACTCTTTTCCTCCTTGGTACCCTTGACAAAACCTAACCAAATTCCTAATTAGATCCCATCACTACAGTGGTTGGTCGGTTGGCTAACCCATGGAACTGTGGATGGGGTTAGGCTGGACTGATGGATCCCTAAACTGAGACTCAATTTCTTTTATAGTGCGATAGATGAAGTAAATCCCGGATAAAAATTAAAAAGATTCAACGGTTGTGCCTCTCAATGAGGAAAAAAGCGTTGGTCTCTATGATTCAAGTGCAAGTTTCTTCCTTGATCTGACCGAGTGTCTTTACAGGTTCAGTGTCGGATCAGTTTGGTTAGTGATGACCTTGACTATGTTAGAGTAAAAATATCCTAGAGGAATCGCCCGTGCTTTCCGGGTGAGGGAAGTTTTTTCTGAGTTTGTGGTTTTGGAAGAATCGAGGGATTAGTCTCTTGTCCGGATATCCATGGGTGAGGCCCCAAATGAGGGACCCTACCCTGCACAAGAAGTGCTACTTCCGCTGCTAGCACCCCAGAATTCGTTGCGCGGTGGGGATAGGGATCTTTTAAAGACTAAAAAAGCTATGTTTTCTCTTCTCAAGGGAGACCATGAGTATAGAATGTGATCTGCCAACTTCATTGGCTTTATGGGTGGTTTCTTTTCATGATTTATTGTTACATATTAGCTTGATGTGTTTTGGTGTGTTATCCTCAGGTGGATCCCAAGAGAACTTGTTCTAGACAAAATCCAAAAATGTTCTCTAGAGATTTTAGCAGACTATGTGTCCATCTTGGAGGGCATTGTGTTGCCATCTATTTATACACTCCAGGAATACTATGAGGAAGTGAAGATAGAAGCACAAAGATACATGTTCCCATTAGTGAGAAAGACTGAGGTTTGTTCAAGAGACAAAGAGGTGAAGGATCTGAAGAAACTGGATATGGTGCAGCAGATGGCTACACAATGTCTAGTGTTTAGGTACATACAACCTCGCCTCTCTCTTTGGAGCCCTTTTTACATGACTTTGTATATTGGTTATGTTTTGGTTGAGTTCTGCATGCAACTTGACTTTGCATTGTTTTTCAAAAGATATTTACTCTGTTTGAAGGAGAGCCAAATTTTGGGTGGTTTTCCTGTCTGGGCAAGGTAGTGGATCGCTATGGGGCTAATGTGGAAACTACCATGTACCCCAAAAATTTCCATTCACTTGGCGGCGGTTAGGAATTGGATAATTGTCCATGGTGGTTAGACATGGAGAAAGGAACGAGAGAGAAAGAGAGAGAGAGAGAGAGAGAGAGAGAGAGAGAGAGAGAGAGAGAGAGAGAGAGAGAAAGAGAGAGATTCAAGACACATTGTCATCACACGATTTGTTGAGCAATTTGTGAAAACTTAATGTGAACTATGTTGTTTGTTCTTCCTAAGCTTGTTTGGGGGATTCCAAGTGAAACAAAAAGAAAGCGAGCAGCTAGTGTTGTTGAGCTACATCTCGACCACATTGATGATGACTTATCTACCAACGAGAATGATTTGGCTCGTACTAGTGAGTGAGTGGCTTCCTTCACTCATCATTATTGTGAACATTGCATCATGGTGTTTGTGTGATGGTTTTTTTTTATTTTGTGCTCTTGTATAGAGTCTCTTTCTTCATTTACATCTACTTTGAAGCTTTGGCAAACCTTCATTTTTTTGAGAGAGCACGTCTCTCCATGCATGGCGGTTCATGGGGAATAAATACATTGTGATCAGCAAGGCTTTTGAGAGACCCAGTGTACACACACATCCACAAGTTCTTCATAAAATTTGACCCTATGAGTGGTGTGCACACTAGGAAAGGAATGTAGGTCCCATGGGCGACAGACTTTATTATGTTGGACCTCCCATTTGGAGGGGATTCCACAGTGGCCTCCATGGGATATGTTCACATAGGACCATGTCTATTATGGTCTGTCTTTGGAGGCTTATTCTCTTTTCGATAGTGGTTGGTAGGTGGTGGTGTCCTACATGGTAGGTTAAAGCTTTCCTTGCACTCAATTTCTTGTTCACCAATTATTTGTCATGGGTTCTAGCTTGGCCATGAGGTTTATGCAGGTGATTCTATGGGGTGGATTGAGCACTACTCTAGAGTATATAACATGGAGGTTTGGTGACGGATTGTAATCTTTTATCACTCCGCATACGGTTACGTTGAACAAGAGGGTAGCATAGCAGAGGTAATGTGACTTGTTCTTTTAATTACCTATAGCAATTGCGTCGTTGTTTCTATGGTGTTATGTAACTCAATTTTGTTGCTTGGTTGTGTTTATATGTATGCCTCTTATGAAAACACAGTTTCAAACTTCTATGATGTACCTTGTTTGCAAAAAAGGGGTGTTTGCACCCGCTTTCACTCCTACAGGTAGACCATTGTTTGAGGCATTACGAATGGGAGAGCCATGGACTCATGTGTTTTGCATTACCTGTCGATGAGTGAGCACACTATCAATAGTGGAGGATTAGAGCTTCCAGGTGGGCTAGAGATGTGAGCCATACATTTCTATCATGTTTCTTGGAGCTACTTTGTCATCCACGGGGTATTGTCTTGGAGATGGGGTGTAGCATGATGCTCGCTCTGAACGAATGTCTCCATTCAAGGAGATCATGTGTTTCATTGGATGTAGATGATGGCATCATCTCTGGCTATGTAGATCCGTACATGCACAGCTATGTGTTTCATTGGATGTAGATGATGGCATCATCTCTGGCTATGTAGATCCGTACATGCACAGCTACACGATTGCAGGCTCTTCTACAAGGATGAGAGTGGATGAGCACTTGGAGGATGAGATCGATGCTCATGCAGGGGTGAACCCCTATGATGACTAGTGAGCTTTGACAATCCCTCTTTGACTTCTTTTGGTCCTTTTTTGCTAGATTTGGGGTGGAGCTTTTTCTACTACATTGGCATTCCCATTGTTCCTTTTTATGTCTTTGTCTCTATCATATGGAGTGTTTCTTGTTCACTATATGTGACAATAGATGACTATTTTTGTGTTGTATTTTGGGTATTTGGCATGTCCTTGGCACTAGCAGCTTGGATATCAAAATTAGTGATGTCCTTTTGTTGACTCTCTTTTTGGTTGTTCGGTCGAACTGGAATTAACAAATATACTCTTAACTCTTTGGGATTCAATGCAGGCTTTGTATTGTTAACACGTGTGCTTTTGGTGTTATTGTAGTGTATTGCCATCTTATGCGGAGGCTACAGCTCAAAGATAAGAAGTATGAAAGGATGTCACGAGCACGTCATCAAGCATCATGCTTTTATGTGGATGATGAGTAATAGGATGGTTAGATAGTGTGCTAACAACCATCCTCTCGAATAAATACTCTTGCTCTCTTTAATCGTCGAGCTACATGTTTCCTTGATGTCACGACATGTACACTTTAAATTCCATTTGGTTTTTATTTGGTTCATGGCTCTCACATGTGTTGATAGATTATCAATATGAATCAATAATAACCACATGATTTTAGGGTGAGGAAGCATTGGTTGTTTCATCTATTTTTGAAATCATTTTGGTGCTCTGAGTATGTTGCGTGATTCACCTTTTATGAGTGCATGTTGAATTAAGAACTCTTAAATGAAAATACATGTTAATATATTCAAAAGCTATTACAAGACCTGGTGGTTTGGATGTATGAATGGATCCATCACCTAGAGCACTATATGGTTTTTGCAGCTGCTCGAGTTTGGGGCTTGCTTGGTTATGTTCGCTCGGTGTCTTGTAACACTCGCCACACACCAATCTATTACAAGACCTGGTGGTTTGGATGTATGAATGGATCCATCACCTAGAGCACTATATGGTTTTTGCAGCTGCTCGAGTTTGGGGCTTGCTTGGTTATGTTCGCTAATATTCAAAAGCTATTACAAGACCTGGTGGTTTGGATGTATGAATGGATCCATCACCTAGAGCACTATATGGTTTTTGCAGCTGCTCGAGTTTGGGGCTTGCTTGGTTATGTTCGCTCGGTGTCTTGTAACACTCGCCACACACCAATCCATTTCTTTGATTCCATTTTCTCAATGTAAATCAATCCTTCTCTAATCCACACCATGCAGTACCTAATCCTCCCACTCCTTGGTAATATAAATAGCCCCAAGGTAGTGAATTCATGAAAAATCTCTCCATTAGCTCTTTTTTCCTCCTCTTGCCAAGGGTAGTGGAATTCATGAAAAATATCTCTATTAGCCATGTTTTTCTCCTCTTGCCAAAGGTAGATTCTACCAACTTTAATAGAACTTGTAATTGTGAAATTGAGGTCACTTATAAGTCTTTATACATTCCACTTACATGCTATAGCATTCCAATCACCATTGCATCACCATTATCTCCAATCTTTGCCTCTTCTACCAAAGATCTCATGTGCCTCTTACCAAGGCTTACAAGACAACAAAGGTATGTCCAAATGCACCAAAATCATATGAATCTTCATCCAATGTTTATAACAAAAATGCAAATGCCATGAAATTAAACATAATGCATTAAAATCACCTGCTTCTCATACCATTGACACCATTCCATGCAATATTATTGGAATCAGATGGCATTCCATGCATGTAATAACCACGAACTACAAAAGCTCTTTGCTTATATGACCCTAGAGTTGGGGTTTGCCATGTATAATGACAATAAAATGATGAAAAAACTCACAAATGCATCAAGAAAGTGATAAATTATTGCAAAGACTTCAAGAAAAACGTAGAGATATCCAAAATGGCTTTAAGAAAAGCCTCATATGCAAATAGAGCTTTGTTTTGTGGTAGCAACATGAAAACCCTTCCTCACTTGATTTTTTGTAATACCTTGATGATTTTTGCACAACAACCCTTTCCTAATTCTTGCATTCAAGCTCCATAGCTATGATTTTTGTGCAAGATAAGCAAGAAGAAGGTAGATGTTGGCAAGATCTCATGATAAATACTCCAAATGCTTGCTAATATCTTCCATGGCTAGGGTTTACAAAGAACAAGTGAAAAGCTTTAAGATGTGAAAAAAATCCCTAAATACCTTCATACAACTTCATCAAAGGTTTATTCAAGATCAACTCTCAAGCTTCTCTTCTCATGCTCGTGGGTTGCTGGTGTAGAAACATAGGGTGTTGCCATGGATTTTTACCAAGGATTGTGCCATTGTTTACTGCATTTTTTGCCTCTTCATTACTTGTTGTTTGTAGATGGTGACTATTATGCCCAATGTAACCCTAACCAAGTCTCACAACACTCACAAAGCTCATAGGACCAAGATTCGCTTGAAAGCCCTAGGTTTTGGAGAATGAAAATGTCAATAAATTTTTGAAAACATGGCATTTTAAAAAAAATTGGGAGATTTTTTTAGCAAGGGAAGAATCAAAGCTTATGCTCTAATACCAATGCAAGAGAGGAGATTCCATTACGGCCTAAATGGGCACAAGATAGAAGAAAGTCTACTTCTACATAGCTAAGGATCCATGGAAGAGCTTGCATGAGAACTCCAAGAAATGTATATGAAATGATTAGTACATGGATTTGTTTAGGATTAGGCACAATAATTATTGTATATACTTGGCCCTCCTTTCATACTTATTAAACTATATGCATGCCTAAAATTTACAAGCATATAGGATAATATGTACATCACCACTTCCTATGTCGCAGAGCTCACTATTATATATATATATATATATATATATAGAGAGAGAGAGAGAGAGAGAGAGAGAGAGAGAGAGAGAGAGAGAGAGAGAGAGAGAGAGAGAGAGAGAGAAGAAGAAGAAGAAGAAGAAGAAGAAGAAAAAAAAAAAATGAATGAAAGTTATATTTACATCTTACAAAAGTCCCGATGGGCCTATGAGACAAAAGATGATTACTGGTATCCATGGAATATCATCATCATGGAAAAGTGAAACAAAACTAAAATTGAAACTAGAAACCTAGTAACTGAAGCTAAGTGCTAGGTAAATGCACATAAAAAAACGGGGGAGCATGCTATAAAGTATATAAGAATGATCATAATAATGCACTCTATCCCAAATCTATGAAGGGGAGGGTTTTATGGAGGAGATCCATGTGAATTTTTTACTGCATTATTGGAATTTCAATTACATAAAAAATCAAAATTACAATGGTTTTTGAGTGTCCCACTAGAATGTCTTGCCCCCATCACAAAGATAGCCCCGTGAACTACAAATTAATTTCAAATTTTCTTCGGTTTTATATTTTAAAGGCTTACATAAAGTCTTAGCTTCTAATTTAATATTGGGAGTGTTAAATAAAATTAATAATGTATGGTACACTTTTCAAGTGCCTCAATATAAGTAATTAAATAGGTGCTTAAACTAGCAAATCAAACAAATACAATTTTTAGGTGCCTCAAAATAAGCAATCCAATAAAAACTTATCTCGAATGGAAAAATCTCTCTATTCAAATCTCCATCCAAGGGTCCAAAAAATTCCCATGAACCATTCAACCTTTTTCCAAGAGTTCTTGAGATTTTGTCTTCTTTATCCTTTGGACTTTTGTGAGCTTCTTCCTTTTCTGTAAGGACCCATAGCTTTGATACCATTGTCACAGGACCTCGTGTAATTCTTGAGTGTAAGGACCCATAGCTTTGATACCATTGTCACAGGACCTCATGTAATTCTTGAATAAATTAATCAAACTCACATATAGATAAATAATTAAACCATAGACTTGAATCAAATTGACAAGACCGAGCATAAAATAAAATATGAGATAGAGTAGACATCACCAATCAACACACTATTGGACCTCCTTTGGACTATCAAGCTTCTTTCTTTTCTTTTAGTTGAAGTACCCATAGCTCTGATACCACTGTCATAGGAACTCATGTAATTCTGAATAAATTAATCAAACTCACATATACATAAAGAATTAAACCATAGAGTTGAATCAAATTGACAAGATTAAGCATAAAATAAAATATGAGATAGAGTAGACATCACCACATCAACACACTATTGGGTGCAATCTCCCCCCTCATGCATGCAGCTCCCACTTTCACGACATGAGTATTTTAAGAATTATATTTAATATATAGCCCAAGGAGTTAATAATAGTTGTGCATACAAATTTGGGCTTGCTTTTTCACTTTTACAAAAATAGCTCAAGCAATAGAGTTTGTTCACACACGAAGTGTAAATAACCAAAACCCTTCTAACATATGTGCTAGTAATATACTGCAACACCATGCATAAGCATACATGAATAATATGTGCAATGATTTGGCACGCGGAAAATAAAAGAATACAAAATAATAATAATCCAACATGATATAGACAAGATCCTCCACGTACAACACACACACTGCTTTTATCACCTATCTCACAACACCTATCTCACAAACATAAACACATTAGTTGTTCCAATTAATTGTTGTATCCATAATTAATTCCAATATGAAACATTGATAGGAACAAACACAAAATACACTCACCACTTGTTACACTACGATGAGAGTATCATTATACACATCATCTAGCATGGCGTGTATTACCACTTGTTATACTTCAATTAGCATGGCACATCAATTGCATAAACCACTTGTTACGCTTCAACCGTGTGCAGTTGTCTTGTGTCATCCACTTGTTTCACTTTGACCACATACAATCGTCAAGCATGGCACTACTTGTTACACCTCAACAACATACACCCATCAAGCATGGTCTCAAGCTATACTAATAATGCTGGGTAGCTAGTATTTAATGCTGGGTCACCCATGAAACCAATTCACTAGGCATGGCACACTAGCGTCTAGGCATCCCTATTCAGCTAAAAGGTGGACATTATGTAACAATATTTCAGTCTTTACAATAATAAATCACATGTGTCATTTGAGATGTAATATTTGGGCTCATTGCACTATTATTTGGGCATACAATTTATGTAGTATGATGATGGTATTGTGATGATGTTGCAGTCAAAGTACATACAGAGGTTGCTAACACAGTTTAGTCTTGAAGACTGTAAGCTTGTTACTACACCCAATAGAGATAGGTGCTATGCTTAGTCTCTAG